>NC_136482.1:174114786-174152286 GCF_053919585.1 Euprymna scolopes
TAAATATCCTAGATGTAAGAAAGCCTTCTACTCTAATAGTTTTTTCTCCAGAACTGCTAGACTTTGGAATTCCCTTCCAGGTTCCTGCTTCCCCAACTGTACTGGAATGCAGAAGTTCAAGTGTAATATGAACAGACATTTTAGTGCTGAACTCCCTACATAGTATCCCGGCAAGTTATGCGCCTGATAGTACCCCTCTACATCAAAGTGGCACTGTTTCTTGTTTGGAGTGAAAATGTAAAACAAAACAAAACAAAAAACCAAACAAACAAAAAAAGGAATAGATTAGATTAGTAATCGTAAAAGTGAGCCCACACAAAGAGTCTGCGTGAAACATGTGAAAAAATGCATGGAACCAAAAAAAAAAAAAAAAATTAACAAAAGCTTGCATATCGAGCAAAACACGTTCAAAGGAGGGGGTAATTCTTGGAGTTTGAACTAAAAGAAACAAAAGGAAAAGGCACCTGATGCAAGTAAACATGAAGGAATCCTCTAATTTGAAAAGCTGCGGGAGAAAACTTGATCAACATAAATACAGAAGTTACAAGATCACATGGATACGAAATCACAGAACTTACAGATGAAAAAAGCAGCAGAAGTGAACACATCAAATATGATGAATGAGAATAAAACAAAACTTCAATCCATAAGAAACGAAGAATGGAAGAAATTTACATTGAACAAGATAAGTTTTGCTGAACCCCAAGTCAGTAAGTATGAGACTAAACGATTCATCTTATGTCTCTTTCGTTAGGTAGAGTGTCCAAGCCTTTGATCCATATCTAATACAAGATATCCAGCATCTGAAGAGAGTTCAAAGACTGGCGACTCGAATGATGCATGGTCTGTGGGATTTGCTCTATAACGGCCAACTCAAGAAGCATTAATTTTTTTTCTCTTGCACGGTGACCATTACGCGGTAATTTCATTTTGGCCTACAATCACTTCAATGAAAATTATGATATATATAGAGACCTATTATTCATTCCTGCATTAAAATGGTGTCTACGTGAATACTACAAAAAACTATTCGATTGAACCGGAGGAGAGTGGTTTTCTCAATCAGGATCTCTGGACCTTGTAATAGACTTCCATCACTGGTATCAAATACGCCAAGAAAGCAACAATTCAAAACGAAATCGTATATGTGCTCGGTTACTGTATCCTCGTCTGTGTAAATTTCTACCACCCTTTTCCCTACATGGTAACTGGAGCGTATTTGTCTTTATTATTTTTTTTTTTGCCAAATAAATTAAATTGAATTCAATTCAAAATAGAATCAGAAAGAATTCACCAACAAAGCCTGAACATGAAACTAGATTGGAAGACAGATCCACCAACTACAAATAAAAGGTAACGCATAACAGTACGTAAGGTAACACAATAAAAAACAATAGAAATGTTATATAAGTGACTGAACAACATAATTAGAGAAACAATGTCCTCGAGTGTTTTAGGTCTTTCTGTGTAATGGTTTATCAGGACTACCTGGCAGGAGGATATTTTTCCCTGAAAGTTAACCTTAAAAAATATTCAAAATCACATAACATTCGCGACCCAAATAAGATCACCTCAATATGGATAACTCACATTCAACTCTCTAAGTGATATTACCTCAAGTAACAACAGGAAGCTGGCTACTCAACCATACTAGATGAATTTTTGTCCTTGAATCCAGTTAGACCAAGAGACAAAAAATATTTATAACATATTTAAATGGTCAATTGGGGAGAGGAAAATTATGTTCTCAACTTCTTTATTAACTCAGTGTTTGAAAGGTAAAAGGGATTTTTAATGGAACATTCGAATATCTATGTATCTCAAGAAGTAGTTGGTTGGTTGGTTGTTTTTGTTTTACGGCATATCAACCCTTTTCAGGTTATTTAATGGCGAATCCAGTGATTTGGAAGAACAACTTTTTAATAGAATATATATTTTTTCCAAGTCGGTTTCTATTTAACCCATAGTTGGGACCCTAACAGATACTACCACTCCGGGTCAGAGTTGACCTGGGAGCAATGGCAATTAAAGGATGGCTCCACACTCCTCAAAGCCAGTAAGCTGGGGCCTCACAATCAGATATAGTTTAAGGTCATATACAGGACCCTCAAGAAGTAGAATGTTGGATATGTTCACAGACAAAATAGAAAGAATAAGCCACCTGATGTATATGTGCGCTCGAAGCTATTTGCAAAACGGACCTGCAAAAACTTATGAAAGCAGATGGAATCTGCAGCCAGAATATTCGAATAAAATAATGGAAACTAGTAGAGATAAAAAATATCCAGAAACAGCGGATGGCATAAAAACTAACTAGCCTACAGCACATGGGGTCACTTGGAGAATTTGATGCTTATAAATATTTGCGAGTTCTACAAGCGGTTACCATCATATCAACACAAGTAAAACAGAACATCAAAACAGAATTTATTTTTTTTTACACAGTGATCACCATTTATCAAGGCCCGGAAGCCACTCAGGGATAAGGGTTATTGCAAGTACATTACGTTAGTGTGGAGATTTAATGAAGTGTTTACTTAAGGGGGCGGTTCATTAGGAATTTGTTAACATTGGACTTGAAGACATCCAAGTTGTAGTCCGGTGGGAAGCAAGCAGACGGAACAGAGTTCCACAGGCGTGCAGTTCTAAGAAAGAAGCTTTGTTCATGGAATCCGCGTTTTGATTTAGGCACAGATATAGAGTGGGGGAAATTTTTCACAGTGGATTCAGCTAGACGGGTGTTTTTCGTGAAAGATTGGCGAGGGGGGACCAGAGATTGGAGTTCAGACGAGCACCTGCCATGGAAATAACGATACATAATAAGAAGAGAAAAACATTTTAAAAAATCATATAGTATAAAAAAGGAATAAATATACGAGCAGGATGCTTAATAAAATATTCTAGACTATTCATAATATGGATAAAACGGATAATTCAGGCATCTGTGACATAAGATTAGGATATTAATGATCATGCACAATGTGCTACATCTGAAGGATAACATTGACCGACACTACGACAAAAAAGGAGAGAAGTTTTTATCTTTACAATTCTCCATCTATATAAGAGCCAGGTTCGCCCAAGGATGAAGTACTGTTGCCACATTTGGGCAGAAGCTGCTAGAAAGGACTTATCCTGCCTTGATAGAGTTCAAAATAGACTTCGTAGCCTCGTAGGGGATATCCTTTTCTCTTCCCTGCAACCTCTTTCTCACAGAAGAGATGTTGCGAGTTTGTCTCTGCTTTATCATTATTTTCATGGCAAGTCGTGTATGCGTATTAAACTAAAACTATGTTTTAAAACGTTATTTTGCAGCGCCATGACGTCATAAGTCGTTGTGGTTCGATGAGCAAAAACGTTTACTACTAACTTTTTCCCCCTTCTTTTCTTTTTTCGCATTTCAGGTTCAAGCCTGCCTGCCTACCGCGGCTATATTTTTTTTTGCGGTCGCACGGTCACTCGCTGCTATTTTGATTGAGTTGTTTTGATTCATTTATTTTTTAAGGAATGGGGGTTCCAGCGCACGAGCAACAAAAAGTGCTTCTCTTTCTATCCCTTCTGCCGAAATATCTTGTAGGGAAGTTGTCATCTACTTCTTTCTTTGAGCGATTCCATTCTTTTATTTTTGAAATTGTTGTGGGGGTATTGCTGAAAATGCTCAATATCTTTAGTATAGCAGCTGTGTCCAAACCAAACTCGTCCACCCGGGCGACACCGTATATCCATGTTAGTGTATTATATAAAGGAGCGATGTCTGTATGTTTGTGTGTTTGTATGTCTGCTAAAAGATTTTTGTCATCCGAGTCGGACCGGGTCGAAACTGGTACTATCTAAAAGGTCAATGCCCCAGATGCTTAATATGTAAAAATTAGAAAAAAAAAAAGAAAAAAGATTCATTCTTTTTTGGAAGAGGGGTCTGTTTTCGCGTTTCTTTTTTGAAAGTCACGCATGCGTATTAAACTAAAACTGTTTAAAACTCTTATTTTGCAACATTATGACGTCACAAGCACTTATGGCTGTGTGGGCGAAAGCTTTTGCCCGTGAGTTTTTGCTTTCTTTCCCTCTTTCGCGTTTCACGTCTGAGCTCATTTGCTATTTTAATTAAAAAAGAATTGTTTTGATTCATTTATTTATTATTTTCAGGGGGATTTTCTCCGGCGCATGGGCAACAAAAAGTGCTCAATATCCGGAGAATAGCTTCTCTCTTCATATTCATTCTGCCGAAAATCTGGTGGGAAGGTTGTCACGTATCTCTTATTTTGGGGGCAATTACATTTTCATATTTTTATCTGTTCTTTTATTTTTTAAATTGTTGTGGGGGGGGCAACCATGGAGTTGACATAAAATAATGAAAAACTGCTCAATATCCTTAGTATAGAAACTTTATGCCGACCGGGTAACGCCGAGTATCCATGCTAGTCTTCTATTATTTAAATCTCAAACGTCGGTTGGTATGAATGTATTTGTGTGTGCGTCCGTATGTCTGCTAAAAACTGTCGCCAGCTGGACCGAATTGAAACTGGTAACATTTTAAAGAGCGAAGTCTCGGACGCATAATATGTGAAAATTAGAAAAAAAAGATTAATTCTGTGGTGGTCAACTGGACCATTTCTTGTAAGGAGTCGCTTTTTGCGTCCAGATTTTCAGAAGTCACGCACGCCTAGCAAACTGAAAGTATGTTTACAACGTTATTTTAAAGGGTCATGGTGTAATAGGTCTTCGTGGTCCAGTGGACAAAAGCGTTTGTCAGTAAGTTTTTTCCCTCATTTGCGTTTCAAGTTTGAGCCTGCCTATCGCGACTATTTTGATTGAAAGAAAAGTTGTTTTGATACATATATTTTTTAGGGAAAAGGTTCCCGCTCACACGCTCCTGAAATATCTGGTGGACAAGTCGTCCGTTCTTTTGTGGGGTTGCTCAATATCCTTAGTATAGCAGCTATTCCCAAACCGAGCTTCAAAACAGGTATTAATGCTAGTCTATAAATATAAAACCGAAAATGTATGTATGTGTGTGTGTGTGCACTTATTCTGTATGTCCGCAAAGGTTTTTTTCGTCGGCCTTCTGGGTCGGCTCGCTCCTTCTTAAAACTTTTTATATTACGTCTAAATCATAATTACGACTTAAAAACGAGGGTCGCGGCTATCTTTAATTTGCCTGACTTTTACCAGCTATTTTCGATCTCCGCATCTTCGAAAAGTGAATGATGGGGCGGGGAAATAGTAACTGGCTTGCAGCGCAAAACTAGTTCAAACATCATGCCACTCAACTTCGTCGCACCTGTATATTTCACTTTATAAACCTTAACTTAACACACTTAACTATTCCTATCCCCTCGTGGCCGAGATGATTAGGTGCCTGGTTTTTTTCTAGCTTTCGTTTCCACCTTCGCGTCAAGGCTTCGGGGTTCAATCCTACCTTCATACTAAAACTTTCTTTTTCTTTTACACCTCCAAACACCCGGTCAACGTTTTTTTATACCACACACACCTCCAAACACCCGGGTAACGCCATCGGTTTGTATGTATGTATGTATGTATGTATGTATGTCTGCTAAAAACTTTCGACAGACGCGACGGATTCTGACGAGATAGATATTGTTTTGAAGTTTGACGTCCCGGACAAAAAAAATATCGAAAAATTGGCCCAAAACATTAATTCCTTACACCCTCAACTGGACAGTTTTCTACAAGGAGGGGGTCGGTTTTTGGGTCGCTATTTTCGCAAGTCATCATATCGGTTGAATTTACTACGCGTAAATTCAACGTTGTAAACTTCTGGTCTGGGGAGAGAGACATCGACTAAGATGTCACGTTTTATTTTTTTAACCTTTTTTCTCCTTCGTGTAACAGGTTCGAGCCTGCCTACTTACTGCCACTTGTTTTGACCCCCCTCGCTGCTACCACTTTTTCACATTTCCCTGGGTTCCTTAATACACCACCTATACACACCTAGGCACCCCCGCTACTGTTGTTTTGACCCCCCCCCGGGGGTTCTTACTGCACTACCTAAACACCCGGGCAATGCCGAGCACCCCCACTAGTCTATTATATAAAGGAGAGTTGTCTGTGTGTTTGTGCGTGTATTTTTATGTTTGTTAAAAACTTTTGTCATCAGCATCCGACTGGGTCGAAACCAGTACTATCTGAAAGGGCAATGCCTCGAATGCATTATATGTGAAAATCATGAAAAAAAAAATTCATTCTGTGACGGTCAATTGGACCACTTTTAGAAGGGGGTTCCTTTTTTGCGTCGCTTTTCTCGCAAGTCACGCATGCGTATTAAAGAAAACTATGTTTAAAACGCTTATTTTGCAATATTGTGACGTAATAAGCAGTAGCTGTGTGGGCAAAAGCGTTTGTACGTAAGTTTCCACCTTCTTCTGCGTTTCACGTTCGAGCTCAGCCACTGCGGCTTATATTTTTTCCGGTTGCATGGGCACTCCTTACTACAGGGTGGTCGCTAGAAAAGCAGGAAATTTGAAGGTCAGCTTAGATTATGAATAAAATGCGTGATTGCTGTTTTTTTTTATTGGTTCTTTTTTGTTGGTTTTCTAGGTTAAGACGCTGCAGTGAAGTGCACGGACGACATTTTGAGTATCTCTGAGTATAATATAACATTTGTCTTTGAAAAAAGTGTTTTTAAGTATCTTTTATTCTTGGAATTATTGTGGGAGTATCGACGTTGCCCACGATCGAGTTGACATATAATAATGAAAAAAAAAAAACTGGTTTATATCCTTTTCCAAACAGAACTTCATGTCGGGCAACGCCTGGTATCCATGTTATTTATATGTAAAAATAATTTTATAAAATCAATAGTAGGTTCTCTACAGTGCAATGAAGATTACAACATGTCGTGCACTGCGGGGAGGTATGTGAAGCTTCCTCCCGGTACACCGCGATGGGTCCGAAACTCGAGCAGGCAATCAATCGATTTGATTGAAAAAATGGTTGATTTCATTGATTTCGTTGACAATAAAAATATGGGGGTGAGAAACATTCGTTGCTTATCATTCAATCCCATGCAACGTCGGGTCTCCCTGCTAGTATATATATATATATATATATATATATATATATATATATATATATATATATATAATGAATGACAAAAGTCTATATTCCAAAGTTCATGATGTTTACCATCTTACAATTTATCCCTATAATTCAGTTGACATTTACAATTATTGGCAGTATCTGTTTCGTAGCACAAAATCAATTACTTAATTATTATATCAACCAGTGAATCTATTTTTTCCTTAACTCAACAAAAGAAATAGCAACAATCAATCCACCAAAAGGAGATAAAGTGCGTTTTAACATGATTAAAAATTCGAAAATTGGGAAGGAAGCTGTAAATAACTCATAATATGTTTATATTACGCCATTTTGAAACAGATACAGTCAAGAATTATGAATGTCAATTGAATTAAAGGATTAAATTGTAAGATGGTCAACATCATGAATTTTGGAATATGAATTTTTGTCATTCATTCACTATATTGCTCTGTAATTACATTGAGCTTCTTAAATAAGAATTGGTATATATTATAAGGAAATAAAGTATATTTCCACAGAAATATATATATATATATATATATATATATATATATATATATATATATATATATGAATGGAAATGTATAAAAAGGAATACGAAAAGTATAAAAGCTTATAACTTTTCTTTATTCGTGTTCAGTTGGTGACGTGCAGGAATACAAAATAATATTGTGAAAAAAAATTAAAAAAACTTTTTTTACAAGTACATATTTTCGACCGATCCTTCAGTCTTCATCGGTGTAGTGAAAGTATGAGCATGCACGGGGAAAAGGGGAATGGAAAAGGAAGGAAGGAAGAGGAGGAGGAGGAAGAGGAGGAGGAGAAGGAGGTATAGCCAATAAGAAGGTGCCACGTCAGTTTTAAATATATACACATATAAGTACACGCATACACACATGCACACAGTACATATACACATATAAACGAAAAATTAAAAAATTCAATATATATATATATATATACATATATATATATATTGTGTGTGTGTGTGTGTGTGTGTGTGTGTGTGTGTGTGTGTGTGTGTGTGTGTGTGTGTGTGTGTGTGTGTGTTCTAGATTCTGTAATCCTTTAAAAAATATATAGTCTGGTAACTTGGGATGAATGCTTTATGCCAAATTGATGGTTGAATATGATTAAATTTGTGCACAGTTTTCACTAAATACTAATCCCTATTAATACCTAATCGTACATCGAACAGACACCATAATACTTAGTTCGCTGCACCTTAGCATAACAAGGGTCCATAAAACATTCAGCTAGATCGGCTGTGTAGTTTCCAAGAAAAAAAGTTAAACGGACATACAGACAACCAGAACAACAGAGAGACAGACTTAGATGAAATATAACACACACACACACACGCACGCACACACACACAACACACACACACACACACACGCACGCACGCACGCACGCACGCACGCACGCACGCACACACACACACACAAACACATTCTGAAGATGTGGAAAAAAATTACGGGAATTCCTTTCCTGTTTTTTTTTTCTGTTTTCAACACGTAATTTAGGGGACAGAGAACGCCCAACCTTGGTATTTCTGGGGTCGATAGGGAGCATGAAAATCTGCAATTCCCACCCTCGTCTTTAATGGTTTACACACGTAATAATACGCCATATTAGGGTGTGTGCGGTTGAAGATGAGAATGGATGTAGAGAACATAGGAAGACATTCTTTCCTTTGAGAGAATTTCCTTTTTTCTTTGGATTCATGAAGGCGGATACACTTTATCGAAATCGGAGAAGAAACTAACGCATGTAAAATGCACCATAAACAAGTTTTGAACAAACATATTGCATTTAAAAGTTAAACTTATTCTTCAAATAATAAAGAAGGCAAAACTAAATATAGACAGATCTAATTTTGGAGAAAGAGAACCAACAGGGTGACCGAAGAAGGTACATATTTCATTTGATATTTATGCCTACCTATTTCATACCAAATCTATAATCTGAAAAAAAACCCCAAACAAACAATGAAACAAAAATAAAAACAAAAACCAGCATGCACTTGCAATCAGTACGTTTGAAATTTAGATCTACATATTATTCTCTATCATCGATATTGAGCTTTTTTTTTTTAGTAAAAAGCCATTACTTATAAAGGTTACGAGTCTCTAGATGCGAAAATAATTTACTATCATCTATGGCGACACTTCAAAGGCCGTAAATAACCAAGATCATTCTGATTCTCTCTCTCCTCTGATTTTGAGCACGTGCTGCAATGGGGACAAGGGTGGCTTATTAATTTTTAATGCATCGAAAACCAATTTTCTATTCTTTCATTACCAACGCTCTGACCCCCGTCTGGCATCAATTGAAATGAATAGCTCTCGCCTTGGAGAAGCTCCGTATTTTTACCAGCTTCTTGGTCTGACCTTTACTCTTGATCTGGAATGGAACACGTACATCAAATCCGTTGCCAAGGTTGCTGAAAAATGGTGGGATCATTCTACCGTTCCAGTATATATCTCACTGTCGATGCAATTCTCTATTTGCATAAGAGCCAAGTACGTCCAAGGATGGTGTACTGTTGCCACATCTGGGCAGAAGCTGCTCGAAGCACCCTATTCTGTCTTGACGGAGTTCAAAACCGACTTCGTAACCTAGTGGAGGATGGCCTTTTCTCTTATCATTATTTTCATGGCAAGTGCTCGTCTGAGCTCTAATCTATTGTCCCCCCTTGCCAAACATTCACGAAAGCACTCGTTATCTGAAACTACTGTGAATAATTCCCCCCCCCACTCTTTATCCGTGCCTAAACCTGTACGTGATTTCCATGAACAAAGCTGCTTTCTTAGAACTACTCGCCTGTGGAACTCAGTTCCGTTTGCCTGCTTTCCAGCTGACTACAATATGGTCATCTTAAAGTCCAACGTAAACAAATTCTTCATGAGCGGCCCCCTTAAGTAATCCAATTTACCAAATTTTCTGTACTAACGATTACTACGTTATTGTCTCAAGGACTAACGTGCATCCATTAACCATTATCCTCAATTGGCCCTCGCGCCTTGATAAGAGGTGACTGCTTTGTAAAAAAGAAAGTTTTCATTCAAGTAAAATCAAGACAACGAAAACCAAAGAGATGGGCCGATCAGAAAATGGTTGAGACTGCCATACCGTTCCTGGCATCTGAAAGATTGGAAAGCTAGATTAAGGACGTAATAAGTGGCAGAATTCTGTTCACAAGCATATGGCGAAGTTCGATGGAATAGGCAATACTACTAAACTAATGCACTTAGAAAAAAATTAATTTTATGAAATTAAGAATCCATTAAAATATTTTCAAATGTGAAATTCAACTATAATTGAAATCATATTAAAAAATAAATAAAGTCTCAAAGTGTAGTATCTATTCTGATATTGCACTTAAGTTAATTACACTTAGTTAATGTAGGGGAAATCTTTCTATACTAAGGTAATTTATATTTTTGCCTACTGCCAAAGTGTCCCTTTTTGGGGAGCTGTTTTTCCCCAAATAAAATCAACCTTGTGTCACATTTTTTTTTTTTTTTGCTTGTGGAGAAACAAATAAATACTAAAATCACATTGAAGTAAAAGTTTATAAAAAAATCAATTGGTTGTTCCATAGAGGAGCCACTTTCGGTAAATAAAATAAAATAAAAACGATTCCATTACGATAGACAGATTTCATATAGATATGTATTTTCAATAAACATTTCCAAAATTTTATGCATATATCTTCTTTTTTTTTAACGGGTAGATGAATGATTTCAATTATGGTAACGGAGGTTTTTACCTTAAAAGGTAAAATTGAGGATCATAAAAATCCAGCTTTTACCAGTCCCACAAATCTAAGTAGGGATATCGAACGAGACTCGGATGTTTCCAGACTGTCCACGCCGGATCAAGGTCAGCTGATCACTTGAAAGACGAAGAATTTCGGGAATGTGACACCAACAACAAAAACAACAAAAGAACAAGACAAATAACTTTCTGTGGCTTTTTTGTTTCTACGTTTTCTTTAAGCATGATCGGAATTTTGAAGAAAGCGGATTATTTGTCCGTTAATATGAATAGTTCAGTCGTGTAAGAAGCGATGTTAACAAGTAGTTGATATTGCTCAGTAATTGGACTATGACAGATGACTCCTTTCGGCTCGGGGGTGACGGGAGGAACGGCATCAGCCCACAATTTTGTTGGCTAGCCGTGAGGGTTAAAGATACAGATAACAGCTGAGACGAATGGTCGTGTCTAAACAACACAAAGATAAGTAGTTGTGTATCTATTCGTTTAGTGTCACTTACTCTCGTTTCCTCTGCCCCCTCTCTCTCTTTATATATATATATATATATATATATATATATATATATATATATATATATATATATATGTATATATATATATATATATATATATATATATATATATATATAACTACTTAATTTACTCACATAAAATTAATATACGAAAGTATAGATTTATGCGTAAACTTTAGATATTTACTTCAAAAGTGCTCAATATGTAGGTAGAGCTAGTTAGTAATTTATAAAATATGTATGGCGATTAAGCTACACTGAATATTCCGCGTTTCATCCACTCTAGGACTCTTCAAGCTTAAGGCTGAAGAGTCCTAGCTCTACCTACGTATTATTAGTCAGTGTAGCTTAATCGGCATATATATATTATAAATTACTATAAATTACTATATATATATATATATATATATATATATATAATTATTTTTTTACTATAATAATTAAATAATTAAATATATATATATATATGCACATATTTATACTTTTTTTTTCAATATTTAAATTTCATTCAGAACAATATAATTTTTCAAAACGGAAATTTATTATTTGAACAAAGAATACAATTCAGAGTATTTTCCTTAACCCATGGATTTTCAATGTAGGCTCATCTCCTCAGAAGGAAAGTCATTAGCAAAATACTAGATCTGATTTAAAATAATTTGGCAAAGAAAATATATTAAAAATTAAATCTTTTTGAGAGACAAAAATAAAGAAAATAAAGGAAATAAAAAAAAAGTTGAAAAAAAAAAAATGAAAGGATATGAAATTATGGTATCCGAATATAGTGGCAATCCTTGAATAGAGTGGGATGATGTTGTTAGAATCCAAATTAGTTGAAGAACTCCACATTGGAGGTATTGAGCTATTCCCTTTTTGGCTAGGATTGTCTTATATAAAAATATTACATGAAAAATATTTTATAAGACTTGATACCACAGGATTCAATAATCTGTGTTCTTATTCGCATCAGAATTCTGATACGTAGGGGGTAGCCTTGACTGGTTGTAAAATACGCTCAAATATATTTTAATTCATGCAGATTTCGTATTTATTTCGTTCCCATTTTTCGGGGAACTTCCCCAGCAGAATGATAAAGATGATTGAGGAAAATAAAATATACCAAAAATTTTTCTCAATCATCCTTATCATTTTCCTGGGGAAGTCCACCGAAAATGGGGACGAAACGTTGAGGATTTTCTAAAAAAATGCCACAGATTTCTTTCCCTGTTCTCCATAATGTTATAATATCATACCTGCTTTTATTTTCACACACACACACACACACACACACACACACACACACACACACACACACACACAAATATATATATATATATATATATATATATATATATATATATATATATATATATATATATATATATATATATATATATATATATATAACGTTGTCCGGGATTAAATGAGGATCAACAAATATTTCCGTTCTTCCACGCTTATATTGTCATCGAAATCAGTGAAATCGTCCATTTATTTTAATCAAATCGATTGATTGCCTGCTCTAGTCGGGAACTCACCCCCACCCCCTGCAGTATACCCAAAAGGAAGCTTGACATGCCTCCTTTGTCGATGTTATAAAACTATCTGTAAATAATGGGTTCACTTAAAGCTTAAAATGCAAAAGTCAAGTATCATGGTTCAGTTGTGTTTTAAACAGAAACATTCATTTCAAATGAGCCCCTCTCCTCTTATTAAAGTACTAACTGTTGAGTTTATGGAATTATTTTTTCATAATCAGTTGACTAATGTTAGAGGTAAAAAGGTCAAGTATTACTGTTTAGTTGTGCTCTAAAAAGAAACATTTGTTTCAAACGCTCTTTTGCCCTGTAAAAGAGTCTACAGTAAATTTTAAAGATCGGGTCTTTCTGCTTGTGTGGTGATGAAACTTCTCAAATATGCTTTTGATGTTAGGTTGTATAAAAGTGATAATTCTGGTCAAAATCGAACTTCCTTCTTTAATTGGATTTATTCAATTATCGATTTTCGATACTTATCGGGCGCATTCCGATATAAACCATACTCAAGAGCAGTCCCAGACACATGAAGTATCTTCGTGTGAAATTTCAAAACATCGGCCCAGCCGTTTCCGAGTCCATAGGAAGAGAACTCTCTCTGTCTCTGTCCGTCTGTCTGTCTGTCTGTCTGTCTGTCTGTCTCTCTCTCTCTCTCTCACTCACTCTCTCACAAAGTTCTTTTCATATAATAGTAAAATTAGATAGATAGATAGATAGATTATATATAGCTGGACAAACTTGAGTCCTTGCACCGGAAAAATATCCAGTAAATAAAACGTTGTTTAGTAAATCGTTATTTTCTTTTTTAATTATTTATTTATTTTTTTTTTTGCATTTCCATACACCAAACATGGACATAAATATCACTAAAACATCCGCTGGGTCATAAGCTTCATTTCGATACCTAACTTGCCTGAGTGGATTGCCTGTCGGTTGAGACAAACCGCGTCACACACACACACACACACACACACACACACACACACACACACACACACACACACACACACACTGTACGAAAATTTATAATAGTATATATATATATATATATATATATATATATATATATGTTCCTCCACTATCCAACATTCGAGAAGCCAGTCGGTTTTCCTGATACTCCACATTGGACACAGCAAACAATTCTCTTCCTGATTTTCCTTTGCGGACAGACGCAACTCTAGATGATCTGAAAATCACCACTTCTCAAGTACATGATATTATAAAAAACCTTGACACCTCAAAAGCATATGGACCCGATCTCATCCCGGCTTTGCTATTAAAAAAAATGCCCCACGGAGGTTGCTCCAGTTCTCTCCAAACTTTACAACACATGCCTTAACTAATCTTGCTTTCCTAACTGCTAGGATACTGCTTCTATGGTACCAGCTTTCCAGAATTCTAGCGAAAGAACTTACCTATTAAATTATCACCCCATCAGCCTCCTCCCGCTTTTCGCCAAAATATTTGAGTCCATAATTAATCAAGTTCTAGACCATCACCTTACAGCTGCTAAACGTCTGACCCATCAACAATATGGATTTAGGCAAGCCCGTTCTACAGCGGATATCCTAACTGAAATCTTTGAATGTATATACCATACACTGGACAAAACAGGGGAGGGTATAGCGGTAGCCCTAGATATATATAAAGCTTTTGACAGGGTATGGCACGATAGTCTTCTCAGGAAAATCAGATCATACGGTATCACTGGACGAATACTTAACATAATTAAATCCTTCTTAAGTAAGAGAAGAATCCAGGTTATCCTCGACAGTCGTACATCTGAACAATATGATATAAATGCGGGAGTGCCTCAGGGGTCAATCCTTGAACCTTTATTATTCCTGATATTCATAAATGACCTCCATGATATAATTGTCTCTGAGATGGGTATATTTGCTGATGACACCACGCTCTTAAACAGGCACGAGGGGGAAACAAATGAACACATATCGAAGGAAATGGCAGAAACACTAGAGGATGACCTCTAATCTGTAGTGTAATGAGGACAAAAACGGATGGTCACATTCAATGCTGCCAAGACTAAGCTTGTTTTCTTCAATAATTACAAGAAACCTTCTCAACCACAAATAGCAATGGCTAAAGATATATTACCTGAAAGTACTTCTTTTAAACTCCTCGACCGAACGTTCACAGGAACATGAGTTGGAACACATACATTAAGAGCATTAGCAGGGCTGCTACGAGGAAGGTGGGCTCTCCCTACCGTGCTAGAAAGCTACTTACGCCTGAAATTATCCTGTACCTCTGTCATGCGAAATGTGACAACAATACTCTATAATGGACGCCAATTATGGAGTATTTTTGTCACATTTTGGCTGGTACATCTGCTACTAGTCTCTCACTCCTGGACAGGGTTCAAAAGAGAGTCGCAAACTTCAACTGTCATCTAAGCTTCAACCTCTGTCCCATCAACGAAATGCTGCATCCCTCTGCTTGTTCTACAAGTATTTTAATGGTGAATGCCCCGACGAACTACAAGCACTTGTACCCCTCTCGACGGAAATACTCCCGACAAACCTGACAAGCAGCAAAATCCCACCTCCACATAATAGAGATCCCTAGATGTAAGAAAGCCTTCTACTCCAGAACTGTCAGACTTTGAAAATCCCTTCCGGGATTCTCCTTTCCCAACTGTGTGTATATATATATATATATATATATATATATATATATATATATATATATATATATATATATATATATATATATATAACTACTTCATTTACTCACATAAATTTAATATACGAAAGTATAGATTTATGCGTAAACTTTAAGTATTTACTTCAAAAGTGCTCAATAAATTACTATATATATATATATATATATATATATATATATATAAGAGCAAATACTTAATAAAAATGTTAAAAACACTTTGAAAAAGAGTTAAAAACATATTTAATCTGAAAAGGAAACACTTAATAAGTGGATATTCCTTAATCCACGGAGTTTCGAAGAAATACTTTCCTTCTTATCAGAGGGTAGGAATTAGCAAAATGCAGGATCGGATTTTGCATACAAAAGTATTTTATGAAATTGCAAGTAAGTAATACCCACACAGATATAGTTCTATTTTCAATAAAACTCAATGAGGATTTCTTATTCAACAATGCCTAATTTAGCACAAAGAATCTTAACATCTAATAATAAAAAAATTAAATCAGCCCCAAAAATCCCTTCCCAATTAAACCCAAAACTAACTGTAATTGTAAAAACAAACACCTTTGCCCACTCAATAATGATTGCATCCATAAAGATGTTATATATTCATGCACAATTACTGAGCTCCCACGCAATCCTCCCATAACAGACACTAATATTTTGTCTTCAAGTTATCCTTCTTCTCATCCTCCATCTGATATAGTTACTAATCCAATATATCGCTCGAGCAACCCCTCCATCTACAACAATGCAACTAGCAATAATAATAATAATAATAATAATAATAATAATAATAATAATATTTCTCCTAACAGCCATCCTAACACTAACAACACTCATTATCCTCTCCAAAACAGTCGTCGTACTATTATTGTCCCACCCTTTGTTGAAACAAAATTCAAACTATTTAACTAATACAAATCAGAATATTAATATTAATATCAGACCTCGAACTTCAACATTAATTAAGAAAAGAATATCAAAACACATTTCTCCTTTTAACAACAATAATTCTAATAATAACCAAGGAACTTCTCTAACTACTTTAATTAAAAAAACTTAACTCTTATAATACCCCTTTCTCAATCAAATGAACCACCATAAAAAATAAGTCTTATACTCAAGGCTCTAAGTCATGTCGCCTATGCACAACCGAAGCTATAACCATAATTACTTCCCCTCAAAGTAATAATATAATAAATTCTAAAAACGAACTGATCTCTTTCTGTAAACATAAGTCCAAATTTAATTATGGTAATTTTGAAATTACATAACTATTACTTTAACCTTTCAGATATATATATAATTTTTCTTTAACATTATCGTTTTTTCTACATACTTTCTTAATACTTTATAACTTAACAATCCTTTATTTTAATTCTTTATTTTTTTCTTTGCTTGGTGGGTATTTTTTCTCTGCAATTTTTTATCTGCAATTTCCGTTTTAGTCTTTAAATATTCCTATCTATCAAATATATTAATCTACCCACACATTCATATCCTGTATGTATATTTACTTATATTTTACTATATGCATTTACTTACATACTTACTTGCTTGCTTAATTCGGAATTTGCAGATACCGGCCATTTTTTCACCCTAAATTTTTTTAATTTTTTAATTATTTTTTATTTATTTATTAATTAATTAATTTATTTTTTCAATTTAGTGTCTTTTAATTACTCTTGCTGACATTTTCTTAAGTAATAAACTGTACATTTCAATTGACCATTTTTGTTATATATTTTTCGTGCCTTGTAACGTCATCCTGTCTGGGTCATTTTGACATTTGCTTTTCTATTCTATATTTAATTCTATCACAATTTAATCTTTTTTTCTCTCTTTCTTCTTCACTGATTTTTCTTAATTACACTTAGTCTCGACAGCCATGTTAAACGCACATCTTATTTTTCTTTTATTAATATTATTGGACTTTTCCCCCCTTTTGCTTGTACATATTTGTGAATTATTCCACGGATTTCGGCCTTTTGGGTTATTTTGGACCATTTTGGAGTTATGCGATTTCCTTGGATTTTACTTGTGCGAATGGAAATTTAATTAACTTTCTTGGATTTATATTTTTGGATTTTACCGTCATTAGATACTTTACCTTTCACCAGACTATCCATTTACGCGAAATCACATTTTTCTTCACCATATTCCCTCGGCTTCACCTTTTTCTTATCAAGTAAGGTCTTTGACTTGCAGTTTCATCAAATACTTTTGTATGCAAAATCCGATCCTGCATTTTGCTAATTCCTACCATCTGATGAGAAGGAAAGTATTTCTTCGAAACTCCGCGGATTAAGGACTATCCACTTATTAAGTGTTTCATTTTCAGATTAAATATGTTTTTAACTCTTTTTCAAAGTGCTTTTGAACATGTTTTATTAACTATTTGCTCTTATTATAAGCTCTATCTCCTATTTGGTTTTATCAAACTTTTACATCTGGTTGAGATTACTTTATAAATATTAATTCTTTAATATTTATAATATACTTTAGTTTTACCATCTTGGATCATTTTGGTAAATTTAATTTTAATTTATATATATATATATATATATATATATATATATATATATATATATATAAGCGACGCTCTTTGTGTAAACAAATCGAGCGGAGGTATTTCGGACGATATCAAAACATCGTTAAACTCACTACTCGTTCAAGCAGCCGCCAATAGCGTAATGGTTAGAAGCCTTGACTGCCGTATAAACGGTCGGGTTTCAATCCTGGCTTGAGGTAGTTGCCTGTCTAGCCGCACTGATGAGCTGTGAAACAGCGAAACAGTACTGTATGTGGATGACTATAGTGCTCCTCACCTTGAGTTGAGCATATTGAGAAGTGAAAAACGAATTACCATTAGCATATAAGCGACGCTCTTTGTGTAAACAAATCGAGCGGAGGTATTTCGGACGATATCAAAACATCGTTAAACTCACTACTCGTTCAAGCAGCCGCCAATAGCGTAATGGTTAGAAGCCTTGACTGCCGTATAAACGGTCGGGTTTCAATCCTGGCTTGAGGTAGTTGCCTGTCTAGCCGCACTGATGAGCTGTGAAACAGCGAAACAGTACTGTATGTGGATGACTATAGTGCTCCTCACCTTGAGTTGAGCATATTGAGAAGTGAAAAACGAATTACCATTAGCATATAAGCGACGCTCTTTGTGTAAACAAATCGAGCGGAGGTATTTCGGACGATATCAAAACATCGTTAAACTCACTACTCGTTCAAGCAGCCGCCAATAGCGTAATGGTTAGAAGCCTTGACTGCCGTATAAACGGTCGGGTTTCAATCCTGGCTTGAGGTAGTTGCCTGTCTAGCCGCACTGATGAGCTGTGAAACAGCGAAACAGTACTGTATGTGGATGACTATATATATATATATATATATATATATATATATATTGTATTATATAATACAAAAATAAGATTCTTAATCTCATAATATTATATATGAGATTAGAAATCTTGTTATTGTATTAGAATATATTGCATTGTATTAGTAATATATATATTGTATTTTATTAGTAATATATATATATATATATATATATATATATATATATATATTGTATTATATAATACAAAAATAAGATTCTTAATCTCATAATATTATATACTAGCGGGGGTACCCGGCGTTGCCCGAGTGTTTGTTTCCGGGACGGGAGGGGAGTTTTAAAAATGTTATGGTAGGTAAGTAGGAAGGATCAAACCCGGAGTCATGAGTAAAAGTAGGAAAATAAAGTGAAAAAAAAAAACAAAAAAAAAACATCTGCAACGTTAACAGTTCGGACACCAAGAAAAGTCCATTCCAGTTGTTTAGGAAAAAAAAAAAAAAAAACGACTACGGTAGGTCGGCGCGAACGTGAAAATATAATGTGAATTGTCCAGCACGCTAACCACTACGCCACAGAACACTGCAGCTTAGTTTAGTGATTTTAAATAACTTCACATGAAAGAACTACGAAGCCAAACCGGTGTTCTCTTCTTAACTGTTCCTTGTGAACGATCCCCAAACGGTGTTAAGTGGTGACAGGGGGAGGAGGAATTTATTAGAGAGAAAATATTTTACCACTTCCATTGATCTTAACCGATTTTGGCCGTGACTTCTCAGCAGAAAAAGTATAGAAATCTAAGATTATCGAGGAATTTGAGAAATAATAAGCCTATAACACACCTCAGATATTGTTCTGCCGTTTGTGCATATTATATTTGCATGAAATATCTTGATTTTTAATCCTATTAAGGTCAAAATCCGACGTGAAAAATGAGTTCATTTTATTTATATCTATATATATATATCTATATATATATATATATATATATATATATATATATATATATATATATATATAATAGAATAGAAAGAAAGAAAGAAAGAATAGATAGAGAATAGAGAAGAGATGAGATTAGAAATCTTGTTATTGTATTAGAATATATTAGTGATATTTTTAAAGTTAAGTCTTGCAAAACTGTGTTTTCTGTTAATACATTTCCTCGTGTATATCAAAGATTGATGCACGGGAAGGGATGTAATTGACATGTCCTCTGAAACTGAATACCTAAAAACGGTTTGGAAGACAATAGTGCATGCATACTTATATGAAAACATGATTTTCCTTATGTTTGATATATATAATAAATTCATTTATCTTTGAACTATAATATATAATAGCATGCCGTTCGGAATTCATTGGTCGTAAAATACGCTAAAATATAATACATTTTTAACGTTACCCACGTTTACACATGGCGTGCACATGTTGGAGCAGAGTGCGTCGTAAAGGAGACCAACAGAAACATAACTCGGACTCACTTTTTCACGCAACAATGACATTTTTTCCTCATTCTCCTGTCACGCGTGACTTCTCGTTACGGCTGTGACGTCTCTAACGCGATCGTCTTCTCTAACATGCTCTCTCTCTTCTTTTTATAATATTTTCCTTACAGTGACGTCATTTCGTATTTCGTATGCATTTGCATACGCGCGACCGCGCTCTGTTACATTTTAATGCATGCAGATTTCGTATTTATTATTATAGAATCCAGTTTTCTATTGATTATTATTGACGGACGTAAAGTACTTGTGCACACTCGACGTAAATACCTTCCCCCTCCGACCAACAAAATCCCAGTTTGGAATCCTCTCTCGAGTCCCTGCTTCCTTGATTGTACTGACTTGCAGAAGTTCAAGTGTAATGTGAACGAACATCTGATAACTCAGCTCCTTACATAGTATCTTGCAAGTTTGTTCCTAAATAGTAACTCCTTACGTCAAAGTAGCACGGTGTCTGGTTTAGGGTGAAAAAGGAATAAAAAATATTGTAATGATTTCAAAAGTTAAAAAATATATACCTTCCGTGCGATATAGGCATCCAGCGTTATTCGTTACCGTCTTAACTCTCCATATACATATCAAAACATTAAAAATAACGTTTTTAAACATATAAATGTATATTTGCACATACGTAGAGCTTACACATCATGTCAAATTACGCCGGTTAAGATCCATTTTTTTTTTCAATTTTGACCTCTTGGTAGCTACTTTTCCAGTTAAAACCCGATTTTGTTCCACAGTTCCGAATACCGCATATGTCAAATTGCAAGTATGTAGACCCAAATTGGCAAAGTAGTTTGGTAGAGATTGTTCTGAGATAAAGGTTTACTCTAAATGCAACTCCTAATGTGATGCAATTATGCACAATGTAGAAAATATGCACAAATAGAAATGTGCATTATAGTGAAATGAAATTAATCATCCAATAAGAAAATAAAAACGAACAGTGAATTATTAAAAGTTTGTTTTTTGAAGGAATATGCAAATTAGTACAAACACAAATCCATGTGAAAGGTGATAACGCATGTACGAATATAAATGTGCGTGAAATGTGTTAACGTATGTGCAAACATAATATGTGTGTGAAAGGTGATAATGTACGTACGATCATAATATGTGTGTGTTAGGTGATAACGTACGTCAAAAATAAATGTGGGTGAAAGGTCATAATGTACATATGAATATAAATATATAAATTGATACATGCGCATGTACAGGCTTAGACATTACGTCGAACTACGTCTGCCAAGTTCCATATTCTCAATTTTGATTCCTTATTAGCCATTTTTCCTGCTAAAAATCAAATCGTTTTTGTTTCACAGATCCGAATACCCCATATATCAAGTTTCAAATATGTTAACCAAAAATTGATAGAGTGTTTGTGTCTGTCTGTGTACATTTCCCTACGCAATAACTCTGTCCATTTTCAGTCTACATACTCGAAATTTGATATACAGGGTACTGAGATTTGGGATAATATTTGTAATCCGTTTTCGGCTTGCAATTGGGCTATTAAGGGGTCAAAGTTAAACGATTTGACCTTTGAGAACTCTACCAAACTCCTCCACCAATTTTGGGTCTAAACACTTGAAATTTTAGATATAGGTTCCTTGGACATGGATCTAACTTAATAACTTGATTTGAGCTCAAAACAACAAATGTTAAGAGGTCATAATAGGGGTTAAAGTTAAAAAAAATTGACCTCTATGGTCTCTACCAAATTATTCAGAAAATTTATTCTGGTCTAAGCATTTGAAATTTTACGTAAAGGGTATTCAGAGATAGAGCAAGCTTTTTAATCGGTTTGGGTCGAAAATATGAGCTACCAATATATAAATGTATGTATGTATGTTTGTATGTCTGTCTAAAACCTTCGACAGAGGCGACGGATTTTCACAAGATCAGTATCATTTTGAAACTCGACCCTCTAGACGACAAATACCGAAAAATTGGCTAAGAATATTAATTTCTTCGCCCTCAACTGGGCACTTTTCTACAGAGAGGGGTCGCTTTTTCACCGATATTTTCGAAAGTCATCCCCTCTTTTCGATTGTCTAGCCTTAATTTAAACCTGTGTCACTTACAGTTTGGTGGTGGTCGTAACAGCAAAGACATCACGTTTTTACCCCGTTCTTTTCCTCCTTCGCGGTACGGGTTTGAGCCTGCCTTCCTACTACCACTTTTTTTTTTCTTTGCTTAACACGCACCCCCAAACACCCGTTAACGCCGGGCACCCATGCTAGTATATCTATAAAAGTGAAAAGAGGTATTGAGATTTGGGATAATCTTTTTAATTGGTTTTCGGCCAGAAATTTGGTTGTTAAAGGGTCAAAGTTCAATGATTTAACTTTTAAGAATTCTACCAAACTCCTCCGCCAATGTTTGGTCTAAACACTTGAAATTTTAGATATAGGTTACTTGAACATGTATCTAACTTTATAATTTGATTTGAACCCAAAACAATAAATGTTAAGGAGTCAAAATTGGGGTCAGTTTAAAAAAATGTTACCTCTGCAGTCTCTACCAAATTACTCAGACACTTTTTGGTCAAACATTTGAAATTTTACATAAAGTATATTCAGACATAGGGCAAGCTTTTTAATCGTTTTTTTTTTTTTTTTTTGCTGAAAATTTGGCTTCCAAGGGGTCAAAGTATAAAAGTCTCTACAAACTATTCAGCCAATTTTGGGTCTAAAAATTTGAAATTTTACATAAAGGGTGTATTCAAATATGCAGCAAGCTTTTTAATCAGTTTTGGGCGAATGTTTCGCTGCCAAGAGGTCAAAATTTACAGAGTTAGGCTTTACAGACTCTACCAAACTTCTTCGCCAATGTTGGGTCTAAACACCTGAAATTTTAGACGTAGGTTATTTGGACATGAGTAAAACATCTTAATTTAATTTGAGCCCAAAACAATAAATGCTAAGGGGTCAAAATTGGGGTCAAAGTTTAAAAAAAATTTACGTCTTCGATCTCTACCAACGTTTCTTTTTAGTAGTTAAGGAAGCCTATTATATAGAAAGGCATTACCGTACATTGTCACACTTTTTAATATATACATATGCACATAAAATTATGAACAGTATATAGGGCCCGACCAAAGCTAGGCGGAACTGCTAGTATATATATATAATTAAGAAATTTGCTGAGTTATATTACAGCTATTTAGTGTGACTCTTTGTTGTTAGTATTTTACATTCTTACCTGGAGTGTGTAGTACGACAGGTTAAAAATGTCTAGTTACGTTTAATGCACCCCAAACCAAGCTTCTATATTTTCACCATTGTCGCTTTGATCCCCACTTGGCCCCAATTGAAATGAATGACTCTCCTCTTAAGAAGGACTATGCTTTGACGAGACTTTATAACTGACCTTCACTTCAGACATGAAATGGAAGACTTACGTCACAAATCATTAGAACATAGTCATCCTACAACCGCAGAAAATATTTCACTTCCGACTCAGACTTCTACTTGTACAAGAGCCAAATATGACAAAAATGGAGTACTGTTGTAACATGTGGAAAAGAGTTGGGAGGAGTACTCTTTCCTACACTGACACGATGCAAAACCGGAGAATCCCCGTCGCCACATAAAACGTGTACTGAAGGGATTAAAATCTATTAACTCATCGAAATTTATTTCAACTATTGTCAATTTACATACACCGACTCCGACCAAAATTTTTGCTCAACATACACATCCAAACACCCGAGCAACGCCGGGCTGAAATGCTAGTATATATATAAAAGTGAACGTGTGTTTGTGTGTGTGTGTGTGTGGGTGTGTGTGTGTGTGTGTGTGTGTGTGTGTACATTTCCCTACGCAATAACTCAGTTAATTTTAAGTCTACAAACTCGAAATTTGATATACAAGGTACTGAGATTTCGGAAAATCAACTATTATCAATTTACATACACCGACTCCGACCAAATCAATCCTCACCCCCCCCCCAATATTACCCTAAAAGTAATATGACGTCAGTCACAGGTATGGTGCAAAAAAATGCCCTTCATTTAATCCCGGACAACCCCAGATCTTCCTACTGGAGATGACTCAACTGATTAACCGGACTTATATTTTAAAAAGAACTAGTGTCGGTGATTCCCTATCCTACCCATCAGCCAATCAGCGAAGATTACGTCATACGATGATATCATTCCTTACACTAAGAAGGAAAAAATAAATTGCTAGCTATTTTTTTTATTTCTATTTTATTTATTTATTTTATTTTTGTAAAATAGCAGGTGACAACAGTAATGTCGGGCAGTAGAACAGTTTAAAATAATTGCATTCAATTGTCCTAGATTTATTGGAGCCCTGTCCTTAAAGGAGACTCGTCGACCGATGACATTCTGACGGTTGTGGTTGACAAACATGACTACGGCGAATTACTCAGTCAAACACACACACACACACACACACACACACACACACACACACACACACACA
Source organism: Euprymna scolopes (assembly GCF_053919585.1). NCBI lineage: Eukaryota > Metazoa > Mollusca > Cephalopoda > Sepiida > Sepiolidae > Euprymna > Euprymna scolopes. Next base: position 174,139,660 of record NC_136482.1, read on the forward strand.
CACACACACACACACACACATATATATATATACATATAAACATATATAGTAAGTTATGAAAATATGTTTATTGCAATTAAGTTACACAGACATGTCCGCGTTTCATCCCTGTGAGGAATCGTGAGGCTAAGTTCATGAAATTCATGTTATTGACGCGAATACACCTGTGTAGCTTTAGCACTGTTGAAGTATATACTGAAAAAATATACAGAATCTATTATACATATATACACATAATATTATAACGAGCTATAATATATTATGTATATGTTTTCATATATTAGGTTGCTGCAAAAACAATATCGTTTTCTCACATATGTTACTTTTGTATATGATTTCTGAATTAATTCGTAGATATATATACAGCTATGTTATATATCATTTTGATGCGCGTTTTTCGTTACCGTTCTCAATCTCTTCATTTGCATGGACAAAATTGAAATCTGCACGATTTTCTCGTTCCAGTTTAAAATAGGCTGAAAAGCTACCGAGACAGCTTGTGATATCAATGATGCGTTTGGCCCAGAAATTACTAACGAATGTGTTGGACAACGGCGGTTTAAGAAATTTCGCAATGGTGACGAGAGCCTCGAAAATGAAGACGGTCGCGACTGGCCGACTGCGGTTGATAACGAAAATTTGGAAGCCTTAATTGGAGCCGATCCGCGCAAAAACCGCACAAGAAGCTGCTGTTGAACTTGAGGTCGACCATTTAACAGTCGTTCGCCATTTAAAGCAAATAGGGAAGTCAAAAAAGTTGAACAAATGGGTGCCGCATGAATTGAAGGATAATAATAATAATAATAATAATAATAATAATAATAATAATAATAATAAATCATCGTTTTGAGGTGTCTTCTACGCTCCTTCGGCGCAACAAAAACAGCCCATCGATCAACAACACCGGGGACAAGGGCTGCTATTTACATTGAACTAACTACTTCTACCGACTCGGCGGACAGTGGCACATCCTGATAATTAACAGAAGACAATACCAACCTTACTAACCCATCAGGAATAAGTTTTAATCTAAACTTCTTCGTCTGGCCTTATAGCTTTAATACACTCATTTATATACAACAACTCATACCAGGGGTTGAGATACAACAATTGTATCATTGTAATTTAACAAGATTTTCATGTTAAATAAAATGTCTTTTCAAAAAGAATTCTTTTTTTTTTTTTTTTTTTTTTAATATGTATCATCAATTTGTTTATTTACCCATCTCCGCGCAAGTGATAGTGACCTTTCGAAAGAGGCTATCTTGTGGAAGAAGTTACCTTTTGGTAGGAGTTACCTTTCGGAGTAAGTTATCTTTCAAAATAAGTTACTTTTCAAAAGAAGTTAGCTTTCGAAACAAGTAATTAAAAAAAAAAATAGTCACCTTTCAAAAGAAGTCCTTTTCGGAAGAAGTTATCTTTTGAAGGAAGTTACCTTTCAAAATAAGTTACTTTTCAAAAGAAGTTAGCTTTCGAAACAAGTCATTCAAAAAAAAAAAAAAATAGATAGTCACCTTTCAAAAGAAGTCCTTTTCGAAAGAAGTTATCTTTCGAAAGAAATTAACTTTTGAGTTGCCTATCGAAAGAAGTTCACTTTCGAAAGAAGTTATCTTTCCAAAGAAGTTACCGCTTTTAATTTGATTCCTTGTGATGAACTAGTTAATTAATTTAGAGTAATTTTTATAATTAATCTGATCTTCCTTATTTTCTTATATCACTAATCCACTTATTATTAATAAATAAAAGCACAAGGATTTGTAGATTCATAATACCTATATCGTCAGAGAATTAACAGTTTTCTGTGTGAAAAATTCTATGTATATAAAAGAAGAAAAGACCAAATTCGAAAACAAAAAATTCGAAGAAATTAATGTTTGATAGTATTCATTTGTTACTGCATTGTTCGATTTCGCTCTCATCCCCCCTCCTCTCTGATATATATATATGTATATATATATATGTATGTGTGTGTGTGTGCGTGTGTGTGTGTGTGTGTGTGTGTGTGTGTGTGTGTGTGTGTGTGTGTCGGTCGGTACTAACCCTATTCGGGTTTAATTGGCTTCGTCCAAAAGATGGAAGTTTCATGTGAGTATGAAACAAATGAGCGGTCCACAGTCGCATGTATAGGGAGATGACGACGTTAGGTTTTTGCAACTTTTGCAGGGAGGTGTCGACGTCCTCCTACATACGGCGCCTGGTATTTCCAAATTGGTAACCCATTTTTTTAATGACCAGGCTCAACGTTGTTTAACTTCGGTGATCTGACGGGAACCGGTGTGTCAACGTGATTATGATATATATATATATATATATATATATATATATATATATATATATATATATATATATATATAATGTGTGTGCGCACGTGCGTGTTTGTGGGTGTAAATCTGGGAAATATATGCATATAGCAATTAAGCTACACAGAATTTTCCGCGTTTCATGGAAACAATATTCCAAGGTGATGAAAAATTAAAAATGAAAAACCAAAATTGTACATATATTCATTTACGTTTCGTATTTATTTCATCTTATTTATTCCATCCTAAGGAAGTCTTGAAATAAATACGAAACGTTGATGTATATATAAATTATTTTGTTTTTTTTTTCGTTCCCCCCATATATATATATATATATATATATATATATATATATATATATATATATATATATATATATATATATATATACATTACAATAGAAAAATGCGAGTGTGAAAAGTAATATGGTTAAACTTAAACATGGAAAAGGAAAGGACTAGTTGTTAAAATTGGAAAAGAAAAGGACAAGATATTCTAGTAAAAAATATAATAAATTTATAACTTAAAATATTGCAGCATTAGGAATCGTCTGCTTTCAATAAAATTTCCCCCAGTTATTTCCCTTTCATGCTTTCATTCTCTTGTTTCACGTGTTACTTCTCTTTTCGCGATAGCAGTGAATTAGTAGCAACAATAGTCGCTGAAGCGACGTGGTTGCTATGAAAACCAGTCATAAAAAGCGTCGCTCACCTCCTTACATATTTTTACGATTTTGAACACCAGAAAATTCATCATAACTTTTGTTTTACTGAACGAAAATTGAGAATTGTTTTTTCACAGCTGAGAAGGTGATCTATAAACTGTAATAATTGTTTGAAATTTAGTCGAAAAACGAGTGAACGGTAAAGCTTTAAAGCAGTTCCAAATGACTAAGACTGCCGCCTAGCCATATATTCAAACACAACCATGTTTGAATGATATAGGTTTTTCGACAAGTTTGTCGGTGTGATTCAATCTTTTTTAATTAGATTGTCTGTGTATATTAGTCGATTATTAATTAGAAGGTATATATAAATGTATAGTGCACACACACACACACACACACACACACACACACACACACACACACACACACACACACACACACACACAAACGGATGTGTGAGCGTGTACGTGTGGGCGCAATAGTTTGTTTATATTAACAGTAATTAAAGTGATTTAATATAAAAAAGGATGAATTGTCCGACACTTTCTTAAATGACTATGGTCATCAATATTCAAGGAAAGTAATCTAAATAAAAAAATTAGATTTTCAAATCAAAATAGTTTAATATGAAAGATATTTAATATATATAAAAGCAAATCAAATACTCAGTGCCAGATTAATAACCGTCGTATTATCGATTTTTTTTTTGTTTTTTTTTGCATGTTATTTAATGATGTCTCCCCTCCTATTAGTTCGTCTAAGTTTCCGCCTGTTGCCTTGACACGTATTTAACACGATTTTTTTCTTTATTCTTTTCGATTACATTTTGCCAAATTTCGATTCGTAGGAAAGGAATTTATCGATTGAACTTACGATCAAAGTGTCAACAGTTGATAGGGCTTTGGCTGGAATTTCTCCAAAGAAATTATAAACACCACTAATATATATATATATATATATATATATATATATATATATATATATATATATATATATATGTGTGTGTGTGTGTGTGTGTGTGTGTGTGTGTGTGCCTGTGTCTGCATATATATATATATATATATAGAGAGAGAGAGAGAGAGAGAGGAGAGGAGAGGAGAGAGAGAGAGAGAGAGAAAGAGAGAGAGGGAAACGTCGAGACGAGGAAACGTGTCAGATAGACATGTGTCATCTAAAGCCACTACGCGTGCCATCAGATAAAAAAAGCAAGGATTCCTTTCAAATACATTAAATGCCAAAGAGAAGTGAAAGCTCTAATCTTGTGACAAAAACTTATTTACATCAACGCAATGCAAACTTGTGTTTTTTAAAACAGCTTAATTGTTTTGGGTTTTTTTTTTTTAAACAAATCCGAAACACTTGAGCTGATTACCATTCTTTATTCTTCTTACAAATGTAGGGAAATTCTAAGAAATCATGTCGCTCACATATCCATGTGTAACGTTGCAGTTTTAAACAAAGGAAAAGAAATAAATGAAAATCCGGGTTGGCATTTTTTTTTTCTTTTTCTTAACAAAAGTTTTTATTACACATTGCTCTCCCGTCTCAACCCTACTTAAAAAGTCTCTCCCTGCCACATGTCCATCCAGCCTCGAGTGTTTCTCCTTCTTCCGACCGCATGCTAGCCACAAACGGCCCATTCTCGTGCTCGACTTTACACGTCCCTCTTCTTAGACACTTTTCTCCTGCCCAACCGCGTGGTGCATTTTCTTTCTCCCTTTTTTCCTGTTTCTTCTCGCGCACACTTCCTAATTCGCATATGCGCCTTTTTTATTTTGGCTACTGCCAATCTCTTTGCAAGCCAGCCATCTTCTGCTGCTGCTGATATATTTCCCCGCGCTCATATGCACTATATTAAACATGTTTTTGCTGACTTCCGAATATTTGATATCAACGAAAAGTTTGTAGAATACGGGAAATATTTTAATATACTCTATTTACCAATTATAAAAGTAAACGCCGTGTATAATTAGTTATGTGCGTATATTTCTATACTTCTATGTGCAGTTTAATCTACTAAAACATGGGCTGATCATTATAAAGTTTGGGATATATATTCTCGGCAACACGGTGTATAACATGGCCACATTATTCATAGTAAACTTTACTATAAGAGGTGCGCTCACCCAAAATCGCACTCGTAAATATATATTGTACATAAACACACGCGTGTTCGTGCGCATACACACGTATGTGCACAATAGTTCGTGATATTAACGTTATTTAATAAAAAGGATGAATTACAAAAACTTTTCTTAAGTCGCTATTTCATTACCATTAAGGAGAAGTACTTTAAATAAAAACTTAGTGCTTCAAATTACAATTTAAACCTCATATTATGAATTATGGGATATGTATTCTAGACAATAGGGAGAGTAACATGGACACATTATTTATTTTGCTTTTACACTTTATCATTTAAAAGATGCCACTGAAACAGTAATCAAAGAAAGAAAAAAAATAACATTTAAAACTAATACGGCATCCAAATTTACCGGTTTGTGACGTGTTTTCTACTTTATTATACACACACACACACACACACACACACACACACACACACACACACATATATATATATATATATATATATTTTGTGTACAGAAAGTTGTTAGTTGAGACAGGTCATTGGTACCGTCGGTTTCAAGCCCGATAATAAGGCCCGTTTAAGGTACCCTTATCGAGCTCTCTTCAGCCAATATTCGTCTCAATTATATATATATATATATATATATATATATATATATAATGCGTACATGCATTTTTATAGAACAGTCGCTTTGTGTGTGTGTGTGTGTGTGTGTGTGTGTGTGTGTGTGTGTGAGTTCCTTGCTCATAGGTCCCGAAACGGTTGAGCCTCTCTTCTGCAAATTTCAAACAAAGCTAGTTTATAGATCTGGCAGTGTTCTTAGATATGTTCTGCACGGAAATTCATTCGATAAGTTTCGAAAATCGAAAAAATTCGATCTAAAAAATAGTTTTTTTTCTTTCTTATAGATTAAAAAAAAAGAATACAAGGGAATATTTTACGTCACATTTGGCCAAGGGAAATAATAAAATCTCAGCAAATTATTCCTTCTTAAAAAACAGATGTATTATCATCTGGAGATATAGCTCAGTGGTAGAACATTCAACTACAAATCGCGTGAGCCCCTGTTTAAGTCCTAGTATTCCTAGATGTTTTATTTTTATTCTTTCTAATTAATGAGTTCAATTTACGATAAAAGTAGAGGCACCATTTAGAATCGCCGCAAATCATTTCTTCGTTTGCATATGTTGAAACTAAACATTAACCAGAAGTCACTTTTCCATAGCATTCATCGTTAATGCCAAATATCAGCTGACGTGATATTGTAAACAAACACAGACGCAATTTTATAAACGACATTATCATTATTATTTTTCAAATTATTATTATTATTATTATTATTATTATTATTATTATTATTATTTATTTATTTATCAATTTTTTTTTTTTTTGCGAATTAGTCCACCGAGAAAATTATTCCTCGTAATATATAATAATCAATAGAGTATTGATTCTATAATAATACATATGCAATCTGCATAAATTAAAATATCATGTTTAAGCGTATTGCACAACCACTATTGAGCACTATCGTAGTTTCGATGCATTACCGAAGATGCACTAACCTTAGGCGGGTTAAATTTTTGGAATCCTTTTGAGATGAGGCTTCAAAATTCAATGCAAATCCGCCATATTGATATTTTGAGATTGGACGCTGTGTCTACATTATGTCTCTTACCAGTTATTAATTTACGTCTACTATCTATTCTTAAAGTTTCACATGTGAAATTTCTATGTCTTCCTCCTCCCCCTTTTACCCTCAAGGTTTGATAGTCGTTAAAATATATCTGTACTTTTTAATATATCTGTACTTTTTAATCCGATGTAGATGGGTGTTTAATCTGCTAATGATGGCTAGATATTAGAGTATTATTTTTTGCAATCCTTTTCAGATGAGGTTTCATAATTTGTGCTTTTCTTCTTTCTGCGGATTGTTATCCTCATCTTCATAATTGTTGTTGTTTCACCAACTCATCCTCTGGCCTGTACTGGATCTCGTGGCGCGGTGGATAGAGGCGTTGAGGCTCTACGGTTCTAGGTGAACATTGTCTGATGATAGCGGTTTCAATCCTACCCAAGGAGGCAAGAGGATTAGTTGGCCAAACCCTGGTAAGACAACAACTATCGAAGGCAGTAATTAATGGGGATAAGTTACAAGATTCAGCATTCCTCTTCCGTCGCGATTAATCACCTGAAGAAAGCCAGAGGATGAGTTGGCCGGAACGTGGCGAAACAACGACTATGAAGATGAGGATAATAGTCCGCAACAAAAGGAATGAATGCATAAATATTAGAGGTCAGAACATATTGGAAGGGTTATTAAAAACATAGGATTTTTTAAAATCCAAATTCCTCACTGACCCAAATTGAAAGGAAGAAAAATACCACATCGCTGGTTTGCACCACATTCAAAAGTACAGAATCGAAAACAACAATGCTGGGCGGTAATAACAAAAAGTTGAGGTTTCCTTCCTCAGGCTTGAGCTCGGTCTAATCATCCATGCCAACCTCGTGATTAACGGAAGAACGAGTGTCCTTACCATAAAAAGAGAACAGCGCCAACCGCCCAAATAGCAATCCGATTAGCCATAAAAGACTTTGTGCTTGTTGCCGTCACTCCCCTCTCTTCCTCACGCCTCTCTCGTTTTTTTTTTTTTTCTCTCCCTTTCTGATTGTAATGATAAATAACCAGCTGACGGTCAGTTATTGCTGTGGTCGGCGTGACGGAAGCGCTGGGTGTAACGTCGACAATCATAATTGGAGTTAAATTGTAGGAAGTGTTATTTGTCGATTGGGCGCAGATGAAAAGGGATAAGCCAGATTATGTCATGGCCGACTGCATGCATAACGCCAGAAAGGCGCCCAGTCAGTGGAATTTGAGAGTTTAGTTTGGCGATACGCTTCACGTTAAAAGCTTACCTCTCGTCGGATCACCGATTAAGTAACGTTAAGCTTGGTCATGTATTTTTGACCGCTTGAGAGTACCAGACTCTGTAATTTTGCAAATAGGAGTTACTTTCTCTAGCACTCTTTGACTTGATGTGGCTTTGGCGCAATTAGTTAAGAAATTGCTGAACTTATTCTAGTGTTGCAATTCTGAATTTTTGAGATGAAGTGTGAATGCTTGTGTTACGTTGATTAATCGGACTATGGTTCTCATCTTGGGTGTTATTAGCACAACGTTTAGGTCACTGCAACTGCGACCTTCCTTGGATGTGGAGACATGCTTTTTTCCTACTAAGGAAAAAGAGGGTTGGCTCTGCCTTACAAGAATTCGAACCGTTTGTTTGAGGGTGGGTCCGTAGATCATTAAGAAGGTTCAATCATCAGGGGTCACTAAGACATTTTTTAAAAGACGATTGAACCTTCTTTATGATCTACGGAACCACCCTCAAACAAACGGTTCGAATTCTTGTAATGCAGAGCCAACCCTCTTTTTCCTTAGTAGGAAAAGAAGCATGTTCTCAACACTCGAAGAATTATTCTAGTGTTGTGTACGTCCATCTTTAGATTTCTCATAGTTACTTGGAATTAATCAAAGGAAGAAAATTAAAAAAAAAAAAATACACCTGTGTGTGTGTGAGTGTGTGTGTGTGTGTGTGTGTGTGTGTGTTTACTCTTTATTTTCTCAGAACAATGCATACTGTCACTTCGACATATGGGGTTACTATTTGGGATCGTGTTTAACAGTAGACTGTGGGAAATTAAGCAGCAAGATGTTTGTTCACATTACATTTAAAAATTTGCATGGAAACAGGAAACAGGGGGTGGATTGTAAAGTCTAGCAGTTCGGGGGAAGAAACTATTAGAGTAGAAGGCTTTCTGACATTTAGGGACCTCTACGGTTAAGGGGTGGGATTTTGCTGCTCGTCGGGTTAGTCGAGATTATTTACATCAAAGGATTTTGCTAAGAATTTTGTAAGAGAATATTTTATTAAATACTTGTAAAACAGGCAGAGTGATACAATATTGTATCGATGAGGCTGGAGTGATAATACTGCGCCTATTAGATCGAGAACTCTTTTTTGGGCCTTGTATTGATGAGAAAAAAGAATAGGCTCTCGGTAGATGCACTAGAGGGAACCCAACTTTTTTGCAGCAGCCTTGTCAATATATATATATATATATATATATATATATATATATATATATATATATATATATATATATAAATTACAATTACATTTACCAAAATGATCCAAGATAGTAAAATTAAAGTATATTATAAATATTAAAGAATTAATATTTATAAACTTATCTCAGCCAGATGTAAAAGCTCGATGAAACCAAATAGGAGATAGAGCTTATAATACGAGCAAACAGTTAATAAAACATGTTAAAAAACACTTTGAAATGAGTTAAAAACATATTTAATCTTTTCAGATTAAATATGTTTTTAACTCATTTCAAAGTGTTTTTTAAAATGTTTTATTAACTGTTTGCTCGTAAGGGGGTGGTCACCAACAATGTGTATTTTTTTAACATTATTTTATTATTCCGTGTCTTGGTTTTTCTTTGAAAATTATGTTTAGATCATTGTAATAATGTTTTTAAATCATTGAAAGTTTTTTTTAACGCGTTTCAGACGTTCTGTGAAGCGTCCTCTTAAGAAAGTATTTAAAATGATTAGAATATAATCAAGACGTGTTAAAAATGAAAAGAACATTTTCGTAGTTCATTTGAAATGTTCCAAAAGGTGGAAACATGTGTACACGATTCATATACATATATATATATATATATATATATATATATATATATATATATATATATAGTCATCGACATACAGTCCTGTTTCGTTGTATCACAACTCATCAGTGCCGCTAGACTAGCATCTTTCCCAAGCCAAGGATTGAACCTAGAATCGTCGTGTTGACAGTCGGCAGTTCTCCCACTCGACCAGAGAAGGGACGCCCGCAAATAACTCGTCGGAATGTCTATTTAAATAGACATCCGCCACCACTCTTACAGTGCTCAAACCGCCTGTGTGTAAACAAACAAACAACGAGCTTCGCAGTGAAATAAAACCTTAATTTTATTCCTTATATATATATATATATATATATATATATATATATATATATATATATATATATATATACATATATACATCATAATTTAGGAATTTAAAATTTGTGATTTGAAAAAGTTAAATTTCAAATATAGAAATTTTATTGTATGCAAGACAAAGAATACAGTATAGTAAAATATATTTCCTTAACCCATGAGTTTTCGATGTTTATACATCTCTTCGGAGGAAAATATTAGCAAATATTATAAAAGGTTTGAACCTGATTTGCCAAACATAGAGAATTAAATTAAATGGTTTTTTTTTTACAATACGCGTATGATCCGAATACCAAGAGCTTCCATTACATGATTTAGCATACACTTTCGATTTGAAGTTCAATATCCTTTTTTTTATGCATCGATATCCATTTTCCTTTATTCTATGTAGCTAAAATGATTTAAAAACTTTAAAAACATTTAATTTAATTTTCTATGTGAGAAAAAATAACATCTTAAAGATACACAAATAAAAGGTGAAGTTCATTAAGTCAATCAGATATCAATCAATATTGCAGGTCTTAGAATCAGCTTTATGGTTAGGACGTAGGTCATCCAGAGCTATTGAAAGAATGTCATTAAATAATGAACAGATGTTATTATATTAGTTTCAATTGAATTCATGGTGTGAATATCCCAACACATTATATCTACGCCATACATATATATTATATACTAGATTATTTACCCGGCGTTGCCTGGAAATCTTTACTTTCATTTCTGTCCTCCCCTCCTTTTTAAGCATTTTCTATGACGTCATAGCAGCGGATTATTATAGAGCAAATTTTTTTTGTTGATGATTATTCAATATATAGCAATGACTTCAAAAGTTATAAAAATATGACTTGGCTACCATCCGTTAAAATAGAAACCAGAATGTGTTGCGCTCCAGCCTTGATCGTTATGTATCTGTTCAGCGTTGTTATCATCTTAACTACCAACAGATGCCTACGAAAGGTTTAAAAGTTAAGCGACTTTAAGCTTATGAATATGTAATTTTGCGCATGTGCAAAAGTAACAGCAGGAGTAATTTTTAATTCGACTTACTCTGCCAAGATCAACTGTTTTCTTTTCAATTTTGACATCTTAGCAGCAATTGGTGTGGACTAAAAACCAAATCTAAAATGTGCTACACGTCTAAATGCCCTATATATCAAATTTCAACTCTGTAAACCAAGTATTCAGAGAGGAGTTTGATAGATATTTTTTCACACTCACTAAAAATGTCATATACATATATATACATATACATATATATATATATATACATATATATATATATACATGTATATACATATATATATACATACATACACACGCACATAATATACAGAGAGAGAGAGAGAGAGAGAGAGAGAGAGAGAGAGGGAGAGAGAGAGAGAGAGAGTAAAATCAAAAGACTTAGAGAGAAAAAAAAAACACCAGGCAACATATATTAGAAAACTTGAGAAAAGAAAAGCGTTCCAAACATCAATTTCAAATTGTGCATGATAATGCGACCTCAGAAACACGTCTATATAACATGTGTACGACTATTTGATCCTCTATTATTATAACGAGGCAAGATGATCGGTAGTCACTTCATCCGCAGTTTTTTTTTAATCAGTTTCCTTCTCTTATATGAGTTTCTATAAATTTGGATAAAGAACTCTAATTAAGCTCAGAAATCAAAGTGTTCCTTTTCATAGGCTGACAGTCATCGAAGACTACAGACCTATGTCAGTCCGAAGCAAACTGTTTCTTAGGTGCCAGTAATCTGCCTACAAAAGTACATCCTGTCTGTTCTAAGCATTTCCGCCATGAGAATGATAACGGCTGGATTTAGTTATATATATGCGCACAACGTGTGTGTGTGTGTTTTTTTAAGTCTGTGTATGCATACGTAAAGTCTATTCATATATTGTGTATTAATATTACGTCAATAGTATGTTCATAGACTGAGCTCCAAAACTTGCTCCCCTGTAAAACATCCACTGCAAAAATTCGCCTAATTGCAACAACAGCAAAGAACTTCTCTTTTTCTCTCTCTCTGTAAAACAACAACAACAACAACAACAACAACAACAACAACAACAACAACCACCACCACCACCACCACCACCACCACCAAAAAACAGAAAACAAAAAATAAATGGAACTTTCATGAACTCAATTTCTTTGCTAGAACATCCCATCGTCGGAGCAGAATGCCACAAGGCTGCTGGTTAACTGATTACATTATAGTCGTCCAAGTTTTACGAGGTTCCTTCAGTAAGTTTCCAGACTATTTTTGTACAGGCATTTAAAAGTGTCGGAGACTCATAATTCATTGTGTTATTGCTAACCATCTTTTGAGATGACTGACCAATTTTTATAATTTCAGGTTCAACTGAACAGCTACAGCAGGCATTGGAATACACTCTACTAAAGCCTAATTGTCACAGCTGGTGAATTTCGAAAATGCAATCGGAACATGAGGGCACTTTATGCAGTAAAATTTTGTTTTTAACTTAAAAAAAATATGC
>NC_136482.1:174157286-174164786 GCF_053919585.1 Euprymna scolopes
TTCTGAGATACCTTACCCTAAATATATATATATATATATATATGTAGAGAGAGAGAGAGAGAGAGAGAGAGAGAGAGAGAGAGAGAGAGACCGTCACTACTTCCCCACCCCCCAAACCAGAAACTTACGGGGAAAGAGTCTTTCATTTTTTTTTCTATTTTAAATGTTATATATGTTTTTGACCACTTTCCCATTCTGTAGAGTATTTTATTTTCTATTTTTGAGTGGTTCAGTTTTCAAACATGTGCGCGAAAACATATCTGAAAACGAAGCTCCCTGCTTCTACCTCATGAAGAGGAGAGCATGTTTCGCCTCTTTGAATTCTTACATCTCTTAAAAAGTTAATATTTAAAGTGAAATTAAGAGCGTTTAAGACTACTTTAAAACACCAATAAATGATTCAAGTAGGTTGCAAAGTAACTTTTATAGCAAATGGAAACTTTTATTTGTTGTATACTTGATTTTTTACCATTTTTTCGAATCTCTCTATATTATAAAGCAAACCCCACAAAATAACTAAAATCCTATTACTAGAATAAATTCATCTTAATAAATTTAGGTTTAATCATAAATACGTCAGTGATTATAAAATTTTGTTAATAGTTTGAAAAATTCAATTACTCCGTAATTGTTTGAAACTTGACAGAAATTCGGTAGTATTTTAACTATCAAATGGAAAGCCACTTAAATAGTATTTGAGGTGTAGCGCTTGGTTCCCATTTAAAATTATAACCCCCGATATGACGATCATAAAATCTGTTTACAGTCGATTTTTATTCCGTACTTGCTTAATGTTTCTACAGTTCCAAAACTACGTAATTACCTGTTGCTAATTTTCCGTTGTATCATTCAATTATCCGTGATGTTTGAAAGTATTTTTCTTGACAAACATGTTCTGTTTAATTTTTCAACATTTTAGGAACATGTAAATCAACTGGTTTCTTTGAAAGGTTACCTCGAGAATTAATGCAACTTTTTTTACAAACTTTGTTTTACAAATAAAATAAATTTACATCGTATTTTGTTGTTATTATCATTTTAGTTTCAGTGATAATGTAAAATCAATAAATATTTATCATTAGTATTAATGAAAAAAAATAAATTATGAATTGAAAACAATCGGTTTTGGAATTGTAAATTAGGGACACATTTTTCCGATTCCCATACCTCCAAAACGTCCGATTTTTTTTTGCAACCTTTTCGGTAAATATTTCAGATATTTTGTTAGCTTTTATTTATTTTTTCTATTTTCTATTTTTAACCTCTCAAAATGCCGCCTCTGACATAGGCCGAACGTAAAATAGGGGCACATTTTTCCGATTCCGATACCTTCAAAAGTTCCGATATTTTTACAAACTTTTCCGTATAAAATTTAAGATGTTTGTTCGCTTTTATTTATTTTTATTTATTTTTTCTATTTTCTATTTTTACCTTCACAAAATGCCGGCTTCTGACACTGACGGCTCGTAAAATAGGAGCACATTTTTCTGATCCCGATACCTATAAAATTCCGAATTTTTACAACATTTTCAGTAAAAAATTCCGATTTTTTGTTAGCTTTTATTTATTTTTTCTATTTTCTATTTTTAACCTCTCAAAATGCCACCCTCATGAAATAGGGAAACATTTTTCTGATTCCGGTATCTCTTAAAGTCCCGATGTTTTACAACCTTTTCGGCATAAAATGTCAGACGTTTTGTTAGTTTTCATTTATTTTTATTTATCTTCTTACCCTCTCAAAATGCCGCTCGCTGGAACGTGCCGCCTCCCTCGCCCCGCCCCTTGCTACGCCACTATATATATATATATATATATATATATATATATATATATATATATATATATATATATATATATATATATATATGTGTGTGTGTGTGTGTGTGTGTGTGTGTGTGTGTGTGTATATACTCAATTATTTAATTCCAGTTTTAACAAATTCATATCTTCGCTATAATATTCATTTGCTAATATCTTTTCTCTGATGAGAAGCACGCATTTCTTTGAGACTCTGCGGATTAAGAAAATTTCAATACATCTTATTTTAGTATCCTGTCAAACAATCAATTCATGTAAAATATATTTTTAGTCTAAAATTTTTTAATTCTCATATATTTATATACACACACACACACACACACACACACACACACACACACACACATATATATATATATATATATATATATATATATAGAGAGAGAGAGAGAGAGAGAGAGATGAGGAAAGAAAAAAGAGTGAAAGGAAAAGAAAGAGAAAGAGAGAAGGAGGAAGGAGGACGCGATCAAGAACAGAATAGAACATAGAGAGAAAAATCTATATATTAATAGGATAGCGTGTGTGTTATTTTCTGTGTCACGCTTACATCCGGGTCGTTTAATTGTTATACTTCCATTTCTTGTCATAAATAATTTTATTAAGAATTCTTAATAAGTTTTGGTTTCAATTTCGATTATAGCTGATGGCACGTAAGTCATCTTTTTTTTATAAATAATTTTATCAAGAATTCTTAATAAGTTTTGGTTTCGGTTTCGATTATATTGATGGCACTCCAGTAAGCTATTTTTTTTAAATAAATAATTTTATCAAGAATTCTTCATAAGTTTGGGTTTCAGTTTCGATCATGGCTGAAGGAACTAAAGTTATATATATATATATATATATATATATATATATATATATATATATATATATATATATATTTTCAGAAGATTTTATTTCGGTTTCGATTCAAGCTAATGCATCCAAATCATATGGATATATATATTTTATTTTTGAAATCGCAACTTTATAATATATAAAAATCGATAGAAAATAAACTCTATAATAATATATACGAGATCTGTAAGAATTAAAATATATTTAAGCGGACCTTACGACCGGGCTTTGCCGGGCGTTCTCGCTAGCTTAGATGGATACTTTTGCAGTTTTAACATAAAATCTACAATAATATCAGAGCGTCTCCATTTACACCGAACATCTACAGAATGCCAACATCAATATATTACATATGAATGAGTCCCCTGTGGAATTTCCACATGTCCCGTTAGTATTAGAATTAATACATTACTCGAAACATATACTGTCAGATTTGAAATCTATTAATTATTTCACACACACACACACACACACACACACACACACACACACACACACACACACACACACACACACACACACACACATAAATGTCATATCTTAAGTTACATTTCCATCTGCCATCGTCTTTACTTGTTTGGCTATTTTTAACCCTTGATAAGATCTGAATTCGGCGATGAAGAAGTTTTTCAAGACAAACGATCAGTGTCAAATGAGCAGCTCTACTTTTTTCCTTGTTAGTCACTCAACAAAATGTTTATTTGTTTTGTTTTCTTTATAGAAATACCTTTATTCGAAAGAATTACAAATGGCCTGACCGGAAGATCAAACACCCGTCGGCATTGAAAAGGATCTTACAAAATGGCAGATCTTGTTATCCGAAAGGACTATATATATATATATATATATATATATATATATATATATATATATATATATATATATATATATAATTAGTTTTTTTAGGGGGCGGGAGAAATCCAGCAGAGTGCTCAATTATAAGGAAAATCCGAAAATAAGAGCGTATTTATATATATTTTGTTTACAGAAAGTTTTTAGTTAGATGAGAAGTAATTGGTACCGTTGGTTTCAAACCCGATAATTAGGACCGTTTTAAATACCCATATCAACCTCTAGCATATTAGCATGTCGCGTGGCGATGCCCGGTCGTGAAAAACGCAAAATATAATATTTTAATTCGTGCAGATTACTAGTATTATTAATTGTGATATTCTTTATTGTTCACCATGAACTATTTCACTCGTTTTGTTTTTTTCTATGTAAACTTTAAACGTTAATAAAGAGAGAGAGAGAGAGAGAGAGAGAGAGAGAGAGAGAGAGAGAGAGATACGGCAGCAAGAGTGATCGATGCTATATAAGATGAGAACGGGGTGGCTCAAACAACATGCGTTGAATAAGGGTAAGGGTGATAGACGGTTAATATAAGATGAATCACATGTATAGTTAAATGAAAAATACGGCCAATTTAAACAATTATAATGGGAAAATATACAAGCATAACTCAATCCCAAAACCGAAAAAGACTTTAGCGTGTGTTAAGTTTGAATAAAATGCATAGAAATAGAGGTCAAAGGAAAAAAATAAAATGATGCATTAACCCACTTTTAGTTAAATAATAAAAATTTACTCTCTGTCTCTCTCACTCTGCCTGTCTGCCTATCTGTTCTGGCCCCTCTTTATCTTTATACCTACAGACACTAGTGTTTCATCCTTTCGGGAATCATCAGTGCAGGGAGTCACGTTTACTGCTGGTCGGGAGATCTGAACCCGGCAACAAAGCCATCTCTAACTTCATTAGCAAGGAACAAACCCTCACGGCCAGTACATATATATATATATATATATATATATATATATATATATATATATATATATATATATATATATATATATATATATATATACTTCATTTACTCACATAAAATTAATATACGAAAGTATAGATTTATGCGTAAACTTTAAGTATTTACTTCAAAAGTGCTCAATACGTAGGTAAATTTTTCATGAAGGCATGGGTCGTCTAGATTCAAAGTTTATCAAAAGGTCTACTGTTTTCGCATTTTTAAGGGTTTAAAACCATAGGATTCTTTTTTGTTTACGTTTTCATTTTTAAGGAAAAAATTTGCTCGCCATCGCATTCGGCGTATTAGTTCATCTGTTTTTTTGATTAATTTAATAATATAGCTATGCTTGCTGGGTGTGGGGATGTTTTTTAGCGAAATTAACTCTTTCCATATCTATTTTTAATGGGGTTAAATAAATCCTTTTGAGAGTGCTCGATTGTTTCAGGAGCTAAGTATAACTACTTCATTTACTTACATAAAATTAATATACGAAAGTATAGATTTATGCGTAAACTTATTTATGCGTATTTACTTCAAAAGTGCTCAATACGTAGGTAGAGCTAGTTAGTAATTTATAAAATATATATGGCGATTAAGCTACACTGAATATTCAGTAGACCTTTTGATAAACTTTGAATCTAGACGACCCATGTAGATTATGCCTTCATGAAAAATTTGCTATCCTGTACTTTAAAGAACCCCAAAATCTATTAAACTGTAGAAGAGAAATAGCAAATAACTGTGTTCACAAAATAAAATTTACTCTAGGATAGCGATACAAAATAGTTTTAAAACTAACAAAAACAATAGAAAATAAACAAATAAATAAATTAAATAAACATGAAAATACAAACGATCACACATATATGTATGTATATATATATGTATATATATGTGTGCATATATGTATGTACACATATGTATATTTATATATAAACTAACAAAAAACAAAAAAAACACTAACCTAGTTTTAAAACAGATCCTTTGTCCGATAAAATGCATGCCCATTGGCTGATAGGAAGGGGCATGGCGGATACTAGAAAGCTGATTGGCTAACTAAATCCTCAATAGAAGAGGACTATATAAAAACGATAAACAACCACAGAATTCGCGCATAAGCCTGAGGAATCCTAGAGTGGATGAAACGTCGAATATTCAGTGTAGCTTAATCGCCATAGATATTTTATAAATTATTACTATATATATATATATATATATATATATATATATATATATATATGTGTGTGTGTATATATATATATATATATATATATATATATATGTGTGTGTGTGTGTGTGACACTTACGTCGCCCGCGTGTCGTCTAGTGGTGGAACGCTCCCCGATTGTTGATCTCCGTGTCTCCTTGATGAGAATGTCAGCGGCCCGTACCTGAAAGAGACTCGTCGAGTTCTTCTGCAATCATGCAAAACAAATTAAAAAGACAAGTCGATATTTGTTTTTTGTTTTTTTTTCTGATGCAAAATTCCTTGTTATTCACAAAGGTTACAATCGTCGTTTCGTAATTCGCTATTAAGTTAGGGACTGGCCGTTTGTTAACTGCAAAGTTCTTTCTTTTTCGATAAAAACTAAATAGCTACGTGACAGGGTCAATCGATGAGGCAGTCGGCTTTTTCGCTCGTTCGAGCCCAGGGGAGCAGATCTCTCTCTCTCCCTCTCTCTCTCTCTCTCTCTCTCTCTCTCTCTCTCTCTCTCTCTCTCTCTCTCTCTCTCTCTCTGTGTCTGTCACTGCGGACCGGGCCGAGAGATCACATATCTATGATATTCGTATTCTCACATGCATTTTCCATGGCATATCACGACCAGTACACCTTGTACATTTCCCCGTTTCTACTTTTATATATATATATATATATATATATAAATATATATATATATATATATATATATATATATATATATATATATATATATATATATATATATAAAGTGCTAAGTCCCAATATTTCTTTTATTTTTACTCCTTATCAGCTATTTTATCAGTTACCAGCTAAAAATCAAGTTGGATTCGTTTCACAGATACGAAACCCCTATGCATCAAGTTTCAAATGTGCAAGCTAAAAATTGACAGAGTATTTTGGTAAACACCGTTCCTCAGGCACACACAGTTAAGGTCATATATATATATATATATACTAGCAAGGAAACCCGACGTTGCCCGGGATTGAATGATGATCAACGAATATTTCACTCCTATATTTTTATTGTCATCGAAATCCGTGAAATTGCCTGGGAGGAAGCTTCACATGCCTCCATGCAGTAACTTAGTCCAAAATATATGTATTCTACATTGCACTCTAGAGAACCTACTGTTGCTTTTATAAAATTATTTTATATAAACTTCTTTCTAGTTAACGAAAAAAAGCACATTAGAAATTTACAAACGGGGTTGTAACATACAGATCACGTCATGCAAAAAACAAACAAAAACAAAAACAAAAACAACAACAACAACAACAACAAAACACGTAAATTTTCAGGTCCTGTAAAATTCTTTGCAGTTAATGAAAAAAAATTATGTGTGGAGTTTGAACCTACAGATCACGTCGTGCAAAAAAAAACAAAAAAACAAAAACAAAACAAACAAACAAACAAAAAAGCACGTTATCAACTTACAAGAGAAAATTTCACGGTCGTTGTTCTATCAATGTTGCTAAGCGACGACATGGAAAAATGGCTTTATCGATGATAGATAAATTAAAATAACGGTTTCAATTATCGGTAATTATCCGGGGTATTCTGAGACAACTAAGATCACTCCCAGACTTATATACTAAAGTTCTGTAAATTTTAAAAAAAATCTGTTCAGCTGTTTCGGAGTCTATAAGGAAAGAACTCAGACAAAGTTGCGTTTATATGATTGCAGATATATATATATATATATATATATTTTATTTTTTACTATAATAATTAAATACCTACAGTGTTTCATCCTTTCGGGAATCTTCAGTGCAGGATGTCACGATCAACACCAGTCGAACGATTCGAACCCCGCAACACGAGACATCTCTGGCTCG
>NC_136482.1:174169786-174222286 GCF_053919585.1 Euprymna scolopes
TGCAGCATCTGAAGAACAGATACTACACTTTGAGGTATTTATTTGCTCCCCCACTGAGCAAATTAGGCACAAGGCCGATTTTTAAAGTGAGGAGTGAAGGGGAAATGGGGACCAACTCCCCGGGGAGTAGGGGAGCTGGATTGTGA
Organism: Euprymna scolopes; assembly: GCF_053919585.1. Lineage (NCBI taxonomy): Eukaryota > Metazoa > Mollusca > Cephalopoda > Sepiida > Sepiolidae > Euprymna > Euprymna scolopes. The sequence continues at coordinate 174,169,933 of NC_136482.1, forward strand.
CAATTGGTATGAAGGGTTGCCCCTACATTGACCAAGGTTTTATATGTGGGGTTTCCCTCACATATGGTCTTTGCTTGCAGTATCTGGCGGGATAGATACTACACTTTGATCTTGGCCAAAAGGCCAAGTTAAACAAGGGATTTATAATACAAAGATTAATAACAGCATCGCCATAGATTCACAATTAGCAGTTTCTGAATTTAAATATTCAAATAAAACCGCTCGGTTAACAGAATCATTACGAACTTTACATCTACTTTTTATTGGGAATAGTTGTTTTTTATGACAGTAGATAATTTACTTTTATGGGAATTCTTTACATTTTTTAAAGACCAAGATTGATTTATCAGGAATTTTAATAACAATTAAAGACTCATAATTCCATAGATTACAGTTATGATCTTAAACATAGGGTATACTCGTACTTTTATCAAATATTATGTAAAATGTAACATTAGTTTAAATTGTCTGATGGTTTCTGAATATAATACTTTCTAAAATGAATTTCCATTCAAAAATACTGCGCAGTGGCTGTCGGTGTGTAGTATTGTTACGCTTACTTGGCCTTTTTGACTAGGAACAAAGTGTAATATCTGTTCTGATACTCCGCTTTACTTTTATCTGTCTACGGTAAATGGAAGAGAAACCCGTCTTGACTTAGACAACTTTTTTCCTATTCAAAGTGCCCCTTTCTGGGGAGCTGGATTTTCTCTACATTAAAAACCGTGTTTGAATGATGGGTATGAAAGTTTAGTCTTTAGTCTACCGTGTTTGAATGATATGGTTAAGTGGCAGTTTTAGTCATTTATAACTGCTTTAAATCTTCATCGCTCACTCATTTTTCGACCAGATTTCAAACAATTATTACAGTTTATAGATCACCTTCTCAGCTATATTGTGAAAATTTTTTTTTCAATTTTTGTTCAGTAAAACATAACTTATGATGAATTTACTGGTGTCCAAATTCGTAAAAATTCGTAAGGAGGTGAACAACGTTTTTATGACTGGTTTCCATAGCAACCACGTCGCTTCAGCGACTAGTGTTGGTACTAATTCACCGCCCTCGCGAAAAGAGAATTAACAAATGAAACAGAGAGAATGAAAGCAGACAAGTGCTGTACATTGTTATTACATATGTGTATGCTATGTTTAAGGGGGCAAAAAATAAGACTGAAATTAAACAAAGAACAAGTGAATTTACTGGAACCCTGGAAAAATCATGGATTACAATAGAAAAATATGAACATGAAAAGTAATATGGTTAAGATTAAAGATGAAAAAGAAAAGGACAAGAAAAAAATATAATAAATTTATAACTTAAAATATTGCAGCATTATTTTTTTAAATTCAATTTAACATTATATAATCAATTCTTAATGCTGCAATATTTTAAGTTATAAATTCATTATATTTCTTACCAGAATACCTTGTCCTTTTCTTTTCCATGTTTAAGCTTAACCAGATTACTTTTCATGCTCGCATTTTTCTATTGTAATATACTATGTGTTGTGTAAGTGGGAATTGAATCGTTCATAAACTCCACAAAGGATCAAAAGTAAGACCAAACAAGTTTAATGAAATTACGTAACGGAATAATGGCTATCGCTTTGCATAAAAGACATATTCTTTTGCGTAATGTAGTACAGACGACACAACAGGTGTCTTCATATATATATATATATATATATATATATATATATATATATATATATATATATATATATATATATATATATGAGTTTTTGTTTGAATTTTATTCAGAAAAACATAGTTTTTTAGAACAGAAATTTATTGTTTGAATAAAGAATACAATTCAGATCTGTTTTCCTTGATCCATGGATTTTCGATGTAGGCTCATCTCCTCAGACGAAAAGTCATTAGCAAACATTAGATCTAATTCGAAATAACTTTGCTATTTAGCACATACAAAGAACTATATTTAAAAATTACATCTTTTTAGGGGGCATAGATAAAGAAAATAGCTGAAATAAAAGCAGATGCAACAAAAGGATGTAATCTTTGTATCCAAGTGTCGGGGTAATCTTTGTATAGAGTGGTGTCAGTATACCATGTGGCCTTTATGCAAAGTAATAGCTGAATATGGTTAAATTTGAGCTTATTTTTGCCTTAAATACTAATGCATCTTAATCAATAACTATGCATCGAATGGATACCATAATCCTTAGATCGCTGCAGCTTATCATAACAAAGGTTCATACAAAATTTCCGCCAAGTCGCCTAGCAGTTTACAATAAAAAGTGAAACGCATAGATAGCCTCTTTGTCGGCTTGTTTAGATGGCGATTATATTTCCCCGACCTAATTTTTATTTCAGTGATTCACGTGACCGATAAAACTTGACATAACTTAGAGTTTTTAATGATTTTTTTTCTAAAACATAGTTAAAGTGAGATATATATATATATATATATATATATATATATATATATATGTATATATATATATATATATATATATATATATATATATATATAAGACACTTTTTGTGTGAGTTTCTTCCTTATGGGCTCCAAAACGGTTGGGCAGATTTTGTGGAACTTTCAAATGTATATGTACCTTATGCGTTTGAGTGTTCTTAGATGAGTTTTGCCTGGAATAACTATCGAATATCGATAATGGAAAAATCGATAATGGAAAAATCGATAATGGAAAAATCGATAATGGAAAAATCGATAATGAAAAAATATTATCAAAGAAGGAACAGTCCGATTTTTACTAAAGTTTACACCCTTATACAGCTTAATATCAAAAGTGCATTTGAGAAACTATTAGAGTAGAAGGCTTTCTTACAACTAGGATCTCTACTGTGCAGGGGTGGAATGTTGCTGCTTGTCCGGTTTGTCGAGAGTATTTATGTCGAGGTGGTACAAGTGTTTATAGCTCGTCCGAGTATTCACCATTAAAATACCCGTAGAACAGACAGAGAGATGCAACATTTCGTCGATGGGACAGAGGTGGAAGCTTTGACGACTGTTCAGGGCCTATCACGTTAGCGACTCTCTTTTGAACTCTGCCCAGGATTGGGTGACTAATAGTAGATTTACCAGCCCAAATGTGACAACCATACTCCATACATGGGCAAATGGTGGCCTTATAGAGGTACAGGATACTTTCAGGCGTAACTAGCTTTCTAGCATGGTAGAGAGAGCTTACCTTCCTCGCAGCGACCCTGGTGTTGAGTTACAACGTATTTGAGAAGCAGGGATTTTCTACGAAATATTCTCTATTTTATTTTGGAACATTTTCCTGATCCGTCCTTAATGACTGAAAATTTTCATAACGTGATTTTAATATTTTAGCATATCAGAGAACCCCTACGAAGATGATATATCTCAACTAGTATGAGCATTAATGGTGATCATTCATTTAATTGTAAAGCATTTGACTAAATAGAAAAAGAAATATCTTGACCTAAATAGCGCTCAATTAATTTTACAATAATTTACTGTCTATTTATAGACTTTTTCTACCTACCCTTATAGACGCCCACTCTCACGGCGGACATGGAGTCGTCTTGTTGGCAGTGACTATTTTTAGCCCATTCACAAATAACGCAAAGAGAAAACGCCACTCTTCTTCCTCTACTTCCTACTGCCGTAAAATCCTAAAGTAAACACCAAAGACAGGAAGAAAAAAAAAATGCCGACCGCCTCCCCTATCTCAGATCAAAATTTGACACCCCCTATCCTAATGCCCTCCTCTCCATAAAAAAAAAACAAAAAACAATTTGACATATTTGAACTGCACCTCTTCCTAATCAACGGATACGTTCGCCTGTCGCGCGTTTTACAAAGGAGTGAAAAGCTATGGCAATGGTTGGGAACGCTGTCAGGAGAGAGAAGAAGAAGAAGAAGAAGAAGAAGAAGAAGAAGAAGAAGAAGAAGAAGAAGAAGAGAGAGAGAGAGAGAGAGAGAGAGAGGGAGAGGGGGTTATGATATGGAACCAAATATAAAAAGCGCGCTCGGAATTTGTTTAAATTTTGGAATTTTCCTTTCGTTTTGTTTGTAAAAAATGGTCAGAGGATACCCTTGACGATTCTCTGGAAAGTGGATACGGACTACCGCACGCATCAAACAAACAACCACCTCGTATTTTAAGTTGCAGACATGCACATATATCATACGTTTTGTGGGGTACAAACTTTTTATATTGAAATTACAAAGGGAATACTTATTTTTATATGCATGATTAAAAGAGAAGAAAGAAGAAAAAAGGAGCCAGTTGACCGGTTTCGCCCTCACTCCTCAAGATCTGAATCGAGGTATTTTATTTATAATCGAAAGGGAAAGAGACAGGAAATAAACTATATTAAAATAAAGCAGAATTATGACCTATTAACAGGAAGAAAATACAAACAAATAACAAAAAAAAGAAGACACTAAATATTTTAAATTAAACGCTGCCCTATGATCTATGTACAATACTAGAATCCCATAGAAGCTAATCACGTTAAAACTCAAGAAACATTCCTTCTGTTTACAAAGATACAGTCTCCTTAAACGAACGTGAATCGTCTCCAAGATCTTTAGGTGAAAGTTTGAATGAGTACAACTAAAAATGGAAAATTAATCAATGCTGGAATTTGTATATGCATGACGGGTTTTTAAGCAGATGATCGGCTATTGGAAACTTATGCTACTTACATCCGTTTGTAGGAAGGTACCATTCCTGATTTTGCTAGGCATGTTTTGTTAGACTGTACTATCCAATCTTAACGTCGTTCAATCCACGTAGTCAGCACTGCAACTACATTTACATTGGTAAATTACATTATTATTATTATAGCGGTAGGAGTAGACCGTCTTTTCGAGAGGTTGCCATTAACGGTCTTATTCTTATAGAGAACGCAACACGTATATTGGAAGCAAAATGGCATTTTTCTACTATTGAGCTGATTTGCTTGACGAATTTCTCACTTACTAACCCAAACCCAAAACCTAACCTAACCCTAACCCTACACCTAACCCTAAACCTAAACATAAACCTAACCCTAATCACTGTAAACGAATATAAGATGGACATTTAGTCATTGTACTGACTTTCATTTTAGGAAAATCTGTTATTTGCCCTTCGATGACTGACTTAATCACAGAGAGAGAGAGAGAGAGAGAGAGAGAGAGAGAGAGAGGGAGAGAGTACCCATTATTGGATAAAGTACTAATAATCGTTCTCAGTTCTCCATCCAGTTTTGTTTTTGAACAGATTATAAGGGCAGGATGTGTTAGTGTTCAAATTAAATTAACTTCTCGTTTGTTAGGATAAAGCGAATCCCAGCATGCATATAATCCTGTACAGGTGGCTTAACAGCCCGTCATGGGCGGTAAAATGTATACATGAATTAATTAGAGGATTGCTTGCGTATCAGTAGGTTTTTGATCAAATGAATGATGTTGTATAATGTGTGTGAATGATGCTGATGAGCGTGGTAGATGGTTGAGTGTCTCATATGCATGACAGATAGACTCTTCAATAATTAAATCTGTGCGAAATTTTTACACAAATTGTTTTGGCATGGAGTTCTAACGCATTAGTGACTCGTTTGGTTGCAACCTAGTAAATCGCTCGAATGCCTTAGCTCTTTATATATATATATATATATATATATATATATATATATATATATATATATATATATATATATATATATAGTCGTCCACGTACAGTACTGTTTCGCCGTATCACAGGCAAGACAGTTAACTACCTCAAGCCAGGATCGAAACCGGACCGTCCGTATGATAGACAAGGCTTCAAACCATTACGCTAATCGGAAGCTGCAGTGCGGGTTGTGAATTAACGATGTTCTGACATCGTCCGAATACCTAAGCTCGATTTGTTTACACAAAGAGCATAGCTTAATACGCTAATAGTATATCGTGTATCAGTTCCCAATATGCTCAACTCAAGATAAGGAGCATTATAGTCATTTTTTTTTACATCGGTATCACCACTTATCAAGGCATTGAGGCCACCCGAGGATAAAGGTTAAAGAGTATACAGTATAAATTGGACAATATAGTAATCGTTAGTAATGGAAATTTGGTAAATTTGTTAACTTATATGGAACGGCTCATCAAAAACTTGTTTACGTTAGACTTGAAGATAACCATATTGTAATCAGCTGGAAAGCAGGAAAACGGAAGACAATTCCATAGGCGTGCAGTTCTAATAAAGAAGCTTTGCTCATGGAATATACGTTTAGATTTAGGTACAGATAAAGAGTGGGGGAAATTATTGATAGTGATTTCTCCTAGACGGGTGTTTCTTGTGAAAGTTTGGCGAGGGGGGACCATAGATTGGAGCTCAGCCGAGCACTTGCCATGCAAATAATGATAAAGCGGAGACAAACTCGCAACATCTCTTCTGTGAGAAAGAGGTTGTAAGGAAGAGAAAAGGATATCCCCTACGAGGCTACGAAGTCTATTTTGAACTCTATCAAGGCAGGATGTCCTTCTATCAGTTCCTGCCCAAATGTGGCAACAGTACTCTATCCTTAGACGTACCTGGCTCTTATATAGATAGAGAATAGCATCAGCAGTGAGATATTTACTGGATCGATAGAAGGATCCCACCATTTTTCCAGCGCCCTTGGCAACGGATTTAATGTATGTGTTCCATTTAAGATCAGGAGTAAAGGTCAAGCCCAGAAGCTTGTCAAAACATGAGACCTCTCCAAGACGAGAGCCATTTATTTCAATTGATGCCAGATGGGGATCAGAGCCTTGATGATGTAAAGATAAAAGCTTGGTTTTAGATGCATTAAAAGTAACTAGCCACTCCTTTCCCCATTGTACCACATGCTCAAGATCAGAGGAGAGAGAATCAGAAAAAAGTTGGTCGTTTACGGTCTTAGATGTGCTACCATAGATAGTAGTGTCATCAGCATAAATGTCTACGAATGATGTAAGGATGTGATTTGGAAGATCATTAATGTAGATAAGGAAGAAAGTTGGCCCCAGGATGGACCCCTGAGGGACTCCAGCATTAATATTGAGAGCTTCTGATTTCTGCCCATCAACCACTACTCTTATGAACCTATCAGAGAGCAATGGTTTAATAATTGAGAAGACATTTCCAGCTATACCGTCATCCACGTACAGTAGTGCTTCGCTGTATCACAGCTCATCAGTAGTGAATGAATGACAAAAGTCTATATTCCAAAGTTCGTTCTGTTGACCATCTAATAATTTATTACTTTAATTCAGTTGACATTTACAATTCTTGACAGTATCTGTTTCGTAGCGCAAAATCAATCATTTAATTGTTATATCAATTAGGGAATCTATTTTGCCCTTAACTCACCAGAAGAAATAGCAACAATCAATCCGTCAAAAGTATATAAAGCGCGTTTTAACATTATTAAAATCTGAAGCGAAGCTGTAAATACCTTATGATATATTTCCATTGCGCAATTTTGAATTGTAGAAATAATCATGTATATATATATATATATATATATATATATATATATATATATATATAAGTGATATATATATAAGTGATATATATATATATATATATATATATATATATATATATATGTAGAGAGAGACGATACCATCGAATAGGGGTTTTATAGAACTAACTGGAGTCGAACTTACCACACCTAAATTGTCAATCAACGGAGTTATCCATCTCACCACTGTCAACTTCTAGGTACTTATACCAACACTTTTCTCGTTTTCGCCGCTTCTTATTTTGTTCATATTGACAGTGCCTATTGTTGCAGCGATTAACCTTTCCATGTTCTGGGTTACGCATTTTCCAATTGCTTTTGGTTTCATCCACACAGTCGTGTATACTTACCTGTCTTATTTCCATTCACACCCCTTCTTACGTAGAATTATTCAATATCATCGTTCGGCTGCAGCGTACTGTGCATGATCATTAGTTTCCTAGTTTTCTGATCGCCCAGTTCTTCTTTTGTCCAGCCTATGACTGGACCTAAACATCCTACCAGTGATACTGATCAGACGTTCATAAGCTATAATAGGTTTCTACTCTATAATGTAGTTTTTAAGAATAGTCTTGCTATTGTAAGAATGCATTAAAATCTAATGTATTCTTTTCCAATCTTTACTTTTATTTCTGCTGATTTGATGATGATGTCTGCTTCCATAAAACCCGAAGTATCATTTTCGTCAAGTGCGCTCATCTATTCTTGTTTGGCCAGTTTCATGCCCTTCGATGTCTCCAGTTTTCCCCTTTTCATTTCTAACATTCCACTCTATTATTATTATTATTATTATTATTATTGGCTCACAAGGAGCTTTCACATAGATCATCAAAGATCTCATTGAAAACAGCCTGTGGTGTTCCCTGGAAGCTGAGTGACAACAAGTCTCCTCAGATTTCCAGTACTCTCCACCGTTTTAGATAGTATTTACAAGTAAATTTGCATTATCGCAACAGCTGCTTGCCATTGATTTCTCGTTAGCAGCGGCTATTGGTCTTTACTGGAATTTGAATGGCAATAAGACCCCAGTTCTCTTCGCACTTATCTAGCGGAGATCTGGCCAGTGCTCTCTCCTCGGTTTCTCCTTCCTCCTTGACTCTACTTGGCTATTCGGTCTTATTATTATTATTATTATTATTATTATTATTATTATTCACTCAGTAAGAGTTCTCACAGTTCATCATTCGAAATTACTCACTGACAACAACCGGTGGTGTTCCCTGGAGTATGGGTGACAACAAGTTTCCTCAGATTTCAAGAACTCCCCATCTTTTCGATAACCTTTGCAAATGAATTTGCGTTATTACAACAGTCGCTTACTATTAATTTCTCGATGGCAATAACTATTGGTTTTCATTGGAATTAGGGTTGCAATAATCTTCCCCAAAGTTCAAGTTCTCTCCTTAAAATTTTGCAGTTTCAGTTTTCTTGGTTCTTTCCGAACGTATCCTGTATTTTTTATTTCTATAGCAGTATGCAAGTTGCTGGTTAGTGTTCGTAGTTTATATGCGTTGATTTCTATATTCTATGGTTTTCCGTAATATTTCAATCATTTTCATTATTGAAATACGTTGTATTTTCTTTGCTTTCCCCCTGATTCCAATTTCTCGTATTCTTTTGTCGATACTTTTGGGATTGTTCCTAGTTCTTCTACGATTGTTGGTGTTATCTTGACTTTCTTCATCTTCTATATCCTTTTCAACTGTCCAACCAGTTCCCTGTATTTGCTTCGCGTATACGTCTTCTTGATTTTCACCCTGTGGTGTGTTGGGACGGTGAAATCTACGATCTGGCAATATTTTTCGTTGTTGTAAATTATCTGACATCTAGTATCCTCGCTTGAATTGATTTATTCGTTTGTATCTCCATGTTTTATAAGACATTATGATTTCCGTTTTAAAGTAACGCTACCGGTTCGTGTTTGTACAATATGTCAAGATGTTCAAGATGCACTTGTTTGAATAGTTCCCAACGTATTGCATCTCTCTCCTGACCGTGTCTATTCGTATGTTCTTTTGGGGCGAGTTTGCTGCATTCAATTATTATGAGTTATTGTTTCGTCTCTTTGTTCGCAGAGTCTGAATTTGCTATTTTTTTGTGTGTTTTCGATCTTAGGGTTTGTTTTAATCGCGTTACCTCGTGTAGCTGTTAGTAGCGATTCAGTCTCTCTGTTTAGGTGTCCTTTTCTTAGCAATATCCAGGTGTTTTCGGGAGTCTCATCTTGTGTCATTCTTATGAATGGTTTGTGTAACTATTTCTCTTCCCATTGTTTTATTCTTGTATTATTCCTTCACTTTCTGCTTTCCATCTTACTCATTTTTACGGTGTTTATTGCTGCGGTAATTATCCTGTGTTCCGCGTTATATATTTTCTATTTTCCTTTTTTGTGTGCGTGTCATTCATCAAGTCTTCTATGTTAACAAGACTTCTCCCCCGTCTCTCCTCTTACTAGTGATACTGTGCACGTTTTTTTATATATCTTTTATTATCTTTCTTTTTAGGAATTCTTTTCCAATTTTCTTTTTCATTTCTGTTGATTTGATGATGTCTGTTTCCAGAACTCTCAGCTATTTGTAGTTGTCCTGTTGACCTGTTATTATCATCTCCCTTTGATTGCGTAGTTCCAGGCCCTCCCTTGGCTCCAGTGTTATGCTTCTCGTAACAAGCAGTGCGCACTTTTCCATTCCGAATCCCATTTGGATATCCTGGATGAAAATTGTAATTACTTTATTAGCATGCCTTGTCTCCTTTTTTGGTCAATAGTAATATTATTAACAAATAGTAGTAGCAGTAATAGTATTACAGTTTTGGCCCCTTTCTCTTTATCACATATCTAAAATAGCAAGTGCGCTTCAAACCAAATATGTGCAATATTGTCCAATAGCAATAGTATGTGTTCATTGTTTAATAGTAGCAGTATTTAAAGCATTAACATTTCTATCTATCTGACCCCCTCTGTATCTGACGGATACTCCATACTAAAATTGATGTAGTTATATCCAGTAGGTTTTTAGTTTATAAGTAACTCATACACACACACACACACACACACACACACACACACACACACATAGACGGAAAACATACTGGATTATAGTATAGATCCAATACATGTAGTTAAAGGAAAATAATAAGTGAAAAAGAGAAACAAAAAGAGTGTGGGCGATTTAAAAGAGAGCGAAGGAAAAGAGAGGTCACTTCGTTCGAAAGAAGAGAGTGCATAGAACGTTTGAAATTAAAAGCGAGGCGAAACTTATGTTTGCTTCTGCGCGGAACTTTTGTACAAATTTGAAATGTGAGTCATACGTTAATACTTCCTTCATTGCAAGATCCTGTTCTTTTCCGATTGTCGACTTTGAATTTTGAAAATATTTTCCTTTTAAAGAGCACAAGCATTTCATTCATGGCATAATCGACCGTTAATGGAATGCACCTACTTCAAAACCGGAACAACTTTAGCTAGCATAAAACATTATCTTGTCGGATTTTCGAAGTCAGACCCAAATAGCATTTAACATGTCAAATCACACACACACACACACACACACACACACACACACACACACACACACACACATGCACACACACACACACACACACACACACACACATATATATATATGTGGATCAGAGGCAGAAATCACATGCGTCGGTACTCCAAAACAAAGATAACTAGGATGCTATTCATGGCAAATTTTAAGCAATGGGCACTTACTATATATATATATATATATATATATATATATATATATATATATATATATATATATATATATATATAATTATTACAATAACACTAAAAAAACTATATTATCTTTTCTCTAACATGTAAGTTACATTTATCGTGGGCTTAATTGTGAATACATTAACGGGTTTTCGAGCACGGTAACGACAGACAGAGAGAGAGAGAGAGAGAGAGAGGGAGGGAGAGAGGGGGGACAGGCAGGCAGACAGACAGACATATGCATGTTTTGTTTTCATTCGAACACACTTTTTACTTACTGTAGACAAACCTAACAATTTACTTATGTTACCGTGCTATTTTTGAAAATAGTATTATTAAGTTAAATACAAGTTGTGCATTTTTTAAATTAAATTGTTAGATGAAAGTACAAAGTAGTTACAATGCAACCACCAATTCGGTAACATAAGTGCACGCACGCTAAGTCAATCTCCCCTCAAAAAATATATAAAATAAAATGATTATATAAATTCAAGTTTTACGATATCTTTTCTGTTTATTAAATTGTTAGGTGAAAGTACAGAATAGTTACTTAACACCCGCCAGCTCGATAACATAGGTGCAAAAAAATGATTTTTAATATCGTATTCAACTAAATCCATAACAAGCGGCACTTGATTAAATAGTTTTGTTCATTGCCGCTACACCGTAATTATGTCATTAAACTTTTACCAGAAGAAAAATTGGGAGGCAAAAGACTCACGAGAACCAAGATCGCATTTACATTGTCCGCAAATCAGTAGTTTTTCGAATAAAAAAATTATTATCGATTACTTCGTTATTTGAGAACTATTTGCATTTACATAAAAAAAGCATTATCATTGTATGCGAATAGGTAGTTATTTGAATATTAATCAATATAACTTTATTTGTTACTATTAGAATAAAAAATATCGTTGGGTTAAATCAAGGTGACTAAGCACAAAACTATCTGACAGAAACTACAGTTGAGAAATTGTTAAAAAACTAAAAACAATTTGGCTTGCATACGTATTTGTTACGTATTTGCGTTATAAAAAAGACTAATATTTAATATAAGTTTTCGGGCAATGTAGTCACCGACGTTCCCTTTTCTTTCATTTTTTTTACAGTTCTTTTTCCTGATCGACGCACGCCGTATAACTAAAAGGGGGTCTTAAAGGTCAACACGGATATCTTACAAACACAGATTACTTACAAAACACTCTCCGCTAACATGTTCAGGATGGCTTTCAAAATAATAATATTATTTCAGCACGGTAACAAAAATTACATAACGTGAATAGATTAGGGTTTTGGAGTTGGTGTTGGGCAATACCAACAAGAACCGTACTTAAACTTTTTACGAGGGTGGGGCATGCTTCCATCAGGCAACGCTGGTTAACGTGTCCTGCTAGTATATATATATATATATATATATATATATATATATATATATATATATATATATATATATATATATATAACCTTCAGAATGTTAGAGAATATATAATTATTTCCACAGCCAGACAACGTGCAACTCACAAGGGCCATGGTAGCCAACAAACTGTTGTCTGGCAGTGGAAATAATTATATATATATAATAATTTATATATATATATATATATATATATATATATATATATATATATGTATATATATATGTATATATATATAAATTATTATATATATATATATATATATATCTATATATAATATATAATATATATTTATTATATATATAATTATTATATATATATATTATATATATAAATATATATATATATATATATATATATATATATATATATATAAAGTCTAAAGAAATTTTATAGCAAAAAAATAAAAATAAAGAATGCAATTTAAATTCCCGAAAATAAAACAAACCAAATTTAGCCTATCGCAGACTTAGCTGCTTGCATAATCCGATTCTAAAAAGTCTACAATTACAAAAGAGAATTCAACTATACACAAATATAAGAAAAAAAAATTAACTAAAATTGTTAAATAGAAATACACTTAGCACTCGCATAAGCCGACTTCTAAAAAGTCTACAATTATAAAAGAGAATCAAAATATATGAGGATGAAAGAAAAAAACCTTAACTAAAGTTATATAGAAAAAGAGGATCATCAGCTGTCTACCATGTAGCTGTTTCGGAGATTTAAAAACAGGACAGCTGTAAAATATATGGCTCTCTAGTGGAAAATACCACTTCACCAATAACAAAATGTAGATACAATACAGTTACTATTTTATAATAATATTCGCATATTAAGACAGAAAGTCATTTGCAAGGCATATCTGATTAAATAGGTTGAAGTTCTCTCGTTTCCTGATCTTTCTGCTGATGCTCTCTATTTATCGAGCATTTCTATTGGTCTCTGGAGGCAAATAGTGTAGTAAGTAGCCGAGTGATTCCGTGTCGGCTATTTTCTATCGAGCGCTTTCGATCCATAGTCGTCATCAGGAGCAGTTATTAATAGAGATATTTTTTCAATTGTTTTTATATATGTAATTTATTTTATTTTATTTCGAGTTTGATTTATTTGGTTGATTATATTTCTTTCTTTATTTATTTGAACTAAGTACTGCATCAGAGAGAGAGAGAGAAGGATAAGCAAGGGGTATAGTAGAGTCTTCCTCTCTCGCTCTCCCTATATATATATATATATATATATATATATATATATATATATATATATATATATATCAGAATAAAATTATCAATCAATCAGCTGGTATGTAAACCTGTGATTATAAGATTTACAAAATATTACAGACAGTAATATTCTATAAGTATTATCCCACCTAAATAAAAAGTGCTCGATATACAAGATAGAGCAAATAAATCAAATTTTAGTCATTCAATGAATTTCAAAATTTATGACGTGAAATGTTTGAGTTTCATATCACAGATTTTTATTATTCTATGTAAGACAAAGAATACATTAAAAATATTTTAACTCCTTATCCTATAGGATGTCTACAATCTCTTCAGAGGAGAAAATATTTGCTAATTTGCTAATATTCTCTCCTCTGAAGAGATGGTAGACATCGAAATCCTATAGGATAAGGAGTTGAAATATTTCTAATGTATTCTTTGTCTTACATAGAATAATAAAAATCTTTGATATGAAACTCAAACATTTCACGTCATAAATTTTGAAATTCATTGAATGACTAAAATTTGATATATTATTATTATTATTATTATTATTATTATTATTATTATTATTATTATTATTATTATTATTATTATTAATATTATTATTATTATCATTATTATATTATATATGAAAAAGAAGTACGAAGTTGGGATTTACCTTGCATCTAAAATAGTAAGTAACAACTTTATTTTCTTATAAGTGTTGATGATTATTATTCAACTTTTTATAACACACAAAAAAGGAAGGAAAATAATTTTAAAAACGGCAAGGCAGAAAAGTTACTTAGTAACACGTAACAACCGTCTCCAAGGATTCTCGTCACTGTTCGTCCTCGTTCTCCCTGCGGCCTCCTTTTATGCAGTCGAGCGGCGAGATTTTGCATACGAGCCGCTATATTTTTTCGTCACTTTGCGAGACCGATTGATTATAAACGCTGTGGGCGCCGCCATTTTGATTCTTTCTTTCCTTCATCGACAGCTTGATTCCGCATGACGCACACACGCGCGGACGCGTTATTGATAAGCCACAATTTTCCCTACACTTATTACACATATACACGACATGTACATGTACATGTACATGTACTGAAAACTTTTTTACTAAAAGAAATACACATATCCAGTGACGTGCACAGAACATTTTCAGAGCAGGTGATTAATTAAAAGAACGGTGTTTCGGTGGGGCACAAGCCTATTATACATTCTTCTGAAAAGGACACTTTTAAGACAGGAGTAAAATGGGCACCCCTAGTAACCGCCTTCCTTTCTGCACGTCTCTGGTCAAATCGTATCTTGTAGCACTTTGTTTCAATGATCATAAAAAGACAACCGTTTAAGTTTCAAGAAAGAACCGAGCATGGGAAGCATGTTCATACAGAAAGCGCGGAAAAGTGCTCCACCCAATTTGAATTCGTTTCTGAGAAGGATATCCATCCACATTTTTTTTTTGTTTTTTTTTACTGAGGCATACTTATTGCCGGGAATGCAGATAGGATTATTTTAAAGCCCTTCTGTTTTTTTGGTATCTATTATTTTTGCTACTCTAACCGTATTTTGTATATTTTTTATTTTTAACTCTTTTCCCAAACTTACCGTCTCAAAGACAGAGTCGGGCGCCATTTTAAATTTTCCAAACCCTGTATGTTTTTCGAGCTGAATAAACATGTTACATTAAATAAAAACACTAGAAAATTATCCAGTTAGGTAGAAAAGTAACTTATCTTGCCTTTGATAACATTTATTTGTTATATATTTGTTTTTTTTTTTGACAACTTTTTCGAATCTATGTGTACAGTACCCCCCTCCCCCATCATTCGGCCACAACCCCCCTTTTTGGGGGGGGGGGCTTTGTGGCCTTTTGTCCAAAATCAAAGTGTAGTATCTGTCCGGCAGATGCTGCAATCAAAGACTTTGTGGCAATCTTTTGGTCCATGTAGGGGCAACCCTATATACCAAATGTCACTATCCAGCTCCCATTTCCCACCCATCGGGATCTGGTCCCCTTTTCCCTCCCCCCCTCCCTCTTTCTCCACATTAAAAAACGGCCTTGTGCCTAATTTGCTTAGTGGGGAAGCAAATAAATACAATCTGTTCCCGCAGATGATGCAATCAAAGACCATTGTCCTTGTGGCAATCTTTTGGTCCATGTAGGGGCAACCCTATATACCAAATGGCTCTCGCTATCCAGCTCCCATTTCACACCTATCGGGAGCTGGTCCCCTTTTCCCTTCCCCCCCTCTCCACATAAAAAAACGGCCTCATGCCTAATTTGCTCAGTGGGGAAGCAAATAAACACAGCCCCCATCACTCGGCCTTTTGGCTGAGATCAAAGTGTAGTATCTGTCCGGCAGATGCCGCACTTTGATACCATTGCCCTTGTGGCAATTGGTTAGTGGTCCATGTAGGGGCGACCCTATATACCATTCCCCCTTCCCCTCCTCCTTCACTCCACATAAAAACCGATCTTGTGTCATATTTTACTTACGTGGAGAAGCAAATAAATACCTACTCTCTGTACCATCACCAGGACCTTCCGGTAAAAACAAATGGGGCAGTGTTAGGTGAGAATTCCTCAAAGATAAGCGTTGACGTTACGTCAGCCTCGTTAACTTATTATTGGCATCCGCTCTATAAAAGTCGGGCATGTTTATATGTCTGAATGTTTGCGATGGAGTGTTATTATTATTATTATTATTATTATTATTATTATTATTATTTGTAGTAGTAGTAGTAGTAGTAGTAGTAGTAAAAGTAGTAGTATTGGTTATCTTTGAACTCTTATTCCCATGAACGGAGTCATGTATACCTCTACTTCATATCATAGGAGCGGTTGATTGGTGTGACTGCATGTAGATTAATAGATGTTCCAGTCTATTTCACTTATTTGACCCGTCCCAGTCATTTACCCTCGCAAGTAAAGAAAGACAAAAGATTGTTTTAAGTATAAGTGGTGGATGATGATGATGATGATGATGATGATGATGATGATGATGATGATGATGATGATGATGGATCTTTAAAATTCCGCAGATTTGCAACTCCTTCTTTAAAGAGCATAAGATGCTCGTACAAATTACCGTGGTGGTTGTAAATAAAGGCATAGTTGTTTTTAATAAAAAAAAATTAACACCGTGGAAAACTGTGATTACTAGGAATTGTTGAACTTACGGGGGTGGGTCTCGGAGGGGAAGTAAAAGAATTCTCCTATGTAGACGATGATGCTAGACCATTTTGTTTATGTTACCCGAAACCGGGTGCCCGGATTTGACGTATTATATAGATCCCCTAATCTCGTCAAATCTCTCTCTGAACGAGAAGTTGGATGCACAAAATGTGCTGCATTCAGTCTCTTCACGGGTTGTCTTCTTTGATTTTCAGACAGAAAACACTTGTATTAAATTCGTCTACGTTACCAGTCTGTTACCTTGACAAGAAAAGATTGATTGTAAGAAATAACGCCATTTCGTTGCAAGTCTTAAAACGTCTTTACTTACCTCCCCTCCCCCGTACTCGTTAGTAAGAATCCGACAAAACGTCTTTAATAACAGTAAGCTTTGTTGTAATAAGAACATTTTCGGAAAATTAAACTACGAGTTTCCTGTAATATTCTCGAAGGAGTCTTCGTCGTTCGTGCACACCCGTACTTTCCATTTTCTACTATTGTTCTATTCGGTTCCGAAACGCCCTCTTGCGTAGCCGTGCGTTCAACTTTGCGACTTCACTGTAAGGACAACATCAATGGCTAAAATGAAGAGTTATTCTGTGAGAGCATTGTTCTTTTTATAGTAATAATTTACGACTTTACAAAGCAAAAGTCAATCAAGAATAAAGGCTAATAAGATTGCGATTTGGATTATGGAACAGTACTATGAAAGGATTGAGGACTATATTTGACTAATTAAGAGGATTAGTTGGTAGATATTTGTTGATATTCAACTTGAAAACAATTATACATACAACTGTAGGGAAGCAGTATCGTGGTAACGCGTTCTTGGAAAGAAACTCGTAAAAGTTATGTTTTATTTTAGGTACACAGACGAAGAAAGGTCAGTTTTATTTATTTATTTATTTATTTATTTATTGCAGTGGTGAGGCATCGAATTATTACACAGTTTCTCTGGAGGTCTGTTATATTTTAAAGCCGTAATCTCCAACTTAACAAATCCATAGGTAAATTCGGCACGAATGTATGGCCTAATGGATTCTGTGACAAATTATGGAATCGCTTAGTGAGAATACAGGTTGAATAATTCCTGGTCATTTATGTACTAATACTGCTTAGAAATAAAACTGCGAACATCCTATCAATAATAACAATCATTAGTTAATATTTGCAGCAACATGTATCACAAGGACAGAAGGTGGAGAAAACCGGTTCCCTCCGAGGAAACACTCCAGCTGGATGAAATATCGCCGTAAACGGACTCCTAAAGGAGCGGTCCTAGATATAACCTTAAACTATATCCGATGGTGAGGCTCCAGCTTGTGGGCTTTGGGAAGTGTGGAGCCACCCTTTAATTGTCATTGCTCCCAGGTCCACTCTGACCTGTTAGGGTCCCAACTATGGGTTAAATAGAAACCGACTTGAAAAAAACAAAACAAATATATTCTATTAAAAAATTCTTCAAAATCACTGGATTCGGTATTAAATAACCTGAAAAGGGTTGCTATGCCGTAAAACAAAAATGACCAAACAACCTAGAGGGACACTTCAGAAATAACTCTTTAAAATAGGAGGTAATGCATTGGAGAATGCACTTCCTAGGGCCGAGTCGGACTATAGTTCAACGTTGATGTAAACAATAGTACGAAGAAAAATGATATAAATAGTATTTGTCTGTTGGTTTAAGATGAATAAAAGTTTCGTTTCATTATCACCTGTAGCATGGTAAACACTTGTAACGTTGTTTATGTGTTGGATTTACGTGGTGTTTATTTGTTACGTTTAAATGTTACTATTTACTTGCCTCCCCACGAGGGCAGAGTTAGACACCAAGGTCGGTTTTTAATGTGGGGGAAGGAACAAAAATAAAAATTGTCTCAGTTGTGAAGGATTTCTCTTCCTCTAACCGAGAACAAAAATTGAAGTGTAGCATCAGAACAGATACTACACTTTGGATCTTGGCCCGAAGGCCAAGAAATCTGTTAGGTTTCAATGTTAGGTCATAAGTGCAGAAAACCAAGTTCAATTCATGTAAGTTAACAATTATCTATACCGTGTTAACTGTTTGTTCTAAGCACCCCTATATGACCCTTCAACTCCTTATTTACACTTTCAAAAATTCACCCAAGATTGATGAAAGGCAGAAGAGGTTTATTCAACTTGATATTCGTTCCAAATCACTGACCAGCGTGTTTAGGGAAACAGAAAAATCAGTAATCATTGTATAATCATATTTTAGCCCCATCTGAATTTCTCATTACGTGCTGCCAAGAAACTAACTTTTTTTCATCTCATTCTCTTTTTAGTCAATGACGTCATATACTCCGCAGAAAAAATAACCTTAGAAATTTTGCTCAAAAAGAAAACATATACGACAGTATAATGCCAGAAAAAATATTTCTGCATAATGAAACGGATCTGTAAAAAAATGTATCTAAAATTTTAATATGCTGAAAGAGCTATTTGGTAAAAGAAAATTAAACATTTGGATCTTGGAATGTAGCTATATATATATATATATATATATATATATATATATATATATATATATATATATATATATATATATAATTTCAGCCTCAAAAGTAAGTAATTCATCCGATTGCAACAACTGTGTCTGTTGTTTGTCTCTCTGTCTATCTCGATTCAGAAGTGTTTGTTAAAAGGGCGATATTGAAAAATATTAGAATTCGTTACTTCGCTCGTACATAACATTGTATTTAAATTAAATTAATGCAATCTTTTATTTGTGTCATGATATACCTGTAACATTTTAATGAACAAAACCAAGCGAACAAATTGTTAAACTAACCATTCACACATATTTCTTTTTTTCACACAAATGAATACTTCTACAACTTGTGTGGTATTGTCAATGAGCAATGTCAGCTTTAGGATTTTCATTCAAATTATCTATTGGTACATTTGATAATTATTTTATGGTGTATTTATATTTGTCGCCAGGTGCACACTTTTGTTCAAATGATTTTTTTGGCACGCAAAATGTCAGGTTCATAATTTTTTAGTCAAATGACTTTTTGGAACATTTGATAATTATTTCGTTGTTTCTTTGCATTTAGCTAAGTTAAATAATTATCAAATGTTCCAAAAAGTCATTTGAATAAAAATTATGAACACGATCATAACCACAAAGGCAAGTTAACCTCAGTTCAGGTATGGATTGGGGTAAGAAATGGCTCTTTTCACTAAATCCTTTTAAGACTAAGCTATGGTCTTTCAATCATAGAGGTATCCCTTTTCTTCATGAGATTCTTATGGCTGGCTTTGCTCTCGATGAGAAATCGACTTAAAAAATTATTGGTCTTTCTTTCCTATTATTACTTTTAATCCATTACTATTTCTGCTTCTCGTAAAATCGGTTTTCTCTCTCGCTCTAAACACTTTTTCACACCGAGGCTATTCTTTATCTCTACAAATCGATTATCAAACCATGTCTGGAGTACCGTTATCATATTTGGGCTGATGAATCTCTTTAATAAGTTGCAGAAACATATCTGTAGTTTGATTTCTTTTTTTACAAGGTAGTCACCACTTATCAAGGCCCGGAAGCCACTCGGGGATAATAATAAGGGTTATTGTGTGTATAGTACGTTAGTTTTGGAGATCTGATAAAGTGTCTTACTTAAGGAGGCGCTTCATCAGGAATTTGTTCACATTGGACTTGAAGACATCCAGGTTGTAGTCATGTGGGAAACAGGTAACCGGAACAGAGTTCCACAGGCGTGCACTTCTAAGAAAGAAGCTTTGTTCATGGAATCTACGTTTTGATTTTGGCGCAGATAAGAAGTGGGGAAAACTTTTAACAGTGGATTCAGCTAGACGGGTGTTTTTCGTGAAAGATTGGCGAGAGGGGGACCAGAGATTGGAGTTCATTTTACGTTAAATTTATATAGAAAAGTTATCCCCTACGCTAAAATGTTAAATTTTTTTTTCAAAATTTCTTCTTTCATATTATTTATAAAGACTGCTTAAACGTATTAGGCCACAAAAAATCAGGTCTTAATTTTTGGAGTCAATGTCAAGTTTCTTTCCAACTCCCTAAAAATTTTAAACTGACGACTTTTAATGGTTTTCGGTGGTGCTGAAAACGAATATTACGTTTAAATTTAGGGCAGAGAAGTAGTTTTCATGATATGAAGAAATTACTTTTTCAAAAAGTGGAGATCATTTTCTTATATAAATTTAACGTAAAATGAGCATCTACTTTCTGGTCACCTAGTAATTTCTTCATATCATAAACAAATTTAACTGTGATATTCGTTTTCAGCACCCGAGAAAATTAGCGCTTTTTTTACTAAGAGATGCGTCATTTTTTCATCTCATAATTTAGGACGCTGATTTAGGACAGCATTATTTATGTCCTAAATTATGAAAAAATAAACGAATCTTTTAGAAGAAAGCAGCGCCGGTTTTCAGGGGTGCTGAAAACGAATATCACAGTTAAATTTGTTTTATGATATGAAGAAATTATTAGGTGGTTAGAAAATGGGTGCCCATTTTACGTTAAAAGTATATAGGAATGTAATCTCCCACTACTTATCTGCCCCAAATTTAAATGTGATATTCGTTTTCAGCACCATCGAAAACCATTAAAAGTCGTCATTTTTAAATTTTTTGAGGAGTTGGAAAGAAACTTTACATTGACCATTTTTTTCTAGGGGTTAAACGACGCTGGGTCAGGTCGTAAAAAGTGACCATTTTTAATTTAAGATATTAAATAAATTATAAAGAAATCTGTTTCGCAGGCAATTAAACACACTTGCTATGGTATAATTATATATAATAAATCCTGCGCAACACTGATTAAATTTTATATTAAAAAAAGAGCAGGGGATGATGGATTTTGTTCACATGTGCCTCTGACTAACTCTGCCCTCGTGAGGATGCAAGTAAATGAGGACATTAGTTTTTATTTTTCTCTAACAAATAAAAGGGTTACTTAAAAATTAAAAGTAAGCGAAAAAGTTTCCTCCGAATTAAAAATAAAAATGATAATTCAGCTTAGAATAATATTTCGAAATGAAAACAAAAACAGGAAATATTGAATAACGTAATTTTTCAATTAAACTCAGTTATTTCCCCTTTTGGGTTTCTGGTTTTTGTCTTGAAAATAAAACGGTTTCAGATTTCAGATATAATAAGTTAAATCAAGTATAACTTTAAATTTAAATAAACTAAATAATGAAAAATGTTTTAATTAGTACAGTTGAAACAAAGCTATTATGTCGAATAAGTAATGTCATCGAGGTAATTATTTAAATAGATTTCATTTAATGTGACATGTTAATGATCGTAACTCAATAATGTAAAAGCGGTTTGAAGAATCCTATATATTGAAAGTACATATAGAATATAATGTCTCCGTTGACAGAAGGATCTGCCCGGCCTTTTGGCCGAGACCCATCTTGGAGAAAAAGAAATACAAACTAACCTCCATCCCTTACCCACAAAAATTTCTTTTCTCCATTCACCCCCATCTAGAGGGCATCCCCACCTAGAGACTGACCCGCAGAAACGAGGTTCCTTTTACAAACCTAGTGGAACGGGCAGTCTATCAACTAGACGGGGTTGGGAGGTTCCTACTAATCACCTTTTGTTTTTTCTTCCCCCGCCCTCGACACAAATGAATTATTGTACCATTTTATTGTTATCTTTTTTGTTTTTACACGTCAATAAAAAATGTTTTAAAAATTGGGAGTTAAGTAGGACGTCCCCAAATATGAAAGGGTGAATGTGGTATTATGGTGAAAGAAGATACTAGCTGGGAGAAACTTCTGACTTTGTTTAGTTCTGGAGTGACAAGGATGACCAACGACCCCCAAAATCCCCCCTTTTGAGTTGGCCATGTGCCTAAGTTTTTTTGTTCATCGTTGATTTTGACTGTATTTTTTAACATGAATAAAAGATTTAATATCTCAAAGTGTAGTATCTGTTCCGACAGATACTGCAAGCAAAGACTAGCTATGACTAGCAAAGACCATATGTGGGGGTAACCCCACATATCTGAACTTGGTCAAGGTAGGGATCACCCTACGACCACAGTTACTATCCAGCTCTCATTTCCCACCTCTCGGGAGCAGGATCCCCCTTTCCCTCCCCCCTCCCTCTCTCTCCACATTAAAAAACGGCCTTGTGCCTAATTTGCTCAGTGGGGAAGCAAATAAATACTGTCTCCGTTGACAGAAGTATCCTAACGTGGGCATTAATATTTCATCACAAGGAGAGGTGTACACACACATGAGCTTTATATTTCTTTGGTCATTGGTAGTTATACACACACACACACACACACACACACACACACACACACACACACACACACACACACACACACACGAGCGCTACTATTATATATATATATATAGATGACATAGTAGCTAAAAGCTAAAAATCAAGAACTTATATATATATATATATCATTATAAGGGCAAGGGCAAGTAGAGTAATCCCTGAAATGGTGTGGCGTCTGTGTAGCAGCTAAAGCTAAAAGGGGAGACTTGTATAATCCATAATTACGGAGATTAAAACTTCTGCTAAATATTTAAACTTTGAACGCAAATAGGTCACAAATGACCAGGCCAACTAAAATCAAATAGATTTTGACTATTTTTTCCAACTGTATTGCGTTAAAAAAAAAATTCATGTTACCAATATTAACGCTTATCCGAACCCGTATAAATGCATTGGGTTTGAACTCAGTATGACCAATTCCCATGAACTGCAAAATTGCGCCAGTTGTGCATTTATTTGTTATGGAATCTCTATCTTTACTCTATCTGCTATTATATGGAAGGAATTGTGTGTGTGTGTGTGTGTGTGTGTGTGTGTGTGTGTGTGTGAGAGTGTGAGTTCGTTCCCTATGGACTCCGAAACAGCTGGCTCGATTTTTTTTTTAAAAGTTTTTTCACACAAATATACTTCATGTATCTGACAATGCTTTTAGATACGTTTTGCATCGGAATGTCTTCGATAAGTATCGATAATCGAAAAAAAATCCGACGAAAGAAAGAACAGGCGATTTTGATCAAAGTTAACATCTTACACAGCCTAACATCACAAGTGCATTTGAGAAGTTTTATTACCACGCAAGAAGAAAGGCTCGGGGTATAAAATCAACAGTAGGTTCTTTGATATGACAGAGGCGTGTTCGAAATGAATGCTTCTGTTTAGAGTACGATTGAACCATAATACTTGACTTTTGCATTTTAAACGTTAACTGTAACCATTATATATACAAAATAATTTTATAAAATCAACAGTATATTCTCTACAGTGCAATGTATTGTGGTCTAGGTTACTGCGAGAGGTATGTAAAGCTTCCTCCCGATGCACCCTCGATTGGTCCCTTAACTTGTTTATTTTATTTAAGCTGTTTTAATTCAACTTAAAGATAAAAATAGAACGAACTATATGTCAGCAAATACTTAACCTAAACAGTGATTCGTTTGACTTCTATAATGTAACTAGAGAAATATCATCTGTATAAAGTCTAGGCATTTATGCCACTAGCAGTGAGATTAAAACTCTCAACTGATTTGATTGAAAAATGGTGATTTCGCCGATTTCGATGACAATAAAAAGATTGGAGGTGGAAGAACATTCGTTGATCATCATTGAAACCCGAGCAACGTCGTGTTTCCCTGTTAGTTCTTCATAAAAAAAGTTATACTTATCGTAATAAAGTAATTTAACGTGCTGAAATGTCGGAAGGAAGTAAAAGAAGAAAGAAGGAACAAAAAATGGGCGTGATAAGAAAAACCGATTAAATACAAACACAAAACAAAGAAAAGGAATACATTTGATAGAGAGAAAACAGTAGGAGGAGAAATGGGCGGAGCATAGCAACAGCCCATTGATAAATTTCATGAATGAATGATTGGTTTGGAGGGGGCGGGGGTTCTCCATTCACACGCTGCCTACCATTTCATCATGTCTAAAAAAAATGCGATGCATAGTAAGATATATATATATAAAAAGCCCACGTGCTTTTACGTGTTACTATTTTTGGAGTGGAAATCAGCCGTCGATTGTCGGTGAATGGGTGGGAGGTTAGGTGAAGTTTAGCCCCCTTTTCTTTTGGCGGTGTCTTCAAAGTCATCATTGGTATTTACTCAGCCTCCCTCACTGGTCGGCCCTTTCTTTAACCCCTATTCTCGCTGTTCGCACCTTCAGCTCCCCACATCTCACACCACGTGTTTGTTTAGTATCAGAAAAGCGCTTCAAGGAAAACGTCTAATATAAAAAATAAAAAAAAGGAAAAGAAAAAGAAAGAAAAACGAGTATATATTGTCAAGTGATTTTCACCAAACGGGAAATTCTTGACATAGCTGTGTGCTACACAATTTTCAAGGGTGAGGTTCTTTTTGACCTCTGTCGAACCTGGACACTCAAAACCTATGTCCGTACAAATAAAAGCTTGTTAAAGCTATAAACAATTTAGGAATGGTTAAATACTTAGATTAAGTATTGCCTCAGCAACAAAATTCGTTCAACATTTGTCGTGAGACGATGGTCGTGACGTTTAACTTTTACTTAATTAGAAAACAAAGAACGACGCTTCTTTGTTATAATGAAATTCGACAATTGAAATGTTGAATTTCAAGTTAAACCAATGGTATTTACTGAATTGTGACGTCATAGTAACGAACATATCTAAAAATTACGAAAAGCAATAAGACAGAATATTAATTATTAAAAAGAAAACAGCTTTCGAAGAAATTAGCAATTTTAGCATAAATACTAACTAAAGAGCGCTTAATATTAGCAGGGGAGGTAATTCAATTTTGAAAAATGAAAAACTTAAGCTAATTTCGGAGAAGTATTTGAAATAAACTTGCATACATTGAATCAGCTAAAAAACAAACAAAACAAAAAACAAACCCACAAACTATGAGTTATACGCTATATCTATTTTGTTATTTGTTATCTGTTTTGATTTTAATAAATCCTTTTTTATCAACATTTCAAACTATTAGTTATTTCCCTTGTGTTTACATCACATGTCACACGTGGCAAAACAAACATGGGCGAAATCATTTTTTTTTTCGTTGAATAATGAAAATACGTGTTTTATGTAATATTCCAGAAATATTTAACTAATTATGAAATGAGAATTAGTTATATAACATTGTTTATTGTTGAAAATGAAAATATAGTAAATAGTTATTTTTTTTAAATAAAAATTCCATTTTTCGGCTGTCAGATTTCGCTACAATAACGAAGAAATACCCAAATAACTATCTTAATTATATAGATATTTTCAGCATTTACTTCGACAGTGCTCGATACGAAAATAGAGCTAGGTAGTAAGTTTTTGAAAATATATATCGCAATTAAGCATTCCAATTATAGTGTTGAAAAAGCTTCGACCAGAACTTGCCCCCATACTTACAAAACTCTTTAAGCGTTGCCTTAAGGTGAAGTGCTTTCCAACACCCTGGAAAACCTCGTCAGCATGCCCTGTATTTAAGAATTCAGGTGATAAGTCATCTCCCTCTCAGTACAGATCAATAAGTCTCATGTGTGTCATGAGTAAATTGCTGGAATCCATATCAAATAAAGAAGTAATCAACCACCTCAGCAGAAATAACTTCCTTAGTGACATGCAATATGGTTTCCGTTCTGCTAGATCTACAGCAGATGTGCTAACGATTATATCTCATAGGATTAGTGAATCTCTCTACAAAGGGTCCTTTTCTGGGGCAATTGCTCTGGACATATCAAAGGCATTCGATAAGGTATGGCATAAGGGCACACTTCACAAGATTTCCAGCTACGGTATAACTAGAAATGTTTTCTCAATTATTAAATCATTTCTCTCTGATAGGCTCATAAGAATAGTGGTTGATGGGCAGAAATCAGAAGCCCACATTATTAATGCTTGAGTCCCTCAGGGGTTCATCCTGGGCCCAACTCTCTTCTTGATCTCAAAACACATACTTAAATCATTCGTTGACATCTATGCTGATGACACGACCATCTATGGTAACACATCAAAGGCCATAAATGACAAAGTTCTCTCTAATTCTCTCTCCTCTGATCTTGAGCGCGTGGTACAGTGGGGGAAGCGGTAACTGGTTACTTCTAATGCATCTAAAACCAAGTTCCTATCTTAACATCATAAACGCTCTTTTTTTCTCTTCTTTTTTTTACACAGTAGTCACCGCTTATCAAGGCCCGGAAGCCACTCGAGGGTAAGAGTTATTGCAAGTACATTACGTTAGTGTGGAGATTTGATGAAGTGTTTACTTAAAGGGCGGTTCATCAGGAATTTGTTAACGTTGGACTTGAACACATCCAAGTTGTAGTCAGGTGGGAAGCAGGCAGACGGAACAGAGTTCTACAGGCGTGCACTTCTAAGAAAGAAGCTTTGTTCATGGAATTCACGTTTTGATTTAGGCACAGATAAAAAGTGGGGGAAATTTTTCACAGTGGATTCAGCTAGACGGGTGTTTTTCGTGAAAGATTGGCGAGGGGGCCAGAGATTGGAGTTCAGACGAGCACCTGCCATGGAAATAGCGATAAAACAAGGATAGGCTCGCAACGTCTCTTCTGTGGGAGAGAGGTTGCAGGGTAGAGAAAAGGGCATCCCCAACTAAGCCACGAAGTCTATTTTGTACTCTGTCAAGGCAGGATAGGCTGTTTTTAGCAGCTCCTGCCCATCTGGCATCAATTGAAATGGATGCCTCTCGTCTTGGGGAGGCTTCATGTTTTGACAAGCGTCTGGGTTTTACCTTTACTCCTGATCTGAAATGGAACACGTACATCAAATCTGTTGCCCAGGTCGCTGGGAAAATAGTGGGATCCTTCTACCGCTCCAGAAGATATCTCACTAATGATGCAATTCTCTATCGGTATAAAAGCCAAGTACGTCCAAGGATGGAGTACTGCTGCCACATCTGGGCAGGAGCTACTAAAAGCAGCCTATCCTGCCTTGACAGAGTTCGTGGTTTAGTGGGAGATGCCCTTTTCTCTTCCCTGCAACCTCTCTCCCACAGAAGAGACGTTGCGAGCCTGTCTTTGTTTTATCGTTATTTCCATGGCAAGTGCACGTCCGAGCTCCAATCTCTGGCCCCCCTTCGCCAATCTTTCACGAGAAACGCCCGTCCAGCTGAAACCACTGTCAGTAATTTTCCCCACTCTTTATCTGTGCCTAAATCAAAAGGTAGATTCAATGAACAAAGCTTCTTTCTTAGAAGTGCACGCCTGTGGAACTCTCTTCCGTTTTCCTGTTTCCCACCTGACTACAACTTGGATGTCTTCAAGTCCAACAAAAACAAATTCCTGATGAATCACCCCCTTAAGTAAGACACTTTATCAAATCTCCAATACTAACGACTACTACCATACTATACTGTACACGTAATAACCCTTACCCCCGAGTGGCTTCCGGGCCTTAATAAGTGGTGACCTCCATGTAAAAAAAAAAGTCAGCTTCACAGAATTTCCCGCATTTCATCCTATTCTTCAAGCTAGTGCCAGGCACGAGAAGATTGTTTTATTTTAGCCGCCACAAGAACCACTGGACGATCAGTTTTAATGAAATAGATGCGATTACCAACCGAAATAGCAGGAACACTATGGGCATACTGATATCGATCCATGGTATGAACTACATTTGCTTAATAATGGAGGGTTGATTACAAGAATTTGGCGGGGGGGGGAGAATTGGATTAGAAGACGACTAAATTGTAGTAAGCAGGGAATCAGTTCTGCAGTAATGTGCAACGAGTTCTTGCTGTGAATGTCTTACAAGGCGGAACCAGCGATTTCAGCTCAGTTGATTGTTTTTTTTATTTTTTTTTTATTTAAGCTGTTTTAATTCAACTTAAAGATAAAAATAGAACGAACTATATGTCAGCAAATACTTAACCTAAACAGTGATTCGTTTGGCTTCTATAATGTAAGTAGAGAAATGTCATCCGTATAAAGTCTAGGCATTTATGCCACTAGCAGTGAGATTAAAACTCTCAAATTTAAAAAAGAAAAACAATATACCGATCACGTGTATACAATTGATGGCTTAAAGTTAACTAATTTGCATATTGCTTTGCAAAAAGACATCTGATTAATCAATATTTGTTCTTGTTGTTTTCTAATTTAACGATCGTTTTTATTTTATTATGACACATAGTTCGACGGTTATATATATATATATATATATATATGTGTGTGTGTGTGTGTGTGTGTGTGTGTGTGTGTGTGTGTGTGTGTGTGTGTGTGTGTGTGTGTATTATTACATTTTTACCCCAAAAAAGACACATTGCCACTTTGATGTAGCGGGCTACTATCAGGGATCTAAGTTGCAGGGGTACTATGTAGGGAGTTCAGCACCAAGTTGTCTGTTCACATTACGCTTGAATTTCTGCAGGTCAGTACAGTTGGGGAAGCAGGAAACTGGAAGAGAATTCCAAAGTCCTGCAGTTCTTGGGAAGAAACTATTAGAGTAAAAGGCTTTTTTACATCTAGGGATTTCGACTGTGTAGGGGTGGGACTTCGTTGCTTGTCGAGTTTGTCGGGGGTATTTTCATCGAGAGGGTACAAGGGCTTATAGTTCGTCAGAGCAACCACCATTAAAATACTTGTAGAACAGGCAAAGGGATGCAACATTTCGTCGATGGGACAGGGGCTGAAGCTTAGATGACAGTTCGGGACCTATTAGGTTGGCTTCTCTCTTTTGGACTCTGTCCAGGAGTGAGGGACTAGTAGCAGATTCACCAGCCCAAATGTGACAGCAGTACACCATACATGGGCGAATAGTGGCTTTTAGAGGGGCAGAATATTTTCAGGTGTAAGTAATCTTCTAGCACGATAGAGAGAGCCCACCTTCTTAGCAGCGGCCTTGGCAATGTCCTCGATTTCTATTCCAACTCATGTTTCCTGTAAACGTTAAGCCAAGGAGCTTGAACGCAGTGATTTCAGGTAAAGTATCTCTAGCCATAGCTATTGGTGTTTTGTAAAGTTTCATGCAATTATTAAAGGAATATATATCTTCTCTTCTTCTATTCTTCTATCTTCTATTCTTCTTTTCTATTCTTCTTCTTCTTCTTCTTCTTCTTCTTCTATCTATCTATCTTCTATATAAATAAAATTAACTCATTTTTTCCCGTCTGATTTTGACATTAATAGGATTAAAAATCAAGATATTTCATGCAAATATAATATGCACAAACGGCAGAACAATATCTGAGGTGTGTTATAGGCTTATTATTTCTCAAATTCCTCGATAATCTTAGATTTCTATACTTTTTCTGCTGAGAAGTCACGGCCAAAATCGGTTAAGATCAATGGAAGTGGTAAAATATTTTCTCTCTAATAAATTCCTCCTCCCCCTGCCACCACTTAACACCGTTTGGGGATCGTTCACAAGGAACAGTTGAGAAGAGAACACCGGTTTGGCTTCGTAGTTCTTTCATGTGAAGTTATTTAAAATCACTAAACTAAGCTGCAGTGCTCTGTGGCGTAGTGGTTAGCGTGCTGGACAATTCACATTATATTTTCACGTTCGCGCCGACCTACCGTAGTCGTTTTTTTTTTCCTAAACAACTGGAATGGACTTTTCTTGGTGGCCGAACTGTTAACGTTGCAGATGTTTTTTTTTTTTTTTTGTTTGTTTTTTTCACACTTTATTTTCCTACTTTTACTCATGACTCCGGGTTTGATCCTTCCTACTTACCTACCATAACATTTTTTAAAACTCCCCCCCCGTCCCGGAAACAAACACTCGGGCAACGCCGGGTACCCCCGCTAGTATATATATATATCGTTGATAGCTATTTAGCTTTTCATGTCCAAGTAGCCTTTCTCGTCTCTTTTGGTCAAGTTACTTTTAGGTGGTTGCGATCTTAATCAACATTATTTATTTGAAAAAAAAACCCTCCTCAAACACACGCACACCCACAATTACATATATACACAGACCGCGGCCAAACAAATAGATATAGCTTTTCAACTTCTTCAATGCTCTTTCCATCAACAATTATTTGCGACTTGGTAGCGTGTTGGTTTAACATCGCATAACACACACACACAAACACACACACACATACACAGACAGACACACACATACACACATACGTACACACATACACACACATACACACACATACACAGACAAACATACACACATACACACACATACACACACATACACACATACATAACACACACACATAACACACACACATAACACACACACACACATAACACACACAACAAACACACACATAACACACACACATAACACACACACATAACACACACACACACACGTGTGTATGGTGGCATCGCAGTTAGATAGATATGTGATGCTATTTGTTGTTCCCATTTCCATGTGGTTCGTTGATGTGCACCATGTTGACGTTTGGCGTCTACTTACGTGTCACAAGCATATATAGCAGATAGTATTTTTTCAGCAGAAATTCGAGCTTAGCACAAAAGTGACGAATCTCTTGACAGGAAATGCATGAATTGTTTTAATGCGAAATCATCAGACATCAATGAAACCTGTTTACAATCTAGTTAGTTGTTCGATTGCCTTATGTTGCAAAAAAGAAAATTGGAAGGTTCTACTTAAAGAAACTGACAATAGGAACTGACCAATCAAATGGAGCCACTTTCTGCTAGCAACCAATCAGAAACCGGAATTGCCTCATAAAAATATTATTTTTTTAATTCCATTTTCTCCTCAAACAAGGCAGAGTGCCACTTTGTATGTAGTATGTACTATCATGGACATATGTTACAGGGATACTATGTAGCAGTTATGCAGCAAGATGTTTATTCACATTACACTTGAAATTCTGCATCTCAGTACAGTTGAGAAAGCAGAAATCCAGAAGGAAGTTCCAAAGTCTAGCAGTTTTGGGGAAGAAGCTATTAAAATAGAAGGCTTTCTTACATCAAGGGATTTCTACTGTGTAGGTGTAGGATTTTGCTGCTTTCGGGTGTGTCGGGGGTATTTCCATCGAGGGAGTACCAGTGCTTGTAGTTCGTCGAAGCATCCACCATTAAAATACTTGTAGAACAGGCAGAGGGATGCAACATTTTGTCGATGGGACAAAAGCCGAAGCTTAGGTGAGAGTTCAGGACCTATCAGGCTGGCGACTCTCTTTTGAACCCTGTCCAGGAGAGAGAGACTAGTAGCAGACACACCAGTCCAAATGTAACAACAATATATAATACATGGGCGAATGGTGGCCTTAGAGAGGTACAGGATACTTTCAGGCGTTAGTAACTTTCTAGCATGGTAGAGATAACCGACTTTCGTCGCTACAGCCCTGCTAATGCTCTCAATGTATGTGTTCCAACTCATGTTCCCTGTGAACGTTATGCCAAGGAGTTTGAAAGAAGTACTTTCAGGTAATGTATCTTTAGCCATAGCTATTGGTGGTAGAGAAGGTTTCTTGTAATTATTGAAAGAAACAAGCTTAGTCTTGGCAGCATTGAATGAGACCATCCAGTTTTGTCCCTATTCCACTACAGATTGGAGATCTTCCTCTAGTGTTTCTACCATTTCCTTAGATACGTGTTCATTTGTTTTCCCCTCGTGCCTGTTATAGAGTGTGGTGTCATCAGCAAATATATCCATCTCAGGACAATTTTATCAAAGACGCCATTTATGAATATTATGAATAATAAAGGTTCGTCGAGGAAAACCGAGATTCTTCTCTTATTTAAGAAAGATTTAATTACGTTAAGTATTCATCCAGTATAATTTGATTTTCCTGAAAAGACCATCATGCTATACCCTGTCAAAAGCCTTGGATATATCTAGGTCTACTGCTCTACCCTTCCCTGCTTTGTCCAATGTATGGTATATACGTTCAAATATTACAGGATATCTTCTGTAGAACAGGCTTGCCTAAATCCATATTGTTAGTCAGTCAGAAGTTTACAAGCTGTAAGGTGATGGACTAGAGCTTGGTTAATTATGGACTCAAATATTTTGGTGAAAAGCGGGAGGAGGCTAATAGGGTGATACTTTTATGAATAAGTTCTTTCGCCATAAATTTCGCTTTCTGTTAAATTGATACTACAGAAGCAGGTTTCCAGCAGTCAGGAAAGCAAGATTTGCTAAGGCATTTATTGTAAAGTTTGGAGAGGACTGGAACAACTTCAACGGAGTATTTTTTAATAACACAGCCGGATGAGATCGGGTCCACATGCTTCCAGGTGTCTAGGTTTTTTATGATATCATGCACCTGAGAAGGGGTGATTTTCAGATTATCTAGAGTGGCGTATGTCCGCAAAGGAAAGACAAGGAGAGAATGGTTTGCTGGGTCCAATGTGGAATTTGAGGCAAACCGACTGGAAAGCATATTAGTCTTCTCGGTTGCCGTGCAAACAACCTTATGATTGTTGAATAGTGGGGGAATTGTTGATTGCCCATTATTTACTACACTGTTGTAAATTTTCCAGAAATCACGAGTTCCTAATTTCTGTGCTTCGATGCGTTATCTGGTAGTTTCAGTATATTCTCTCTTAGCTGTCGTTATTTCTTTCTTACAATTACTTCTAGTCGGTTTAATCTGCGGTATACATGCTGCCTTTGAGCAATGCCAGCTGCAAACCATTGGGGAGAGTGGGGTTTGCTATAGAATTTCCGCGTGGGAACATGTGCCCCAATTGCCGTTTTGAACCATTCAGTGGTCTCATTTGTGCACTGTTAAGCGGGAAGAGAATATTGGATAATTTAGGATTTCCGCACATAATTTTTCGTGTACACACGAAAACAATCTGTTTTTAGCCTGTCAAGTTTTAACGCTCAAGAGTATATCTTTCATCTCCAAGACTTACACATATTGTCTTTCGTCATGTGGTCTGTTATTAGAGGCAAAGGTGTGGCAGGCGAGAATGCCAGTTTTCATCTTTATTTTGTGGTTGACCAAATTAAAACTATCACCACCGCAGCAGCACCACAGCTACATTTTAACTCCTAATCTTGGTTACAAAAATGTTCGCCATGTCTGTAGTTGTATGTTGTATACATATATTTTTTGACACGTCTTGCATAGCACTATTGTACTATCTTGAAATACTCAATTCAAATTACTATTCTATTTCAACGTAATGTACTATCTTTTAATGCTAAACTCATGGTGAAGAGGAGGAAAAGTATTCATTGTTATCATGAGACCTTCACTCCAGGCATTATTTCCTCGTTTGCGAGCTAGTGCAGCACCTGTTATATTGTTATGAGACCATAATTTAAGGTATGATTTCATCTTTTAGGGACATATGTTCGTTTTTCATGGTACCATCCTCCCATGTATTACCTCCTTTGAGATGAAGTATTTTGTATATGCCCGTTAGTTATTATGCCATCCTCAAAAGCATTACTGTATTGTTTACTGTAGTACCTGTTCTGTGTTCATGATACAAGATGCCTTCAATAAGTTTCCACACTTTTTTGTACAGGCATTTAAAATTATCGCAGACACTTGAAAATTCATTATGTTATTGTTATACATCTTATGAGATGACTGACCAATTTTTATGATTTCAGGTTCAAATGAACAGCTACAGCAGGAATTGGAATACACCCTACTAAAGTCTGATTGTCACAACTGGTGAATTTCAAAAATGCAATCTGGATATGAGGACACTTCAGAAGAACGATATGCAATAAAATTATGTTTTAAAGTATAAAAATGCCACAGAAATGTATAGAATGCTTCAGACTGCTTTTGGACCATCTTGCATGAATCGAACATCAGTTTTCTACTGACATAAGAGATTCAAGGAAGATAAGGAGTTAGTGAGGGATGATGAGAGGTATGGGGGGAATAAAGAAGTCAGAACACCAGAGTTGATTGGCCAAATAAAGAATTTCATGAATAAGGATCGTTGTGTGTTTATAGAGATAATAACTGCACAATAAGTTTGATATCAGTTTGGGAATGTACACACAATTATTCGCGAGGAACTAAAGATGCAGAAGAGTTGTGCGGTTTGTCCCAAGAGTGCTCAGTGAAGATCAGAAAGAAAGACGTTTTCATGACAGCAGGGAGATGGTTGATCTGATCAATTCAGACCATGCAGTTCTTGATGCTTTGGTGACTTGCGATGGAAGATAAATCTACTTCTATGACTCAAAGACCAAGGAACAGAGTCTCCCGTAAAAGCATACTGGTTCTCCCAGAGACCAGACAGAGCAAATCTACCCATGATGATCCTTTTTTTTGTGACAGCACTGGAATGATCTGCATGCTCTGGGTTCCTACTAGATAGACATTCAACATGGAATACTATGCTGAGGTTTTAAGGGAGTTCAGGTAGAGATTCTTTCGGAAGAGGCCCACATTCTTCAAATCGGGTCAGTGGCAATTCAACTTGGGCAAAGCACCAGTTCACAACTCCATCCTAGTCACAGGCCATTTGACCAAGATGGGCAACAAGACAGTTACTCATCCTCCCTATAGTCCAGACATTGCTCCCTGTGACTTTTAGTTATTCCCTAAGTTCAAGAAAAACACTAGAGGCTGTCCTTATGCGACAACTGAAGAGAGAAAGGACGAGGGTCATTGATAGGATCACACAAGAGGATTTCCATGGGGTCTTGCACAAGTTGTTGGAACAGAACAACGTGCATTGCAGCCGGAAAAGATTACTTCGAAATGAATTATAATTTCATGAGTGTATTATCAATACGAAAAAAACAATCTAGAAACTTATTAAAGTCACCTCGTACCATTCTCCCAGGGATTGTCATGTAATTTATTTTGGGGGTGGGGAGATAATGATATACTGCAGTATATTATAAAAAGTACAAGTGTTATGGGCAGAATGAAAAAGGTTGATAGTATTTTATTTTTAAAGCTAATATAAAGAAAAAAGAAAAAAAATTCCACTTCAATTTACGTAGAATTTACGAAAACTCTTAAAGTAGAATGTAAGATGAAGAAGAAAAAAAAAACCAGTAGAATTCCACATATTTTTAAAGTCCAAAATGTTTTTAAACAATTACAAGGAACGTCATGGAAAGCTCGCTTTTATCTAAGGTTACGACGACAGCTGGTAGAAATATCAGACTTTGTTACTTGCTACGTTGTCAGATACGTCACTCTGTCCCCATTCACTTCCGGTAGAAATTCTGAGATTTTTTTTTTTCACAGTAGGGTCTCTCTAGACGGAAGTAAATCAGGGATGAGGACTGATGCATCCATCACGAGTGTCTCAATCTTAAATAGGGACCAAAAGTTTCAAATCTAATAAATTTCATACAATCGACAAAGCTTTAACCGCTGTCCTATTTTCGTAATGTTCCTGTACCTGCTTTACAAGTATTTTAAGGGAATGTGCTCTGATGAACTCATCGCAATTATGCTCCCTCGACATATAACCCCCTGAATAAACCGCAATCAGCAAAATCCCAAATCTTCACGGTGGAAGTCCCTAGATGCCGGAAAGCCTTTTACTTTAATAGTTTCTTGTATGTGTGTGTGTGTGTGTGTGTGTGTGTGTGTGTGTGCGCGCGCGCGCTTGCGCGTGTGAAACAGCACTAACCCTATTTGGGTTTAACCGACTTCCTCCGAAGGAGGAAGTTCCACGGGAGTATGAAATTCATAAACGGTTCCCAGTTGCAAGTCGTTAGTAGTGTCTTCCCTCGAACTGATAGACTTTCGAATCCCCCGTCATTTCCTGCTTCCCTGATTATACTAAACTGCAGAAGTTTAAATGTAATGTGAACAAACATTTCGCTGCTAAACTTTCAAAAATCCTTTTTTTGTTGTTGTTTGTTTATTAAACCATGGTCATAAAAACCGTTAGCAATAAACAGAGCCTATCCCGCTAATTAGGAGATGCATAAATCTTAGGAACATCACGATACTTAGAACTCCAAAAATGTGACAGTGATACATGGTCATTCACAGAGTTCTGAGGCAGCACGTTCAGGACTGCAGAACACAATGCAAAAAGAGATTGTCGGTACATCTCTGAGCAAGCACCAGTGTGATTATGCAGTGGCTGTAATATGAATGTATATTGTCGCAGGTTTGGTCTATTCAGCCACAGCACAGGACGCAACGGAACAAGAACCATGGCATAATCTGGAGGCAACAAATGCAAGTGTCACGTCTGACGAGTAGATCTAATCCAAGCAGTTTCCAGAGGGAAACATGATTCCAACTAGTAGCTGTTTACGTTTCAATATGCCTTGGTTGGGGTGAAAAAGAATGACAAAACATGAGTCCTTCCCGATTAACATCGACAACAAATATAAGACAGTTTTTAAACATTGAATAGCTAGCAAATCGATCAGAGTAATGTGAAGATAAAAGAGATCAATAGGTATAAAAATTTTATTTAATATTTGAACGTCTACATTACATACAGATAGCTCCTTTCCGTTGGAAGGAATTCTGTCGGTCATTGTGCTATCCGTTTTTTTTTTTTCGAAGTACATTATTTGCCCAATGGATAACCTCATGGAATATGGTATCAACCTTGTCTCGGTGAAATGGAGATGCATTCACAGTTTATTAGTGTTGAGTTGAGTTATATAGCGGTCATTTTAATCCAGCGATGAATAAAAATAACAACCAGCGTTCGCTTAACTGAAATCAGTGTATCGTTTATAAAAGGGGTTGGTTTTCATCATTAAATAAATTTTTTAAAAAATGTGGGGTGGGGTGTATAGTTAAAAATATAAAATAAAATACGCATCAAGTGCGCTTGAAAGCCAAATACAATGTAATATTAGGAAAATATTTGAAATTTATCATAACGTTGACGTTATTCTCGCACAGTTCAAACATTTCAAAATACAACCGCTAGAAACAACGCGCGGCTCTTTACAAACAGACTTGTTGCTTCAAATTTACAACATGGCAAGGAAGAAGAAAAGAAAGAAAAAAACAAACAAAAACAACACACTGAAGATGGAGTACACCTCTGAAATATATTTATGTTATAAATTTCAAACAAGTAAAATAATTGTTCATTTTCCTAATATTACGTTGTGATTTGGCTTTCAAGCACACTTGATGCGTATTTTATTTTATTCAAATTAAAACAACATTTCTATACGAACTCTTATTCTTTAAAGTTAAAAATATGTTTTTTACCTAGAGAATGTTATAATCTTAAAAACAAATATTAGTAAATGCGTAGATTAACAACACCAGTTAAATTGCCGTTCCCCTAAAAATGAGATCCTACTTTTTATTTTATTCATGTGAACACCCTGAACCCCCTTCCCCCAAGCAACAACAACAACAACAACAACAACAACAAAATAAACCATAAACAAAAACAAAACAAAAACAAAAAAAACAGGATAAAAGCAAAACAAAAACAATTACTTTTAAATCTAAAGTGAATAACCAGTTTATTATATAAATTCAACGTAAAATGATCCCCATTTCCGGGCCATTCTAATTTAGGGCAGTTAGGTAATATATTTTACCACTTACCCTGCATCCGACTGGGAATGTTGTAAAACGATACGTAATCACGTAAAAAAGCAGATCTCTGCACCCCTCCCAAAATAACGCGTAGAATGTATCTCCAATAATAATTTAAAAAAAAAAAAAAAAAAAAAAAAGTGAACTGACATAAAACACTAGCATGGTCCGGAAA
Organism: Euprymna scolopes; assembly: GCF_053919585.1. Classification (NCBI taxonomy): domain Eukaryota; kingdom Metazoa; phylum Mollusca; class Cephalopoda; order Sepiida; family Sepiolidae; genus Euprymna; species Euprymna scolopes. The sequence continues at coordinate 174,208,540 of NC_136482.1, forward strand.
TGGAGACTCATTTTACGTTGAAGTTACATGCGTAACTGATCAAGAGACGTATAATTTAAAAAATAAGATTTAAAAAATTATGGTAAATAACTTCTGCTAAATACAACTCTCCATTAAAAAAAAATGAAATTCTCCTGGAAAACGAGAGAAAGAAAGAAACACACACACACACACACACACACACACACACACACACACACACACAATCATCTTAGAATTTAGAGTGAACGATCGCTTTCATATATATTTATAATTAGATGATCCCCCATTTCTGGGGTATTCTAACGTTGTAGGCCAGTTAATCAAATTCTTTTACTATTAACTCTAAGATGACAAGGCCTGAAACCACGAGTAATTTAAACCTCCTCATCCTCCTCTTCCTCCTCTTCCAAAAAAAAAAGCAATAAAAAAAACAGAACGGATGTAGCTCCCATGCCCCCCCCTTCACTTAAAAAAGAATTTACTTAACTGCTTGACTTGGCCTTTTGACCAAGATCAAAGTGTAGTATCTGTTCCGACAGATGCTGCAAGCTATGACTAGCTATGACTAGCAAAGACCAGATGTGGGGGCAACCCCACATGCCTGACCATTAACCAGCTCCCATTTCCCACCTCTCGGGAGCTGGTCCCCTTTTTCCCTTCCCCCTCCCTTCACTCCTCACATTAAAAATCGGCCTTGTGCCTAATTTGCTCGGTGGGGGAGCAAATAAACACCATCTGTTCCGGCAGATACTGCAAGCTATGACTAGCTATGACTAGCAAAGACCAGATGTGGGGGCAACCCCACATGCCTGACCTTTAACCAGCTCCCATTTCCCACCTCTCGGGAGCTGGTCCCCTTTTCCCCTTCCCCCTCCCTTCACTCCTCACATTAAAAAATTGGCCTTGTGCCTAATTTGCTCGGTGGGGGAGCAAATAAATACCATCTGTTCCGGCAGATACTGCACTTAAGATAATTTGTACCAGTCAATGGAGGGGAAACCCTCTATACTGGGACAATTATTATTTTTGGTAACCAGAGTGACCCCTTTTAGGGGAGCTGGTTTTTACCTCACATTAAAAACGGCCTTGTGCCTAATTTGCTCAGTGGGGGAGCAAATAAATACCATCTGTTCCGGCAGATACTGCAAGCTATGACTAGCTATGACTAGCAAAGACCAGATGTGGGGGCAACCCCACATGCCTGACCTTTAACCAGCTCCCATTTCCCACCTCTCGGGAGCTGGTCCCCTTTTTCCCTTCCCCCTCCCTTCACTCCTCACATTAAAAATCGGCCTTGTGCCTAATTTGCTCGGTGGGGGAGCAAATAAATACCATCTGTTCCGACAGATACTGCAAGCAAAGACCATATGTGTGGGCAACCTCACATATAAGACCTTGGTTAATGTAGGGGCAACCCTTCATACCAATTGTCACTATCCAACTCCCCTACTCCCCTTAAAAAATAAGATTTGGTAAATAACTAAAATTATGGTAAATAACTTCTGCTAAATACAACTCTCCATTAAAAAAAAATGAAATTCTCCTGGAAAACGAAAGAAAGAAACACACACACACACACACACACACACACACACACACACACACACACACACACAATTATCTTAGAATTTAGAGTGAACGATCGCTTTCATATATATTTATAATTAGATGATCCCCCATTTCTGGGGCATTCTAACGTTGTAGGCCATTTAATCAAATTCTTTTACTATTAACTCTAAGATGACAAGGCCTGAAACCACGAGTAATTTAGACCTCCTCCTCCTCCTCCTCCTCCTCCTCTTCCAAAAAAAAAAGCAATAAAAAAAACAGAACGGATGTAGCTCCCATGCCCCCCCCTTCACTTAAAAACGAATTTACTTAACTGCTTGACTTGGCCTGTGGGCCAGGATCAAAGTGTAGTATCTGATCCGGCAGATGCTGCACTTAAGATAATTTGTACCAGTCAATGGAGGGGAAACCCTCTATACTGGGACAATTATTATTTTTGGTAACCAGAGTGCCCCCCCTTTTTGCCTACTTTAAGGGGAGCTGGTTTTTACCTCACATTAAAAACGGCCTTGTGGCTAATTTGCTCAGTGGGGGAGCAAATAAACACCATCTGTTCCGGCAGATACTGCAAGCTATGACTAGCTATGACTAGCAAAGACCAGATGTGGGGGCAACCCCACATGCCTGACCATTAACCAGCTCCCATTTCCCACCTCTCAGGAGCTGGTTCCCCTTTTTCCTTCCCCCTCCCTTCACTCCTCACATTAAAAATCGGCCTTGTGCCTAATTTGCTCGGTGGGGGAGCAAATAAATACCATCTGTTCCGGCAGATGCTGCACTTAAGATAATTTGTACCAGTCAATGGAGGGGAAACCCTCTATACTGGGACAATTATTATTTTTGGTAACCAGAGTGCCCCCTTTTTGCCTACTTTTAGGGGAGCTGGTTTTAACCTCACATTAAAAACGGCCTTGTGCCTAATTTGCTCAGTGGGGGAGCAAATAAACACCATCAAAATGTAGTATCTGTTCCGACAGATACTGCAAGCAAAGACTAGCTATGACTAGCAAAGACCAGATGTGGGGGCAACCCCACATGCCTGACCTTTAACCAGCTCCCATTTCCCACCTCTCGGGAGCTGGTCCCCTTTTCCCTTCCCCCTCCCTTCACTCCTCACATTAAAAATTGGCCTTGTGCCTAATTTGCTCGGTGGGGGAGCAAATAAATACCATCTGTTCCGACAGATACTGCAAAGCTATGACTAGCAAAGACCATATGTGGGGGTAACCCCACATATCTGACCTTGGTCACTGAAGGAGCAACCCTTCATACCAACAGTTTCTAATCCAGCTCCCACTTCCCTCCTCTCGGGAGCTGGATCCCCCTTTCCCCCCTCCTTTCCCCCTATCTCCACATTAAAAACGGCCTCCTGCCTAATTTGCTCAGTGGGGAAGCAAATAAATAAAAAGATCAAAGTGTAGTATCTGTTCTTCAGATGCTGCACTTCAATTTCTTGTTCTCTGTCAGTGGAGAAATCCTTCACGACTGAGACAATTTTTATTTTCGTTCCTTTTCTCCACGTTAAAAAAACGACTCTGGTGTCTAACTCTGTCCCGTGGGGAGGCATTGTAAATAGGAACTGCTATAAAATGCTAAATTTCGGAGATTATTATTCAATAAATTAAAATTTATATATGAAACTGAAATAAGCGTTTATTTATTTTTTTTTTTTTAATGTTTTCTTCTTTCCATAATCCATACGTAATCATCTAAAAAAGAAGAATCTATTAGGGGGGGGGCGAGAGGTGGAGTTATTTAACAGATGATTTTACTCTACAATTATAATAAATATTAATAAATTTATTTATTTATTCATTTTTTAATTTTTTTTTTTTTTTTTGTAATTTAGACAGATTAGTGAAAAGGCGGTTAAAGCCAGCCAACGGAACTCACACTAGGCGGGTGCAACCGGCTTCCTCAGAAAGAGAAAGTCACAAGGGACTATCAAATTCTCCAGCGGTTCCCAGTCGCATGTATATCCCTATCAGAGGAGATGACGACGTTAGGTTTTTGCAGTTTTTGTAGGAAGGTGTCAACACCCTCACACATACAGCGCATGGTATTCACAAATGGTCACTCATCTGGCACTGATCAGGCTCAATGTTGCTTAACTTCAGTGATCTGACGAGAACCGGTGTGTCAACGTGATTATGGCATATATTAAAGCGGCGGTTGATAAATATTCAACGAGTTTGTTAGATTTTACAAATAAGGTATTTATTTATTCAGCTATTTTAAAGAAAAAAGATATTTATTTTTCATTGAAAAACTACGAAAATTAAATGCTGAAATCCATCTATACTGAGTCAATTTTTATTTTGGAGAGCGGGAGTTTCCATACGCTAATAACGACCTTGTATAAATTGGATGTAAAAAATTACACCTATATAATTGTATCTGTTTGGAGACGATTTTCTTAATCTTAGATCTTAGTTATTAATAACTAGGGCTTTTCATTGTTTTGACTCTCGAGTATATATCCGACACAGTTAGACACAATTAATCAACCGAGAATCAAATAACTACATAAAAACATATAATATATCAATGGATCAAATCAAGAATCAAAACAAGGAAAAGAATATGCTGTTGTCATAGCCCTATTAATAACTATCGATCGAAACATTACGCCAGTGTAGCAAACCTTGTGCATGTCTGCATAAATAAATATTAACACATTTGAATACTACTGGGCTGATGAATTCCCCTGTAACTTCCTTTTCTTCTCTGCTTTCGCTAGTAATTTATGGTCTTTTAACAAGGTTTTTAAACGATGTTGCTTCCCTCGTTGTCGACATTCATTTTGAAAAGTGTCGGCCGAAAGATGGCTTAACAGAGTTTTTTTCTGCCCCCCACCTCTTATTTACACTTCCCTTTTGTCTAATTTATATATTTTTTTAAACATTGATTTAGAGTTAAGGAGAACAAATATTTTAGAAGTGTATTTTAGTTTCTGTTTGTTGTCACACGTTTCTTCTTTAATAATATATGTTGAAACCATATATATAAAAATAAATAATTTTTATAAATGGCTCTAATTGTTATTGAGCATTATTATATAAACCCGGTCGATATTCTTCGGATTTTATAAGGCGAATACATTCTTAACCTCAGAATTTGGTTTGCTAATGGCCTAACACACTCGGGCGCCAAAGAGCGAATGAATACGGATCGCCGCTGTTACCATTAATTTTTTTCCTCGACAGTTTTTTTTTTTTCATGGATATTATTCAACTCCTATCTGAAGATGTCCCCGGTATCAGACGAAAACATTCGTTATACATTTGGGTCATGTATTAACATTGTTGATTTTTACACAAAAAAATACGAAAAAAAAACACCCCCACCAAAAACAAAAAGGTATAAATAGAAGCTCTCTGTTGTTTTTAATAATGTTAGTTTAAAAAATTGTACCTAAATACACATATACACTATATATATATATATATATATATATATATATATATATATATATATATATATATATATATATATATATATATGTAGATATGCATATATATATGCATATACATATATGTAGATATGCATATATATATGCATATATATATATATATATATATATATATATATATATATATATATATGCAGACGAACATATACTGAAGAATAATGTGCTTTTGAAAGAAACATTTTCGTTTTTTTTTTCGAAAGATTTTTGTGTTCCTACATATAGGAAATAAATACAAAAAAGATATAAACATCTATATATTTTTCGTATTAATTTTTTTATTCATACATATTTATACACACACACACACACACACACACACACACACACACACACACACATACCCTCTCTCTCTCTCTCTCTCTCTCTCTCTCTCTCTCTCTCTCTCTCTCTCGCTATACATATATATATATGATGATTGCAACGTCTTGTCAGACGAATGCCACTCCCTCAGACACTTAAAGTCCATGAGCCCAAAAATGACTTTCATCGCCACAGGTCCATTTTAATAGACAAATGCCTGAGGGAGTATCTATACACAGATGATGTTACAGAGTCTTAGCTTTGTACGACAGCTAAGTCTCCCTCTCAGTTCAAAATGTTGAGATGCAGCAACAAGCAAGAGCAAGATAACCAGCAACAAGTTAAATTGCAGACCCGCATATGCGGGTACTCGTCTCCCGCTTTATGGTTTTTTAAATCAGAGATTTGCTTCTCCTAGAAAGGTTGCCTTCACCACGGCTTACGGGAGCCCTCTCCACCCCAACACACATATACATACACACAAACACACAAGGTGCTAGTTGGCCGTTGACCCCGAAAAAGGGTTCATTCGCCCTTTGGAAGTTCTTGTTTTTAATCCTTCAGGGAGACTAGCCACCCTCCTCACAAAACAAGTCTAGTGGGGGAACCAGTTTAGCCGCCGATGACCCGACCATGAGGCAGGTAGTACTGGGTTACATGGTACCAGTAGCATATGACATGACCTGACATATATATATATATATATATATATATATATATATATATATATATATATATATATAGTAATTTATAAAATATATATGGCGATTAAGCTACACTGAATATTCTGCGTTTCATCCAACTATAGGATTCGTCAGGCTTATGCGCGAATTCTGTCGTTGCTTCTTGTTTTTATATGTTGAGGATTTCTAGTTAGCCAATCAGCTTTCTAGTGTCCACCGCGCCCCTTCCTATCAGCCAATAGGCATGCATTTTATCAAACAAAGGATCTGTTTTAGAACTAGGTTAGTGGTTTTAGGTGGCCGTTCTCCTTTTTTTTTTATACATATAAATATACCTATGTGTACACAATAATGCACACACACACACACACACACACACACACACACATATATATATATATATATATATATATATATATATATATATATACATATATGTGTGTGATCGTTTATGTATATTCATGTTTATTTAATTTATTTATTTGTTTGTTTTCTATTGTTATTGTTAGTTTTAAAGCTATTTTGTATCGCTATCCTAGAGTAAGTTTTATTTTGTGAACACAGTTGTTTGCTATTTCCCGCCTACAGTTTAATAGATTTTGGGGTTCTTTAAAGTACAGGATAGAAAATTTTTCATGGAGGCATAATTTACATGGGTCGTCTAAATGTCTGCATGTGGTAGCTTTATATATATATATATATATATATATATATATATATATATATATATATATATATATATATAAAGAGAGAGAGAGAGAGAGAGAGAGAGAGAAAGAGAAAGAAAGAAACAGAAAAAGAGGAAAGGAGAAAGAGGAGACACAAGTCATGGATCATCTTAAAATATGCATACTCTTTTACGTTTTAATATTATTTCACTCTCCCACCGGGGTTTCCCCCCACTATTTTTATGTCACCATAAATACTTTGAAAGTCATGTGTTATATCTTTACTATCTTTCATTATAACAACTTTGTGATTATAGCATCATTTTTTTTTTATCGAAGATGGCCTCCTTATTTAATACTTTTTTTGTCCTAGTGTTAATTGTGTATATTATAGCCTCGTAAATAAAGCCATAATTAGGCAATGATTTTGAACTGGTGATTCTTAATGTATTGCAGTTGCATTTTAAAAATATGTTGCTACTTTTTTTTATTTCTATCAAAATCATCACCTTTATTTTCACTGTTATTTCTTTTGTTTTTATCATTACTTTAGTTGTCAGCTTTCCACCGTTAACTTACTATGAGTTCCTATTTACAATGCCTTTTTTCAAGAAAAGTATATATATATATATATATATATATATATATATATATATATATATATATATATATATATATATATATTTTTTTTAAACAAATGTTTAAAAGAAATATATTTTTTTAAAAGACAAAACTCTGGAAACAACATAAGAACGAAAATAAAATGTTTTTCTTTCCATGGACAGTATCTGAGAATTGGGGCAAGAAAAATTTCAATTATAATAAGTGTTTTTTTTTTCTTTTTTTTTTAACGGCGAAAACAATTGTTCTTTTCGTGAAAACAACTATGATCATAGACAATTTATTTTTCAAGAAAAGTATCAGAAAAGTGTTTTCCCTGTTAACGAAAAAAAAAAAAATTGTCGTCTGCTGGCAGTTTATTGCTGATTGGCTAATCACGTTCGCTTTATTTTCGGCTACTTAACGCAAACTGCCGGAAGACTCAACTATGGGTCAGGTTCTGGATCAATACCATGATTGAAAACAAACCTCCTTCTAACAATTCCAGCATTCTCCGCTTCTTTCTAAACATTGTAAATCACTTTACGCTCTCATTATTTGATTTCTCGCCGATACATATTTTTCTGTAATCTATCACAATAATCCTCTGAAGAACTAAAAAACACTACGTAGCCTTTTGGTTAAGATTTGGATCATTTTCGCCCCTTTTTAACTTTTCCATCGTCACTGACTTTGCATGACTATTTCTGTAGCATCAACCGATGTTAATGCCATCGCATTTATTTCACTTATCGTTATTCTCATACTTCATCCTTCGCCACCTTTTCTCACATTTTACGATTCTAACATTTCCTTGGTAATGTACCATGAGTTAAGTGATACATTTTCCCTATATTTGTAACCTAGCTTCTTTTTCATCTGATGACAAAACATTAGGATTCGAAATGCCTAGGTTTTTAAAAAAATTTTTTACATGGGGGTCACCACTTATCAAGGCCCGAAGGCAACTTAGGGATAAAGGTTATTGCGTGTACAGTAATCAATGAGATAGTATTGTAGTAATCATTAGTATTGGGGGTTTTGATAGAGTGTCTTACTTAAGGGGGCGGTTTGTCAGGAGTTTGTTTATATTGGACTTGAAGACGTCCAAGTTGTAGTCAGGTGGGAAACAGGCAAGCGGTAAACCGATGATGTTTTCCTCCTTATTTAACTGACAAATCAATTCACGTGTATCCATATTTAATTAATCTTGCCAATAACTGTCTTTAGATGTTTATGATCCATCGCACATGTTGAGCTTCTTATATCTTGACAAGTGTCCATTGAAAGGGTCTTTTAATATTATTGAATTACATATATATATATATATATATATATATATATATTGTTGTGTCTGCACAATAATTAACAAGAACACGGAAAGTAAAGGTATACAATAATATATTAGGAAGAAAGGTTATATACATATTTACATGTCTTCAGATATACTTCAGTTGGAGATATTCCAGTAGGTGGCGTGTTGCATGTCTTACTGGAGGCAATATAGGCGTCTTGCCTATTGGACGGTCGGTTGCCGAACTCCCCCGGTATTGCCGATTGATACCTTTATATATATCACTCACCCGCCTATGTTAATTAGTGGGCGTCTCAACAACACACACACACACACACACACACATATATATATATATATATATATATATATATATATATATATATATATATATGTGTGTGTGTGTGTGTGTGTGTGTGTGTGTGTGTTTTGGCAGCAAGTCATTATTCAAGCACGTCTGATTGAACGCGACAATTATTTATTTTCCGATTTTTCTGGATATCTTTTCATTTCGCCGAGCGGTCTTTTTTTTTTACATCAGCTGGCATAGTGTATAAAATGGCGCCCAAAAGTTGTTGTTCAGCCATGTTTTTCTCAAGCGCTTTATTTCGTGCGTCCGATTATCATCAGGAACGATTGTTGTTATCATTTTCTTTTTCTTTTCCTTTGAGGCTTGGTGTATTTATAGTTTTTTTTTTATTGGTTATAAAGGTGGGCGCAGGATGGTTAGAGGCGAATTATTTTTATTTTTAATCTCGATTTTCTTATTTTATAGTTTATTTATGTAGTTTCTTGTTAGTTATTGAATACTGTTATTATATTTGTCCCGGTGTTAAATGAGATCCGGTTAAAAAGTGGCAGTAGTTTTTTTTTATTAGTATGGCTTCTAGTAATTTTAGTCGTCGTGTGCAGTTGCTAGGGTATCGAATTTTAGTATTGTTACTTAAGATATTTCTAATGTCGGAAGGCTGTAGGTTTTATCGTGGGATGTTAGGTGTTGTTTTCTGGCGCTATTGTTAGCTTAATGATAGGTTAATCGCCGGGAGAGTGTTGTTGTTGTGTAGCCTATGTATGAGTTTTTAGAGTGGGTTCGGAGACATTTTTCGAAGGGGCAAATAAATTCATACACTACATTAGTTTGGTTTAGTGTGGTGTTAATATTATTATTGTTTTTAATTATTAGATTGGAAGTTTTAAATTTAGTATAATATATTATTAGTTTGATCTTATATATATATATACATATATATATATATATATATATATATATATATATATATATATATATATATATTGTGTAAACGTTCTTATATAATTACTAGCAGAAAAAAACCAGACTGGATTGAATGATGATCAACAAATATTTCACACTCTCATATTTTTACTGTCATCGATATCGACGAAACTGTCCATTTTTTCAATCGGATCGATTGATTGCCTGCTCTAGTTGGGGACCCATCGCGGTGCACCGAGAGAAAGCCTTACATGCCTCCCCGCACTAACTTAGTTCACAATACATTGTAGTCTGTTTACTACCATCAACGCATCGTATTTATATAATTCTATGATTTTATTTTCAAAAATATTGTCAGCATGAAGCTTCGGTCGATCAACTGAGTCGATTTGCAACATCAAAAGTATTTGAGATCCCAGCTTTTATGAATTGGTCACTTGTTCATCGCCATCAATCTTACATATATTTTTACTAATGTTAACTTCATCCTTGACATCCTTAGAAATGCCTTCGTAATCTTCCGCACTTTATAGTCCCGTTAAAATACGGTTTGACACTGAACAGATTCTAAGAATTTTAAGTGGAACATAACGAGTGGCAACAATGAAGGATTAACCACTGTTTTCCGTTTCATAAAAGCGGTCTATGAAAGCCAAGACCCTGGCATTTAGTGTGGCAGTTGACGTTGCTAAGGACAAAACAATAGACCGAGTTCTTTTGTTCCAAAGGTTCCTTGTGTTGTCTCAAACTGCGGATCTTTCCCTTTCATCATACCCACCATCCCTCTTCGAGGCAAATATCTGTTACGTCAACCAAACAAAGCAGGACTGATGACTACTATAAAAGAACAGGGTTTAGATGACGCCGTACTCAAGGATGTACCAGAAGTGGGGCGTAATGTTCTTGACGAAGGTTTTCTTCTCCATCAACTGAAGTGGTCAGAAAGAAAAAACATATTGTTCAATCGCCGACGACTATGCATCTTTCACGGTAAATCTCTATGGTAAGGCTGCGATAGTATGTGATAGTTTTATTAGAGGACCAAACACTAAGGACATTACCCATCAGAGACGCCGCTAAAATCGAACAAGTAACAAGGTCAACATTGCTGAAGAACAGAAAAAAAACGTTAATCGAATCCCGACAGCGGCAGGTGACCTAAAAAGGGAAGGGTTATTGTGTTTGATAAAAATATAGACATATATGTTTTATTGTTTAAAACAATGACAAGAATTGTCAGAATAATGCTCTCAGAACGCCCCAGACCCCCTCCATTCATCTTGCACCGCCATCGATAGAACGAAGAATAAGATTTTGTGAGAACTTTAACATTTGGTGAACTGACAATGTACATATGTAAAAACCTGTGAAATTAACTTTTTCGTAGTTAGAAAAAACTCTGTCTTCTTTCTTTTCCGGCGCGCATGCGAAGCTTTATTTTTGCTTTTCAGCAGAAATCAACGCGAAGTTGAGACGCTATAAGAATTCATGTGGCGATTTCCCGGTAGAGACGATCATGAGCCACAGTTTTCGATGGGGTTAGAGGCCAATTGCTGACCTTGAGCGGGAGACCTGTCACACAGTCTCTTATTAATCTTATTTCACAACGCATGAAAGATAGAGGTTGGCACGTAATACAATAAAAGGGGGATGCAGATGAGGAGATGTTCAAGGCAGCAGTGTGAATGTAACTCAACAAAAGTACTAGTGCCATTGGCTTTATTTCCACTCGGATAAAGGGAGTCCTGCAATAGTATACGACATTAAGATTATGAAGAATTTGCTTGGATACGATGTCTGCAGAAGTCTCCTGTTCCTGCGTGCAATCACGAGAAGCAATAGCACTTTCGTTGTCTTTGGAATAAAAAAAATCCGCTCTACACAAGTTTTTAAGGTCCTGGATATGACCTTAAACTATATCCGATGGTGAGGCCCCAGCTTGCGGGCTTTGTGGAATGTGGAACTACCCCTTAATTGCCATTGCTCCCAGGTCCAGAGTAGTAGTACCTGTTAGGGTCCCGACTATGAGTTAAGTAGAAACCGACTTGAAAAAGAAAAACATATATTCTATTAAAGAATTTTTCTTCAAAATCATTGGATTCCGCATTAAATAATCTGAAAAGGGTTGATATGCCGTAAAACAAGAATAACCAAGTTTTTAAGGGAGACTATTTTAAAGAACGGTGTTAAGATGTTTTACCACACGTAAGAAAAACATGGCTGAGATTGAAGACGTTGGGTGTAAAGCGATGGTGGCATCATTGGGCCGAAACTGGAGACAATCTGTCTGCAATGAGGTATTCTAGTCTCTGCCAAAACGTTGGTTTAGTCAAAAGCTTTGTTACACCTGAACAACCGCCACCGACCTTCTCTGCAACGAAGTATCATGCTATTTGGAGTAACCTCTGAGTGATGCTTTTGATGGACACTGGTGAAGTCATGGACACTACTGAATGAGGATGAAAATTGCAGAACAAAAGTTTAGTTCCAGTGATGATAGATACTTCACGTGAGCCAGAAACATGTCTGAAAATAATTAACTGCAACTGTTCTGGTGGCTGTAGTACACTTCAGTGCACTTGCAAAAGACACGAACATCTGTTCACGGGTATGCGGATCATGTAAAAAAAGGCATTATTACAATATGAGTGAGGAAGCAGTGTCTGAAGATGAAAATTGTGACTATTGAACTTACACGGTTATTCAGAAATAAGATATGTCTTAAAATGCACTGTGCATTCAATAATCTTTAGAAATGTACATATCTATTATGACGTCATTGATGACGCCATGACCTCGTCTGTCCATCTAGTTAGTATAAAACTGTATAAAAATTGTAATAAAATGTATAGTACTAGCAGGACCCGTGTTCAGGCTATGCCTAGTGGAAGAGTTCCCCCACTCCACCTATATATATATATATATATATATATATATATATATATATATATATATATATATATATATATATATTAAGTAATGTGATTGATAATTTAAAATTTAAAAATCAAATTATAATTAAATTAAAAATCCGTTTCATAAGAAGGAACAACAACAAAATCAATTATCTGTACGATTGTTTCGGAAAACAATGCTTTTTATTGTGGTAGACATCAAGTTACGTACAATAATTACGTATAGTTTTTTAATAAGCAAGGTCTCCTCGTCAGCAAATTTTGAAGGGTTTTTATTGAATTTAAAAGACACCATAAATAAACATAGCATTAAAAGTAAGGCAGATGTATCTTTTAATTTTTCGCTTTTTGAAATCAGGAACTATGGTTAAAATACTCATTTAGATGTTTGCTATAGCTTTTTACCTTATTGATATATATATATATATATATATATATATATATATATATATATATATATATATATATATATATATATATATATAACAATTAAACCACGATTGTTAGTGGGAATCACTGCCGGCCCAGTAAAATAGCGGGCACTGGCGCCCGTGGCTACAACGAATGTACCGTGCCGAGGTAACAACGTTAGTATCTAAAAAAACATTTTTAACATGGGGATTTGATTATGTGCTGTGATTATTCTGTGTTTTCACCTAACATGTCAAATGAAAGTAGGGTAGTGTGGACTATTAGGTAGCAGTTGTTATCGTCCACCTGTAATGTGTAATGAAAATAAAAAAAATGAACTAAAACGTTTCAAACCGACGCGTTATATTTATATTTATATATTGAAATGTTTAGCTTCCAAATAATCGCGTCTTTTTTATTGCGATTTTTTCCGAAAAAAAAAAAATACGGAATTATAATCAAAGAAATATGTTGCGGAAATAAAATTGTTAGCAAAATATAAGATAGTTTTATTCGTGAAATAAACTTCCATAATTTTTATTTCGGCATCATCATCATCATAATAATAATAATAATAATAATAATAATAATAATAATAATAATAATAATAATAATAATG
>NC_136482.1:174224786-174269786 GCF_053919585.1 Euprymna scolopes
TTAAAAGGATGACATTTAAATTTTGGGGGTTATCTGTAAACGAGTGACACATTCAAAATTGTCGCTGAGAAATAGTTTTGCCATAAGCCAACCCAACGCGCGCACTTGCGTTGTTTGGTTGGCCGTCGGAAAGCATAACGTTAATATGTATAAAGTATTTGTCGGCGATAATTTCACTTGCGAAATTCATTATAATGATATCGGAAACCTTAAAAGTGTTGTAAAATCGCATAGAAAAGATCAACTAACTAACAAACAAACTTCCGCATTTTTTGAATTTAATTTTATTTTTTGTAAATTGTTTTTATTTTTATGTTTATAACAAAACATTTTTGTTAGAAGAAATCTATATATATAAAAGCGAAAATGTATGTATGTATGCATGTATGTATGTATGTATGTATGTATGTATGTGTGTGTATATATTTATGTATGTATGTATGTATGTATGTATGTATGTATGTATGTATGTATGTATGTATGTATCGATGTTTGGATGTCTGCTAAAAACTTTCGACAGACGCGACGAAAATTCACAAACTCGGTATCACATCGAAACATAGCTTAAGATTGGCCAAAAACGTTAATTTTTTCACCCCGAAATCGACAATTTTCGACGGGGGGGGGGGTCAACAAAAAACGGTCCTCTCGTGACAATGACCGATTCTACGCATGCGTCAGATGAAGTCGTGATCTAATTTACTTTAAATAGTTAGCGTTAGCTCAGTTGGTTAACGCCTTGGTTCATTATCTAAACGTTTTGGGTTCGAATCGTGGTGTGAGCTGTTTTTTGGGTTTTTTTTCGATTTTTTAAATCTAAATATTGAACCAGTGTTATTAAAGCCATTTTTCACGTAACGTTCGTTTTTCTGCTTTTTTTTTTTTTTTTTTTTTTACTTCGCTTATTCTTAGCGACACCCAAAAACGCCCGGGTACCCACCAATTTTTTAAATTTTAATATCGAAACAGGTTTATTTAAACCATTTTTCACGTGTTCGTTTTTCTGTTTTCATCGTTCGTTTGACTTACGTTAGTTTTTTTTTGTGTATGTTTTTTTATTGTTTGATCGCCGCGTAGCGGGGAAAACAGAAACTGGCTTCCGCAACTTGACGTTGACGCATCTGCTAATTTCGGTTTATAAACGCCAACTTAATGTTACATTTTATTATTATTATTATTATTATTATTATTATTATTCTTTTTGTTCTTGTTATATTTGTTATTGTTGTTATGAAGTCTTATTAAGAGAGCTTCTTAGAGAGTCTTTGAGAGAGTGATGTTGTAAGAGAGATTGTTGCGTTCTGTGTTCGTTTTATGAAGAGATTCATATATATAAAATGTTCATACTTAGAAGTGTTAGTGAGGAGGTAGTGTTGAGACAGTCTTAGTGTTAACATTGAAGATATGAGATGTAGAGTTCACATTGTAGATATGTGATGTCGAGACATTGTGTATGTAAAGACATTTTAAAACACATGATATATAAGACATATAATGACAATTTCACTTTACCTTTTTAGTAGAATTACAACACAAAGACGACGTTTATAAAAACACATGATGGGTTTATTTCTTCTTCGACCGGCCGGTGGTTTTCTTAGTCAAGAATTAAAAGTTTTTCATTCTATGTTTCAAAGGTGACTGTCTCGCTTTCAGACGTTCGACTCCCATGTCTGGTCTCCAGACTGTCATCTGTCGTCCTCAGACTCTCTCTCGGACTCTCTCTGACTCTCTCCGCTTAACTCTAAAGTTTCTAACTATATCGAGAACTTCCCATTTTCCATGACGTCATGCACATGTTAAAACATGTGTCTTCTTTCACGTGTTCTGGAAATGCGTGTCCAAAACTTTTTCCTTTGTTTACAAAAGGAATTTTAACCTATATTCCCAGTAACCTATATTTCCAATATGTTAAAAACATGTTTATTAAATTATCTTATAGTTGCATTCCTCAATTGAATTTCATAACAGAATTGACAATGCACATTCTTTTCTTAAACTATCTTATCTCTAAGCTAAACAATGATTTGTTCTTTACATTCCATTTGCTAATTCTCTCTCGTAATCTATTTCTAAACCTAAATTACGAGGTTCGAATTTCGTCTATTCTATTTCATTTTCATTTTAACTAAATCTCTCTATTTTTATACTTACAATAAAAGGGGACAACCCTTATCATGTAACATTAACACACTTATCAATTCATCTGTTCCTGTGGTCGAGATGGTTAGATCGCAGGGCTTTTTTCCATTTCCTTTCCACCTCCGCGTCAAACGTTCGGGGTTCAAGCCTACCTTTATACTAAAACTACTTTTTTTTCTTTTACACGTTCAAACAACCGGCCAACGTTTTTTTTAACAGGGTTGTTTTAATCTACCCCCCACCAACACACACCTCCAAACACCCGGGCAATGCCGGGTACCTCCGCTAGTCTTAATATAAAAGGTAAAATTATAGAAGAATAAAAGGCCAATCAAATGAGGTATAGTTTGTTTAAACAGTTACATTAAATTTAACTTAATTTTTTTTAAATTACAAGTGCGGACTTTCTTTTTGCCGCCTCTGTGTGTGTGTGTGTGTGTGTGTGTGACACGCATATGTACCTACTTGCGGGTGCATGTACACATGTAGAAGAAGTAGATAATAACTTATTTTTTGACATTTGATTCAATTAGAGTAATTGCGACTTAAAACAATCGTTTACCGAAAATTGACTTGCAAAAAACGTCTTAAATGTGCACTTTTCTCATATACCTAAAATAAATTCTGAAATGATAATAATTTTTTTCTACTTAAGAGCCAACATTATCTACCGCTTCCAAACAACACTACATTCACTCCTAAAATTTTTCAGTCAGTAATAAAGATAATGATTTTAATTACTTGGTAAATTATGTTACATGAAAAGTTTAGGAAATCTATAAAAATAAAATTTACTATGAAATAACGAGTGATATAAAACTAATAAAACTCTCCATAACAAATAAGGTGTGCGTACCAGACGTTAGTTGCTCGCGATGCTATATTTTTTTTTTAAATAAATACAATTAGTAAAATAGCATTTTATTTAGTGTAAGATATGACAGGTTATTTTTGGTTTACGTCGACACGGGTTAAATTACTACATTACCTTTCACAGGTAATGGATGGCCTACTTAAATGTAGCTCGATCTCTCTAATTTTTCTCTTAACGACCAACTGACACCACAAGACCAAATGACAGTTCTTTTCCCAAAAAGATGGCGCTACATGCCCACGTCTCACAGATCACTGATACGAGGTCATGATATGTTTACGAAAGAGAGAACAATAAGCAAAGAGTTATGGCCACCACGTTCCCCGAACTTGTCATCATGTTATTTATATCTTTGATGGACTTTAAAAAATGTGCAAATAATCCTCACAATCTAAAACCAACTAATAAAAGTGAACATTATCAACGCTATCAGGAGAATCACCAGAGAAGCTTTACAGAGAGTATCTGCAGGCGTTGTTAAACGTGCCCAGAAATGAATAGATGTCAACGGAGAGCACTTTTAGCATCTTTTATTTTAACAATGCTACAGGTAATTTAACCAATAAAAGAATGCTCATCCTCTGTACTACATTTTCTGGGATACGTTTAAGTGGGCCACCCTGTATATTGCGTTCGTACATCCGTTAACAAATCTCAATAAGTGAAATGAATAATGTGCTTTTCTTTTTTTTTTTTTGCCTTTCTAATATCTGATTATGGAATCGTCTGATGTTTTTTAATCCAATATGTTAACAGTTAATTTATAATCTAATTGGAAGCCCCCGCTTAGTCCCGGGAGACAATAAATATCCCCTGTAAGAATAGCCGAGCGTGTAATTATGAGGCAAGGGTTGCGCAATACCAACCACACCTCTCCTGAATTGGCACTGCTTGAGTTCAGTGGCAAGGAAAAGTGCTAGACGACTCGAAACAATGCCGAGATAAGCAGAGAGCACATACAGCACCTGTAATTCCCAAATGGTCACCCATTTTAGTACTGACCAGGTTCAACGTTGCTTAACTTCGGTGATCTGACGTTAACCGGTGTGTCAACGTGATTTGTGCTGTATATATAATCTAATGGGCCGTTTAATTTAATCCAAAAAATATCCTGTCAGTAATTCACCCCCCACTCTTTATCTGTGCCTAAATCAAAACGTAGATTCCACGAATATAGCTTTTTTCTGAGAAGTGCACGCCTGTGGAATTCTCTTCCGTTTGCCTGTTTCCCACCTGACTACAACTTGGACGTCTTCAAGTCCAACATAAACAAATTCCTGATTAATCGCCCCCTTAAGTAAGACGCTTTATCAAATCTCCAACACCAACTATTACTACGATATTATCCCATTGATTATTGCACACAAAATAATCTTTATCCCCGAGTGGCTTACGGGCCTTGATAAGTAGTGATCCCCATGTAAAAAAAAAGAAAAAAAAATCCTGGTCGGTCCCATTGACATTCCTTCCGGGTATGAGCGACTCAGGCGAGATGTAATTACCACTTCGCCACCGGAAAAGGGGCTACTGAGATAGTTACAGCTGTTGTAATTCTAGAAGTACAATACATTTAGGAGAGGAGTTATTATTTCCAAGGAGTAAGTTTATTTCAAGAAGTGATTCATTGAATTGTGTGCAACGCACGTTGATACTTATTAGGAAATGTAAACGTAATATCAGGTCGTGCTTTTTCGCATAAATCTTTATATGAACGTGCGTTGCATGGCCCCTGTTTTGTTAGAGGTACATTTTGGACGACATTAACATCTTTGGGTATTGCGACATCTCTACTATTGTATAAAAGTAACTTTGTTTATGTCTGTGAGTTCGTTTCTGATGGACTCCGAAACGGTTGAGCCGATTTTTATGAAATTTAACACAAATGTACTTTATGTACCTGGCAGTGTTCGTAGATAGGTATTCTATCGGAATGTCTTCGATGTATCGATAATCAATAATCGAAAAATCTGACGAAAGAAGAAACAGGCGATTTTAACCTAAGTTAACACCTTATACAGCCTAACATCACAAGTGAATTTGAGAAGTTTTATTACCGCACAAAACAAAAAGACCATGCATATAAAATATACAGCATGGTTCTTTGATATGACAGGGGCGCGTTCGAAATTAATATTTCTGTTTGCAGCACAACTGAACCATAATACTTGACTTTTATATTTTGAACTTAAATTCAAGCCGTTATATATAAAATAATTTTATAAAATCAATAGTAGGTCCTCTACAGTACAACGTAGCCTATAAAATATTTTGGACTAACTAGGTCACTGCGGGCAAGCATGTGAAGCGTCCTTATGGTGCACCGCGATGGGTCCTCAACTAGAGCAGGGAATCCATCGATTTGATTTTAAAAGGGGCGATTTCATCGATTTCGATGGCAATAAAAATATGGGAGAGTTAGTTTTATATGTATTGGATATTTAAATCATATTTTAGCGAAGGAAAAAAAATGAATAATCCGTTCACAGGTGTGCATGCATATTTAAAAAATAAATATGGAAATAAAAGAAACATTAAATGAATAGAAGGGTCACCAGTTAGTAAGTGCTGAAAAGTTTTGGTAAATGCAAAAAATAAGAAAAACAAAATTTTATACTCACACATTTTCATACAAGCGATAAGAACATAAAATATTACTTCAAATCATAAAGATGTTCATTTATGCCA
This sequence comes from Euprymna scolopes, assembly GCF_053919585.1. Classification (NCBI taxonomy): domain Eukaryota; kingdom Metazoa; phylum Mollusca; class Cephalopoda; order Sepiida; family Sepiolidae; genus Euprymna; species Euprymna scolopes. Next base: position 174,230,488 of record NC_136482.1, read on the forward strand.
AATAGTGTTGCATTTAGTTTGTTGTCAGAAATCTTAGAATTGTGTCGGCAAATATGTTCATAGTGTTAATATGTGTAAGTAATATATGTATGTGATTATTTGGCAGCGTAGCATTGTGTGTGTGTGTGTGTTGGTTTACCTTATTATTGTTAGTGAGTGGATATCTGTAAGCAATAGTTCGTTTCTGTTCGCCTGACTGTCTCTAGTGTATAAGAATGTGTGCGCGAGATAAAGAGGTTGGTATGTGAGTCATTAATTCCTTTTCGTGTTGCCTCCCTCGGCACAAGACACGAAAGGTGGGATTGTAGAGAATAAGTTCTTAAGATCCTGTTTGATGCGGCTGGCTGGTGAAGTCTTATTTTTAGTTGTTTATTTTGTCGTTTTTAAATGAGTTTTTCACTTTATGTCGGGTTATTATTTTGAAATAGACTTGTTAATTTTGGAGGGTTTAAAACGATTTTCATTTATTGAAAATACTTTGAGTCAACACGTTCCTATGAAAATTACTTGCTTTTGGGAGAAAAAAAAACAGTGAATACAAAGTAGAAAAGTAAATAGAGTAGCTATTAGAGCCATTTCCTTTTTAGCTTTCGTCAGAATCGCCACGAGATTCAGCCGCCACAAACGCTGTTCACAATAAACAGCTACACAATTTATAATAACTATAAGAAGTTGTCTATCTGCTACTGTATGTTGCGTGTTGGCCACGATAAGGTATACTGAGATGGGTTCCGTACAAATACAAATCTGTGTGAAAGGTGATAACGTACGTACAAACATAAAAGTCTGTGAAAGGTGTACGGGAAACAGAATGTATGGAGTATTGCTGTCATATTTGGGCTGTCATATTTGGGCTGGTGCATCGGCTACTAGTCTCTCGCTCCTTGACAGGGTTCAAAAGAGAGTCGCAAATCTGATAGGCCCTAAACTGGCATCTAAGCTTCAGCCTCTGTCCCATCGACGAAACGTTGCATCCCTCTGCCTGTTCTACAAGTATTTTAATGGTGAATGCTCTGATGAACTGCAAGCACTTGTGCCCCCACGACGTGAACACCCTCGACAGACTCGAAAAGCTGCAAAATCCCACCCCCACACTGTAGAGATCCCTAGATGTAAAATATCTTTCTACTCCGGTAGTTTCTTCCCCAGAACCGCTAGACGTTGGAATTCCATTCCAGGTCACTGCTTCCCCAACTGTACTGACATGCAGAAGTTCAAGTGCAACGTGAACCAACATCTTGCTGCCCAAATCCCTACATAGTACCCCAGTAGTTGTTTCCCCTGATAGTAGCCCCCTACACCAAAGTGGCAATGTGCCTTGTGGCGGGTGAAAATGTAATAAAAAAAAGAAGAAAAAAAGAAAAGTATTGTGAAAACGTATTTATGTTTGCACGTACGTTATCATCTTTCCACGCCTGCGTCTCCCCATCATTGGAGCCTTATTATTCGAATAAACAACCCCACCATCAGTTAGGCTCAATACGAAAGAGCGTGCGTAGTTAAATTCTTTTAAACGATTTTTATTGGCATCCTAATAAAGTCAACTATTGCAATTTTAGAACTCATCACGTGGCTCACGAAAACTCATGAGAGTTAAAATCGTTTGCGGTTTTGACGAGTTCCTGTCACACTGAAGAAGAACGTTAAATCACTGGCCCGCCAAATTGAAATCGCATCAGAAACGAACATGAATCATCACTGTTGTTCAATGAAACATGCAAAAAATTATATATATATATATATATATATATATATATAGTAAGTTGTATGAAACGTGGAATATTATGTGTAGCTTAATCGCCATATATATTTCATAATTTACTATCTAGCTCTACCTACATATTGAGTACTATTGCAGTAAATACTTAAAGTTTACGCATAAATATATACTTTTGTATATTAATTTATGTGATTAAATAAGTAGTTATATATATATATATATATATATATATATATATATATATATATATATATATATATATGGTAAAACTGGTAATTAGTAAAAACCTGAAGAGAGTGCTCAATACTATTGCAGAGCAAATATGTGTTTTATTTTTTTTATTACCGTTTTATCTGTTTGGTTACATATGTTTCGGATGTTGGACCATGTTTACGATCCAACAGCTTTGTCAACCAAACAGATAAAACGGTAATAAAATAAATAAATCATATATATATATATATATATATATATATATATATATATATATATATATTTGTGTGTGTGTGTTTTATTTTTTATCATAAAAATAAAACACATATCTGCTCTGCAATATTATTGAGCACTCTTTTCAGGTTTTTATTAATTACCAGTTTTACCATATATATATATATATATATATATATATATATATATATATATATATATATATATATATGTGTGTGTGTGTGTGTGTGTGTGTGTGTTTGTGTGTGTGTGTGTTTATCTGTGTGTGTGTGTGTGTGAAACGCAAACGCAGCCCTCACAATATTATTGGTACGAATAAATTAAAAGTAAACGTTTTTCTTTTTATAAATGTCAAGTGCGAATGTATGCTCTACAATATTATTGATAAAAATGAATGAAAAGATTGATTTGAATAAAATACAAGTAAAATGTATTTCCTTTTCGGAATATCAAGTGCAACGTAGACCCCACAATATTATTTTTATCTATAATTTAAGTAAAAGTAAAATTGCTTATTTAATGCCTGGTCACAAAATATATATTTTCTATTACTTTTTTTTTCACCTTTTTGGCTGAAATCGAAGTGTAGTATCTGTTGTCCACAAGATAAATGCCGGAAATTTTCATGTAATTATCTCTTTTGAAAAATCTCAAAATATGGATGGACATACAAAGAAAAAAAAAAGAAAAAAAAGCAAACAGTAAAAACTAACAAAACAAGAAGAAATGCCGTTTGTATTATATGTAAATTTGTTCTTTCATTCATTTTGTTTTAGATGTATCCGATGTATCCGATAAATTTTCTAGAGGAAGCTCTCTCCGTCGGTCAGTTATACTTCATTTTGAAATAACCATTTCATCGTTAAACGCGCAGATAGAATTAACACATCTAAATCTTCTTACTGTTTATTTTACTTTGATTTCTAGAGTTTATCTATCATGTTGACAAGGAAGTTCTTGCGGTTTTTAACTTTTAAATTCAAATGAACATATCTCGCCTGAAACAAAAATATTATTGATCGAAATAAGCACCGTCAGAATCCTCATACTTATGTCAGTAACGTAAAAAATCTTGCATTATGGTGGCTATGAAGTCGCTGAAGGCGTTTTTGAAATCGCTGAAGTTTTTGACGCATTTCTCATGCAGAAAGTTGTCGAGATGCTTGAAAGATTTGTAGCTGGTAGTTGAGTGGTCTGGAAAGTATGGCGGATGAGGCGGAGTTTCGTAACCTAATTCGTTCAACTTCTGCAGGGTCAATTTAGCAACGTGCGATTAGGCCGTGAAGGAGAATTTGACCTTTTTCTGTTGACTAATGTTGTGTGTTGTTGTCATTGTTTCTAATGCAGTTCATGCACTTGTTGACAGTCCTAATGGTTTCACCTGCGTTCAAAAAATTGTAATGAATGAAACAGGTCGCAGACCAAACAGTCATTATGACCTTTTGGTGCAACTCCTGCTTCTGTAAGTGTCGTGGAGCTTCTTCAGCGTCTAACTACTGATCTGAGTATTGCCGGTTTTCGTAAAGAACTCACTTTTTATCGCAAGTCACAACCTGGTCAAGAGATGGGTTCTTGTTGTGTAAAAAGAAGGAAGATTACACTTCATAACGGCGTTTGTTTTGTGGCATCCATTTATCCAGTTTCTCTGTCTTTCTAATCTCTCAAAAGTGGTTGGAAATCGTCGTATACGTTACGTCTAATTCAGAAGCAAGTTCTCAAATAGTAGTGCGTTGATTGGCTTCCAGTAAGGCTTATTGTCAACATCCGATAGCCGACCACTACGCTCATCATCTTCAAGACTCTTGTCGCCGCAACGAAATCTCTTAAACTATCATTGTGCTATTCGTTCATTAGCGGTGTCCGGGCAAAAATGCGTTCAGCAGTTTGTCGACCTAGCTTGAATTGAAATAAAAAGAAATATGCGAATTTACATTTTTCCATCTTGTATTCAACGTTCTGAAAAGAAGATATAATAAGACCGTTCTTTAAAATGATATATAAACTAAAGGTATTACAACGACAACTTTTTTTGGAAAATACATAATTTGAAATCAAAATTAAATATTCCGCAAGAACTTTCTTGTCAACCTCATATTTACTCAAATCTCAATAAAATATGCTTTCTTCATATAAAGCAGCTTCATAGAAAAACGGTCTGCAACAAAAATGAAACATGTTGAGATGGATATATGATATTTTATATAACAAAGCACTTTTTTTCAGTATTAGATATATTAATCATTTTTTTTTTTTTTACTAATGAATTCACTCGGGGGTAAGGGTTAATAAGACAGTGATGATTGCTAGCCGGAAGATGATGAACACTATGAGAGTAGTTACAATAATCCATGGTATACACTGACTGTTTATAAATGACAAAACTTTGTAGACATTATACTTGAAGGCAACCAAGTTGTAATCAGCAGGGAAGCTGTCCAGAGATAATATGTTCCACTAACGGAAAACCCATATCAAGAAGCTCTGTTCCTGGAAATTCCGTCTTACGCTAGGCATATGGAGAGAGAAAGGAATGATTTTTTTTTTTTTTGCGTTGTAATAAGAAAATGTTTTTTTCTTACTGTGGGTGTCGTACAAGCGGAACAAAGACTGGAGCTCGGTCGAACACTTCCCATAAAAATTAAAATAGTATAGAGAGAATTAAAGACAGTACGAAGTGGATCTTGAGTTTACTTTCAGCAACCTCGTAACTCTCGCTTCTCTTATTTTTTTTTCTTTCTAGTGCTACCAGATCAGGCTGTCTGAAGATATTGATTTCATGGGACGAAATGCACCTAACGTTGATGTTTTTTTGTTTTTCTACTGTTTTTTTTTTTTTTGCAAAACTTAATTATGTTCTTCAAACACAAAAACCAAAAAAACAACAACCCACCTTTCCCCCCTTTTTCTTCTTCCCATTTCCCCTTTCTCTTTCTATCTCCCCCACTTTGTGACTGGTTTCATAACTTAAGATGTACCAAACATTAATTCTGTAACCCTTTTCGCTCTCCCATAGCAAAACTTATTCATTTTCTGCAGGGCAGGGAACAAAAACGATAAAATCCACTATAAAACAAACCAAACCAAATCAAACACTACAAACAGCAATTAAAGATACACAAAATGCTTGAAGAATAAAAACCTTCTACAAAATAACTGGATTCAACATGAATACTATTTCCAAAATAACTGGATTCGGTATTAAATAACTCGAAAAGGGTTGATATGCCGTAAAACAAAACAACCAAATATATTTTGTTCTTTAGTCCTCACATTCCATAAATAATGTTTCTGACAAAGGGGGAAGAATTGTTGTTTTCTGGACCAGTATCTATTCCATCTAACATTTATACGTGCTAAGTTTTTAACCCTGAAGTGGTATTTTTAGCTCCTTACATCAAGTGACTTCATGCCTTGCCTTGAGCGATTTTCATTAAAAAAAAAGGAAAAAAAAAGAAGAAAAAAAAACTAACAACGCATCTTCTGTGATAAAGAGGTGGTAGGAAAGAAAAAAGATTGCCCGTCATTAGATTTTAAAGTCATTTTTGTACTCTGTCAAGACAGGAAATAATGATCTGTGTGTCACCTCCCAAGATAAGGTCGCAGTGTTTCATCTTTGGACGTATCTGACTCTTATATTGGTAGACGATTGCATGTACAGTCGGACATTTTTTGGAACCGTAGAATTATTCAACCATTTTTCCAGTGATTGGATATGCTATGCTTCTATTTAACTGTCAACACAAGTGTTGGATGTGACACAAGATCGCGCTTAATATGGAGTAAAGCTATTATTGAGCACCACAAGGGTAACTATGGCTGTGTGGGTTCAATAATGGCTACTGATCGTATTAATGAGCTCTCAATCAGTTATATGTATCTCCCTCTCATGTCGAGAAGATGTGACACAAGGGTCAGAGTGTGAGTTTGAAGAGCCAGCACCCTAGAGGAAAATCACAAATGCCTGAAAAAATGTCTGGCCAGCCCGTCGGCATCCCTGAGCAGTGGCGCGTCAGGCGATTAGCAATTATCTACCCCCCCCTCTCAGAGGAAGAAGGTAAAGCTTGAGAGGGTGAATCACCTAGAACTACACAGGACCAGCAAATACCGCAGTCAACATGGAAAAAAGTCATTTCAATAATGGTCTATACTCTGTTGACCTTGCTGCTAAGAGAAACGATTTACACATATGTAAACCCGGACATCGAGTAATTCAGCTAGTTCATAAATAAGAAAAAGAAAAAAAAACATTAGAAAGAAAAAAAAAACAGCAAAGCGACAATGACCCCTCATTTGAAATAAGTATCTTTTCTTGACGTCATCGATGACGTCGGACGACGCCGGTTTCCACTCCCAGGAATCGGAAAACTGTATGATTATTGTTTTGCTAAGATAAGATAGACAAGGCAGCGGCAAGAGACGGTGGCAGTGGCATAAAAGAAGAAGCAAAAAAAAAAAAAAAAAGCACAAAAATCAACAAATATTACATTAACAAAAATAATCTGACTGTATACAAGGATGATCTCAAATACTCATAAACAATTATATAAACTTTGAATAAAAACAAATAAGTTGTTTGTGTATGTGTGGATGTTTTTTTTTATTTTAATTTCAGATTTATAAATTTCAGAATTGTAAAGATGGAGGATGTCATTTTGCTGAGTAGTCAACAAGAGAAGATAACTCGTATTCAACTTTATAAATATGGTATTAATTTAATGTAAGACATCTGAGTTACATTTGCTTAGTTTTTTTTACATAGGCATAACCACTGACCAAGGCCATAGACCACTCGAGGATAAGGGTTAAGAGTGTACAATAGTCAATTGGACAATATAGTAATCGTTAGTAATGGAAATTCGGTAAGTGGAACGGCTCATCAATAACTTGTTTACGTTGGACTTGAAGACAACCATATTGTAGTTAGCTAGAAAGCAGGAAAACGGAAGACAATTCCACAGGCGTGCAGTTCTAAGAAAGAAGCTTTGTTCATGGAATCTACGTTTAAGTTTAGGCACAGATAAAGAATGTGTGTCTGGGGGGATTTTTGATAGTGTTTTCAGCTAGACGAGTGTTTCTTGTGAAAGTTTGGCGAGGGGGAATCATAGATTGAAGCTCAGACGAGCACTTGCCATGAAAATAACGATAAATCAGACAAACTCGCAACATCCCTTCTGCGAGATAGAGGTTGCAGGGAAGAGAAAGGGACATGTTTTCGATAAATGCACGCGATATTTTTTAATACATTTGTAAATAATTGCTGCATATGCAGTATTACACTGCTGCACATGCAATGTATACCATAAGGGTATACATAATGTCGCTCAAAAATTATTATATAAAAAATAGCAACAAAAGACAGTATAAAGTGGTGTCTGAACCTCCGAAAGAAGGTGCGGAAAATAGGATATGGATTTATTTATTTATTTGTTTTACGATGTTCGCACAAAACATAAATTTCCTTCCTAAAAAAGACAAGACAAGAACAATATTAAATTAATAAAATAGAAAAATAAACATTATAAGGCTATTTTTTTTATTTTTTATTTATTTATTTATTTATTTTATTTTTTTTTTACTTATCCCTTCTTTTTATTTTGCAACTAAGTCGGGTGTTGTTTTAGAAAAACAGTTCGCCAATATATATAAACAGATTTTTTAATAGAACGTTTTGTACTTATCCATAACAATGCTGTTTATCATGAATCTTCATCGTAATGTATCATTTGTTGACAAGATTTATTCAATAATTTAATTAGAAATCGTGTTTATTATTATTATTATTATCATTATTATTATTATTATTATTATTATTATTATTATTATCGTTATCATTATTATTATTATTACTACTACTACTACTACTATTATTATTATTATTATTATTATTATTATTATTATTATTATTATTATTATTATTATTATCTTTTTTATTGTATTTTCACGCCAAACAAGACAGAGTGTCATATTGTAGAGGGCTACTATCTGGAACATAATTTGCAGGGCTATTGTGTAAGGAGCTGAACAGCAAGATGTCTGTTTACATTACAATTGAACTTCAATACAGTCAGGGAAGTAGGAACCAGGAAGGGAATTCCAAAATCTAGCAGTCCTAGGGAAGAAACTATTAGAGTAGAAGGCTCTCTTATATCTAAGGATTTCTACTGTATGGGGGTGGAATTTTGCTGCTGTTCGGGTTTGTCAGGGTATTGACGTCGATAGGGGTACAAGGGCGTGTAGTTCGTCGAAGCATCTATCATTAAAATACTTTTAAACAGGGAGAGGGATGCAACATTTCGTCGATGGGACAGCAGTTTAAGCCTAGCTGATAGTGCGGGGCCTATTAGGTTGGCGACTCTCTTTTGAACCCTGTCTGAGAGGGAGAGACTAGTAGCAGATGCACCAGCCCAAATGTGGTAAAATACTCCATACCTGGGCGAATGGTGGCCTTTTAGAGGTACAGTATATTCTCAGGCGTAAGTAATATTTGAAGGTTTACTATTAGCGTTTAAAATACAACTTAAAGATATGTTTTTTTCATCACATAATATGGAGGCCGAAACCTTGCCTGCTGATGTTTATGCTTTTGGAATACTTTTACTTCCTGCCGTCTTCACAGATGAGTATTTATTTTTCAGGAAATTTTGCATGGTGGTTAGATTTATTAAATAGTGTCATACCTGTACATCAAAATTTGAAAAAATCGGAAGTTAAAATGTCATCAAAATTTCAATACTATAAAACATTTCATTGGCTACAATATAGACGAAGTAGCAAGCCGCTGCAATGTACATAATTAAAGTCATTGTCAAAGTGTGACTTCCATCTTTTACATGATTTTAACGTTGGATTTTGACCTAGATATAGATTGGGACGAACTGGACCAAAAGCGTAAACCTCTTATTTAATTTATTTGTCCAGAATAATTATTTTATAATTTTATTTTAATGACTACATTCTTTCTAAAGATGTAACATTTTGGGATTAGAAACATTTTTTCTGCGTACGTAATTGAATTGTAAAATAAAAGTGATCTGAAAAAAATCCCAAAGATTTTCTTTTATGATAAAATCTTACTCATTATAAAAGTGATTAAATAATTATTGGACTCTAAATATTTTATTGGAATAGGCTAATTTACTAACTATTTGTAATTAACAGTTTTAATGTCACTAACGCATTTTATTTAATTATTTAAACTGTATTTTTGGACAAATATTTACCTAAAATGTCTGTACACGTGTTCTGTATCAAAATAAAAAAAAAAACTGCCGACGCCGTTCTTTTCAGTATACTTTTCAAATAGTCATACAAATAAAGCGCCGCCTAGCGTCGAATGTTTGCATAATGTGTAGACAATTTCCATTCAAATCAAGTCGGGAATGGCTCGAGAAAAATAGTCGAGTTGCTCAAGAATTACATACGTATACTTTGCAAACTGAATTCTTTCTTTATTTTAGTGAGAGGGGAACCTCTCGCATACTTTCCCCTAAACAGGTCAATTTAACTTATATTAAGTAGAATACTTATTATTGTTATATTTTTTAATGGCAATGCATTATGGAGGCGGTGTCGGCAGCTCCCGTAACTCTTGCTTCTCCTAATTTGTCCCTCAGTCCTCGTTTAGAATGAGTTATTTTTCTGACAAAGGAAAAAGAAAAAGCTGTATTCTAGGTCGGCTACATTTTTGTGTGAGTAATCGCTTGAGATGTTGGACATTTCCTGCTTCTATTTCTATCCTTTTAGCTATGTATGTTAAGGATGCTGAAGGTAAACGTTTTACTGGGCTGACGTTATCTACCTGATAGAAACTCGAACCTTGGATTAGCCACTAAAGAGGCTGTCCTATCAGCAGGTGCAAAGTACTGGGGCTGCTGTATTGCCATTTGGTGAATGGATTCTTGATCATGCAGTAGCTTCTGGTGGGGCCTCTCGATGCCATATAAGTGGGTAATTGTTATGACTTTACCTTATCATGGTCTACAAAAATTATTTTTCGCTTCTTTTTCTCACTATCTTTCTCTCTCTGCCTACTCTAACCAAGTCTGTCGACCTATTCAACAAACCCCAAAACTCCATCATCAAAAGTCTCGAAAAAGAATACAAGAATAAACTTCCAACTTCCAACTTAAACACCCACTACCATGTCTCCTTCTTCAACATTAGGGGTCTACGTTTCAACCTTCCAGAGGTCGAAACCTAGTTACAGGAGATCAAATCAGACCTATTATTCATAAATGAAACTGGCATTCGCCATGGGCATGAAATATGTTCCTACATTAAAGATGGCTTTCCTCTGCAAAGAAGACTCTGAATTGCTCTATATATGCTTCCGGGTTGCACTTGCTCACACCACTGCGCTTATATTTGCCCGCTATAGCCACCACAACAGCGGATTTACTATCTTTAAAAGCATGTCTGCGAAAATTGACCACATTCCGTCTGCTCATCCTTCGGCTAACATTAACGTCTGTGAAGACTTCAATGTTCACAATGTGGAATGGTTAACTCACTAAAAACAAGACAGATGATTAGGGGAGGTTCTGTCACAATTTCTCCATCGCTTATGACCTCATTCAGATTATTCACGAACCCACTCGTGTGCCCGAAACTGACGGTCAGTATGCAAGTTTCCTAGACCTTTTTCTCACAACTTGCTCTGAACTATGTTCATCTTTTGTTCTATCTCCACTAGGATCTTCCGACCACTCGGTTGTATCAGTAAAGATAAAACAAAATGTAATAAGTCCTCTGGCGTACCTCTCCATCTTACGGTATATCTCTATAGCTAACTGGGTAATTTCGGTCCATTTATATCATATCTACCTCTGCGTTCCATATGTAAGAAGAACGTGTCTTCTATAGTATAAGACCTGACGGAATGGTTAATGCCCTCCAAAATCATCCAGCAAAAACTTAACAGCCAGCCACGATTCTCTCCAGAATATGCTGCTGCCATTATGCCCCCGAATCACTATTTCCATTGCTTCCAACGTAATAGATGATTGCCAGCAACAAAAAGTAAAAAAAAAGAGTAATAGAACACGAGGGAATTGTATGCTTAGTCTATCAAGTCCAAAGTAGCTGAGCAGCGACTTGATTCCCACCAGTTTTTGGCTAATAACAAACAGGGTCCTGAATTATACATTTGTGGTGGAAATTTCGTATAATATCATCCACTAGATTACGCAGTCGGTTTTCAAGTCTGTCAAGGCAGATGAGGGTGCTCCGAGCAGTTCCTGCCCAGATGTGGTAACAGTACCCCATCTTAGAACGTACTTGGCTCTTATACAGGTATAGAATTGCATCGGAAGTGAGGTACCTACTGGAGCAGTAGAATGATCCAACCCTTTTTCCAACGACATGAGTAACCGATTCGATGTATGTACTCCATTTAAGATCAGCAGTCATAAATGAATAGCTCTCGTTTTGAGAAAGTCCCATGCAGCTCATGAAAAGGATAGAACTGAAAGCAACGGAAGGCGTAGAACTATCCGACCAAACGGAGGTAAAGGCAGTAAGTGAACATGACTGCTACAAACATCTGGGAGTCCTTGAAGCGGGCATCATTAAAGCAACAGAGATGAAACAGAAAATTTGGAAGGAGATACCTCAGAAGGACAAGAGAACTTATCAAAACTAAATCATACAGTAGAAACCTAATAAAATGTATAAACCTATGGGCAGTGTCACTAGTAAGATACTCCGGACCGTTTATTGGTTGAAACTAAGAAGAATTGAGGCTATTTAACCAGAAGACTAGGAAACTCATCACAATACACTACGCTCAAATAATGATACTGACCGACTATATGTGAATAGGAAACGCGGAGAAAGGCACAGATAGAGGGGGGGGGAAATTACTGAAACTAAGTAGATATTAATAAATAATAAAGGAATTGAATAAATAGCACTGCCAATTTGAGCCGACTTGCTGTTACAGATCAGGGAAAGCAACCGGCTTTTTAACAGGGTAGTAGTAGTAGTAGTAGTAGTAGTAGTAGTAGTAGTATCTTTCACGTTTATTATATTTATAGAGACTGTTGCGATTACTGCTATTTATGTATAGACTAACAGAGAGAGCCGTCGTTGCCCGGGATTGAATGCTGATCAAGGAATGTTTTACACGCCCATATTTTTATTATCATCGAAATCAGTGAAATTGCTCATTTTTCAATCAAATCTGTTGATCGTCTGCTCTAGTCGGGGACTCATCGCAGTGCATTGATAGGAAGCTTCACATGCCTCCCTGCAATGACTTTGTTCGCAATACATTCTAGTCTACATGGCATTGTAGAGAACCTGCCGTTGATTTTACAAAATTATTTTTATATATAATAGTTTGAATTAAAGTTTAAAATAAAAAAGTCTAGTATTATGATTAAATGGTGTTCTAAACAGAAATATTCACTTTGAACGCGCCCCCTTTTTTTTACACGGTTGTCACCACTTATCAAGGCCCGGAAGCCACTCAGGGATAAGGGTTATTGCAAGTACAGTACGTTAGTGTGAAGATTTATTGAAGTGTTTACTTGAGGTGGCGGTTCATTAGGAATTTCTTTACGTTGGACTTGAAGACATCCAGGTTGTAGTCAGGTGGGAAGCAGGCAGACGGAACAGAGTTCCACAGGCGTGCAGTTCTAAGAAAGAAGCTTTGTTCATGGAATCTACGTTTTGATTTAGGCACAGATAAAGAGTGGGAAAAATTTTTGACAGTATATTCAGCTAGACGGGTGTTCTTCGTGAAAGATTGTCGAGGGGGATCAGCGATTGGAGTTCAGACGAGCACCTGCCATGGAAATAACGATAAAACAAGGATAGGCTCGCAGCGTCTCTTCTGCGGGAGAGAGGTTGCAGGGAAGAGAAAAGGGCATCCCCCACTAAGCCACGAAGTCTATTTTGTACTCTGTCAAGGCAGGATAGGCGGTTTTTAGCAGTTCCTGCCCAGATATGGCAGCAGTATTCCATCCTTGGACGTACTTGGCTCTTATAGCAAAGAACCAAACTGTAGATTTTATATGCCTGGCCTTACTGCTTGTGCAGTGATAATGGCTTGAATTTAAGTTTAAACGAGAAAGTCAAATATCATGGTGCAAGTGCGCTCTTCACAGAAACATTCATTTCGAACGCGCCCCTGTCATATCAAAGAACATATTGTTGATTTTTTTATGGCGGACCTTTCAGCTTATGTAGTAATAAAACTTCTCAACTGCATTTGTGATGTTATGTAAGCTGTTAACTTTGGCCCAAAATCGCCTGTTCTTTCTTTCCTCGGATTATTTCCATTATCGATTATCGATACTTATTGGAGATATTCCGATACAAAACCTATCTAAGAACACTGCTATGCACATAAAACACCTTCGTGTGAAATTACATAAAAATCGTCCCGGCAGTTTTAGAGTCCATAGGGAACGAACCGACCCATAGACACACAGACAGACAAAGTTCCTTTTATATAAAAGTAGAAATAGAGATTTTGCGTCACGTAAGACAAAATGTCGTCTGCGCAACAGACGCGGCCAAAAAACTTCGCGACAGTCTTGACAATTAATTTGTCGGCGTTCATTGAAAGCTTCTTTTATTTTAGTTTTTTTTTTTTTTTTTTTTTTTTTGTTCTCATGCGGATGACGACCTTTCGTAAAGTTGTTGCTTCCCAACGCAATGGAATGTCCTAACTGGGAGGGAGGGAGACACAAACGGCGCCTATCAATTGTTCTTAGCTTTTTGTGTTATTTTTTTGTTTTGTTTTGTTTTTCGGTCGTTTTTACACAACTCGCCGCTCCTTAAAACATTTTAATAAAGGATATTTTTTGCAAATCTCTTACTTGTGCTTTTAACCCTGACCTCAAATACGCTTACATATAAACGTACTCACGTGAACTTTGCCGCCATAGTGATTTCCCGTCGGGAATTCGTGATTAATCTAGTCTATTTCGTAAAGAACAAGACTTATTGTATCAACTAGCAGAAAGGTTAGATATTGCCCGGATGTAAAATTATACAGCCTTTCTAACGGTTCCAAAATAATCTTTATGTGACGTCGTTACATTTTAACGCGTTACCGACGTTGTGTACGAAACTGTCACAAAAAAAAAAGAAAAAAATTCGACTCAGCCTTTTTTTTCAGTTTTAACAGAAGGTATTTATTAATGGTACTTTTCAAATAACTGTCATGGAACTTTTTCAGCTAGCGACAATATCGGCGCATCCCTGCGTTACTTACGGGTTAATTACCCGTTTTCCAGTCCACATTTAAAGCCAACTGCTATGTCTACAGCTCGCCCCACGGCACACACTCGTCCATTTTTTCCCCTTATCTATCCGAAGAAAACATCGCTTAGTAATAAATATACAATTAGACACTTTCAGATTTCCTGGTCTTTGGCTAAGAGCAAAATGTATTACCTGTTCTGATATTGCATTTAGTTTTTCCTGTATGAGTCAATTTTGCTTGTTGTTCAAATACAGAATGCCCATTTTTGGGGAGCCGAATCATCCCCCACATTAAAAATCGGCATTGTGTCTAACCATGCCCTCGTAGGAAGAGACGTGGATATCCGTTCGCCGGAACGACAATGATCATCTGATCATCCTGGAGGGATGACTCTCGCTGAATTATGAAGCAAGGGTTGCGTAATCCTAACCACACATCTTCTGAGTTGGCACTGCCTGGATTCAGTGGCAAGAAAATGTCTAGAACGACTGAAAACATTTTTAAGTTAACATTCCTGATAACAATTAAATGTAAATCTAATTTATAAAATTCACTATATCTGTCTGTCTGTCTCCATATTTTCAAACTCTATCCCTTCCGAAACTAAAAGTCGGTGAGCAGCGGTAGATCCTCAAATGATCAGATTTTTTATGGATCATTCTTTTATGGGTCTTTTAAAAATAGTCTTTAAGGGGTCAAAAATGTGTCAAAATTGAAAAGAAAATCGTCATAAATTTTGCACATTCATCTTAGTTTATTTTTAATCAGTTCATATGCGTGTAATGTTGATACAGTGGTAACGTCACCAGCTTTGAATGCTACAGTTTTGATTTCGGTTTCGATTCTAGCTGATGGCACCCAAATACTTTTCTTTTACTTTTGAAATCCCAACTCTATCATAATAAATACGAAACCTGGAAAATTTTGAATATCATATTTAACAGTATTTTTAGGACCGGGCAAAGCCGGCGCCCTCCTCCCGCTAGTAAATATCTAAATATTTTGATTATTCTAAAGCATATTTTAGCTGACAAAATTATTGGCTTGAATAATAATAATCGTCGATTAGCACCCGTTTCGGCGTTGTCCGGTTAATATCTAACACCCTGTCGTAGCAACACTTACGTCTCTTCGCAAAAAGAAATCCAAGACGATTAGAAATAATGCTGAGTAAACGGAGCAGGATAACACTAGTAATCTTGGAAATTTTCTTCGCCTATACTTATTGCTCTACCAAGGCTTGCGGGTATAGTGTATAGTATTATTTAACCGATAGTCACGAAGAGTAGGGGTATGTTTACATATATCCCAAGAGTTTTATTAGGTAAAGGAGAATTCCCAGATATTTCCATTTCCAATCTTACGGCATTTAGCATTCTTAAATGGTCACTTATTTACAAGGTGGAACGAAAAAAAATGTCGCCCTAGAAAAAAATGACATGATTCCGTTTCCGTTTGCTGAAACCCCGTTTTCTTTGTTGTTGCAGACGATTTACTAGTTGGCCAGTACAAACCTCAAAAGCGATAGATGCTTTCTATATGTCTGAAAGTGACACAATGTTCAACAAGCGTGATCGGGGATGCGCCGCTGTGCAACTCAGGCTCTCTACCGATCCAAGTTATAACAACAGGACCATTGCAAGCACCCTCAAAATGCAAATCCGGATGGTTCAAAGCTCAAGGGCACAGCTCAACGAAGTTTCTGGACACGGTTATTGTTTTTAATGAGGTTTCAAGTGAGGGTCACACTATGCCAACTCAAATCTTCAAAATAAGCTTGAAAATCCACACCAAACTGTACCTGGATGTGCTGAAGAGTCTGGTGGTCCCCTGATGCAATCAGTTGGCCGCTGGCAAACCCTGATGCGGCAGCAGGAATCGGCGCCGGGTCACAAGTCCAATAAGACCCAGGTTTGGCTTAAGAAGGAGTGCTAAGACGTTTTAGCTTTCTCTCACGGCCCTCTCCTCCCCCGAGCTGAACCCGCTGGACTACCTCGTTTGGTCATACGTTGAGAACATCACCGACATGACTTCCCACAATTATTCGCTGAACATCACCGACATGACTTCCATCAAGTATTCGCTGAGTTCTCGGTAGCTCTTGTGAAAAAGGCATGCTTCCAGTTCCAGAATCATATCGGGGCGGTGAATGAGGTTTAAGGCAGCTACATTGAATAGATATCAGCTCTACTACATAATTAAATTACCTGAATTATTTTTTTTCAATAAAAGTTTTAAAATAAAGCTGTAGTGTTGTTTTCTTTAGGGCGACAAATTCATCGTTCCACCCTGTAAATACTGAAGAGGCTTAACATTACTTAAATTAATTGATCAAAGGAAAAATGAACTTTCAACGTGATATAACCGTAACTACATACATAATTGTGAACAGAAACATATGTATTCTCTTCTTCAGAAAAAATAAAATTATATAAAAAGTCATAAATAACAACTGAATGTGTGTATCTCCTTTTAACGGTTGGATGATGTGACACAAAAGTCGGGAAAGTGGGGTTTCAAAAGTCAGGAAGAGTCTGTAAAAAATGCCCTGGCAGCCCAGTCAGCATTCACCGCTAGGGACGCTCCAGATAATTAGCAATAAACCAGCACATTCTCAAGGGGGGAGGTAAATCCTGGGAAAGTGAATCTTTTAGAAATGCAAAGATCCAGAACCACACCTCAGCCAACAGGGGAAATCCATCTCAACAATGGCCTAGATTTTGGTGGCGTATTGGCCGACAGAAACCCCCGATCTGTATATAAAAAAAGTACGGTCTTAACCCAAGCCGACTAAAAGACGGTGTTGTTTAACGATCCATGTGTCTACAAAATGGCGCATATTTCTATGCAGCCATTAATCGTCCGTGCATATAGTATTGCTGTTACACCTGGGCTGGCACACCGACCATTATCACCCGTCTTAAGAAAGGTAGAAAAAGTAACAAAAAATAGAAATTTTTAGCTTGATAGATCAAACCCTGTCGTATCGACACAGTTTTGAATCCTTGCTATAAGTACTTCCACAAAATGTGCTCATATGAACTTATTGCACCCCCACTCAAGGTAAATACTTCCAACCTACCCAATTAGAAGCAAAATTGCACCCTTCTCTATAGAGATCCCTGGGTGATATTTTCTATCTAACAGTATCTTTCCTCGAAAGCATCTTATCCTGCCTTGACAGAGTTCAAAACTGAGTTCGTAATCTAGTAAGTGATGCCTTTTTCTCTTTTCTGCAGCTTATCTCCCCCCCCCCCCAGAAGAGACGTTGCGAATCTGTCTCTGCTCTTTCGTAATTTCGTGACAATTTTTTTTTCATTGTGACAAATCTACGCATATGCTCAGGAAAGCCTTAGATGGATAATAACTAAGATGTTCATAAACACAATTCTTGCTCTTCTCGTCAGAAACAAACAAAAAATAGTTTTCATATTATTTGGGGGAGTAGGAAGATCACAAGTGTAAATGTGGCCGTTAAGACTAGGATAGACATTTGTTAGTTATTATGACAAAGGATGACATTCATTCTCCCATACTTTTGAATATTCTTGTGCCTAATTTGTTACAAATCTTTATTTGCTAAATATTTTTGCACATAAATTTGTGCAAAGTGTAGTATCTGATCTGAGGCTACACTTGGTCTATTTTCTCCTCGGTCAGTGAATACGAAGATCTTTTTAGACTGAAATAATTTTTATTTTATTTTATTTTTTTTTGTTCCACTCCAGAGAGCCCCTTTTTAGGAATCTGAGTTTCACCATTAAAACCAACCTTGTGTCTAACTTTGTCCTCGTGGGGAGGCAAGTAAATAGATATACATTAAATTCGAGTTTTGTTACTTTTCTCCATATAAGTTTATATTTGTATGTAAATTTCTAGTCTCATCGTTAACACAATTCTGTTTTTTTTTTTTTTTTTTTTTTTTTTTTTTTATGTATCCCACACAAGGCATTTTATGTGTGTGTTTGCTTGTATTGACTCCAAAACGGCTGGGCCGATTTTTATGAAAATTTTTAAATGTATTTTATGTGTCTGGGAGTATTCTTAGGTTTTATATAGGAATACATCCAATAAGTATCGAAAATCGATAATCGAAAAAATCTGATTAAAGAAAAAAACTATCCGATTTTGACCAAATTTAACATCCTTATACAGCCTAACGTCACAAATCTATTTTTAGAAGTTCTATCACCGCATAAACAAAAAAGCCAGGTGTATAAAATCAACAGTAGGTTCTTTGATAAGATCGGAGCGCGTTCGAAATTAATGTTTATGAATAGAACATAAATCGAACCATGATACTTGACTTTTTAATTTTAAACTTTAATTCAAGTTATTATATAATTTCATAAAATCGACTGTATGTTCTTTACAGTGCAATGTAGTTTATAATGTCTTGTGGAATAAGCAATCGATTTAATTGACGAGTTAGCGATTTCATCGATTTCGATGAGAAAAGTATTAGAAATGTCGAACATTTCCGGGCAATGTCGGATCTTCTTAAGTGTTTTGCTAAATACTATAAAAAAAAGTTTTCAATTTTTGAAACAGAATAAATTCATTGCCTAATATTTATTTAACAATTAAAAATAGAAGGCAAAACAAATATAAGTATTTAAGTATTATGTACGATTTAATTAAAAAAATTATAAGAAATGCGTTTGTAATTTGATTGGCCACACAATTTTTTTTCTTTTTTACACCCTCTTTCTCGCGAACATGCTGTTGTTAGTCTCAGTCTTTTCTATAAATACTATTATGGTATGTGTTCTTCAGAATTGTCTGATCTATTCAAAGCTTCCTTTGTTCTAGCTCGTTTGATTAATTGGTCTAGTGGTCTCTATCAATCCACTCTTTTGATACCTAGTGTAATACAGCGTCCTCGTCCTGTAGCATATTTCCAAGAGCTTCATGTTTGTAGAATTCTATTCTTGCTGACTTGTTTTCCTCCCATCTATATTCTTGGTCTTTTCAAGACTAAGACCAATAAGTGTTTTTTTTTTGTCTTTGAGATGATTATCGTTCTTGTAAGCTTCTTACACCAAATGGCTTCGCGTTTTGTCTGAAACGACTTCATTGAAAAAAAAAAAACTTGCAACACTCTTTCTAGATAAATACATTCAGTTGTGAATTTACTGTGAAATGTTAAATGGTTAGAAGTATTGCTTATCTCTAAGAATTATATTAAATAAATAATTATGATATTACCTACGTAATTAATAATTCAGTTTTTACATTATATATATATATATATATATACATATATATGTATGTATATATAGGGTGTCCACACACACACACATATATATACATTCATATATATATATATATATATATATATATATATATATATATATATATATATATATATATATATATATATTGTCTACAGGGTGTCCACAAAGTCTGGCTACTTAATGTAGCCAGACTTTGTGGACACCCTGTAGATTATGCAGCCAGACTTTGTGGACACCCCGTAGATTATGCAGCCAGATTTCGTGAGCACCCTTTAGATTATCTAGCCAGACTTTGTGGGCACCCTTTAGATTATGTAGTCAGACTTTATGGGCACCCTTTAGATTATGCAGCCAGACTTTGTGGGCAACATGTAGATTATGCAGCCAGACTTTGTGGACACCCTGTATATATATATATATATATATATATATATATATAATCCCTCACATTCTGAAAATTCTATAAAAAAATAATGGCTCGTTAGCTTAACTCTGCTGGATGGTGTCGTCCTTTCGAGTTCAAAATCTTTACTTGTGAGACATAGGCTTGGGATTCAGCTGGTTGGATGACCACGCCCTTGTCGAGATGAAGTAGGTCTATTCCAAAGCTTGATTTCGTTCGCGGTTTGTTTGATCTGTGTTGGTTAATAGAATTTCTTGTGTGCGTTTGCTCAGTTGGTAGAGTGCTTGCCTTGCATGCAGGAGGCTCGAGTTTCAAACCCCGGGTGCGGATATGTCTGACTGATGAGCCCAAATGAAAGCGAAACTCGAGTCTTAGACTTTCGGTTCGTTGGCTGGCATGGCTCTTGTGGGCCGCGGCGTTCTTTGGGCTGTGGAAATTATGTATGTATATATATATATATATATATATATATATATATTAGCAGTATTGCCTGGGGGTTGTTTTTATGCTTATTTTGATCTGTACCTTTATTAATTCCAATGTTTTTTTTTTTATTTTTGTAATCCTAAAATTATTTTAGTAAATTTCGGTTATATTGACATCTTACTGATCAACGGAGCCCCCACATAGTTGATGCAACGGTCTCAGCAACAATCCAAATTCTCTGATTTGTCCCTTAGCATCTTCTCTTCCAGCTCAAAACCAACTACTTTGGCGAGGTTTTGGTGGCCATGATTTCTTGAACCGTATGCAAAAGAAACCACAGGATCAACATTGACTATCTATTCATTGTAAGAATTTATGTGGTTGCCGCTGTATAGTTCTACAATTAGTTAACTGTGCCGAAAAATTCCTTATCTTATGTTGCCGTGATTACTTGTGCTTGGTTGTTGGGGCCAATGTTTTGTTAAACCGACATATAAGAAACTTCTGAATCACATGTTCACTAAATATGTGCGTAGACTGTTTTGCAATTTCTTTAGGATCAGTTGTTTGTCAATTATACAGTTTAATTAAAGTACCATAAGATTCCAGTTTTATGTTGCAACAATAATAGATATTTAAAAACTATACTCACGCACACGTAAATTTTCCAATCTTAAAAATAAACTACTTTCCAGTTAACGAAAAAAAAAAACAATAGGAAATTTACGTGCGGAATTTGAACCTACAGACCACGCCATCAATAAAAAAAAAACAAAAAAAACATGTAAATTTTCAAGTTTTATAAAATTCCTTGTAGGTAATGAAAAAAAACTAAGCAATTTACGTGCGGAGTTTGAACCTACAGACTACGGCATGCAAAAATAATAAAGAAAAAACAGCAACTAAAATTGATAACAAACATTAATAACAAAAATTGGCAACACATATTGATAACAAAAATTGATAACAAAAATTGGTAACAAAAATTGATAACAAACATTAGTATAAAAAATTGGTAACAAAAATTGATAACAAAAATTGGCAACAAAAATTGATCACAAAAATTGATAACAAACATTAATAACAAAAATTGGTAACAAAAATCGATAACAAACATTAATAACAAAAATTGGTAACAAAAATTGATAACAAACATTAATAACAAAAATTGATAACAAAAATTGATAACAAAAATTAATAACAAAAATTGATAACAAATATTAATAACAAAAATTGGCAACACATATTGATAATCAAAAATTGATAACAAATATTGATAACAAATATTGATAACAAAAATTGATAACAAACATTAATAACAAAAATTGGCAACAAATATTGATAACAAAAATTGATAATAAAAATTGATAACTAAAATTGATAACAAACATTAATAACAAAAATTGGCAACACATATTGATAACAAAAATTGATAACAAAAATTGGTAACAAAAATTGTATAACAAACATTAATAACAAAAATTGGTAACAAAAATTGATAACAAACATTAATAACAAAAATTGGCAACAAATATTGATAACAAAAATTGATAACAAAAATTGATAACAAAAATTGATAACAAACATTAATAACAAAAATTGGCAACAAATATTGTTAACAAAAATTGATAACAAAAATTGGTAACAAAAATTGATAACAAACATTAATAACAAAAATTGGTAACAAAAATTGATAACAAAAATTGGCAACAAAAATTGATCACAAAAATTGATAACAAACATTAATAACAAAAATTGGTAACAAAAATTGATAACAAACATTAATAACAAAAATTGGCAACAATAATTGATATAGCAAAATATAAAATGAATATATAAAAAATAAAATAACAAAAAACAATAAAAGCGAATTTTTAACATGTACAAAAATAACAGTTCTAATCATCACATCATTCATAAAAAATGATAGCCAATCAATATCCGGGCATTTTATTATTTCACACTATAGGTATTCCTATTTACAATGCCTCCCCACGGGATAGAGTTAGATACCAGGGTCATTTTTTAATGTGGAGAAAAGGAACAAAAATTAAAATTGTCTCAGTCGTGAAGGATTTCTCATCTGCTGATAGAGAACAAGAAATTGAAGTGCATCATCTGAAGAACAGACACTACACTTTGATCTTGACCCGAAGGCCAATCGTTTCATACTATATTTATTAACCTTTTATTTTATTAAATGTCTTTAAATGAAACAATTCCTAATTGTATATCTGCGCATGTGTAATAATAACATGTTTAGTCGATTCTGTTGCAATTGTCCAAATCAACGTTCCTTGTTTTGTCTATTGCGCTATTCAACAAGATTTTTGATGCGAAATAAATAAGCAATGAAGAAATTAATTTATGACTCAACATCGTCAAAAAGATAACAAAATCATTTGCTCTGATTATTCTGTCTTACTTTGATGATGCTAATCATTTAGTTTTCGATTCGCTTCGTTCTGTATTGATGGGACCGACAGCGCCCTGATTTGATTGGTTGAAATTAATGACTCATCACGGTCTACTGACCATTAAAAATCCTGGACAGGATTTGAAAAAAAAAAAAAAAAGGGTTCAGTGATCTAGGATCCAGAATCAACTCTAGAAATTGTTGATGATGATTTCAAACGGCGCTGCGAATGGGGGATTATGCAGTTTTCTTGGAAAGGTACCAGGATGTAAGAATATTTCTCACTCTACAGACTTTGATGACTCATTCCCAGTCAAAATGTTTTAAAAAAATGAGTAAGCTATAAGAAATTCAATTTTCTCTCTCTCTCTCTCTCTCTCTCTCTCTCTCTCTCTCTCTTTCTCTCTCTCTCTCTCTTACACACACACACACACGCACACACTATATGTATATGTGCGTGTGTGTGGGTCTGTGTGTATGTCTGTCTGGTGGAAAGAATGATAACTTTTCACTTAGCGTAAAAGAAGTAGTATTCACCAAAATTAATAATTGAGTACTTTTGGTTATCAGTATCGTAAAATATAAATGAATAATTTCGTTTAAATATATTTAAATCTGATGATTTCCCTTGTTTTAAGTAGCAAAATAATAGCTCAGCTAGTTATGTACCGAATGCTAACTACAGAGTCTGAGTTTCTAATGTCGATAGTCTAACCACGAGCCATTTTTTTTATAGAATAAAGTAAAGAGTCTTGAATAGACAAAAAAAACTGTCTGTGTATATATATATATATATATATATATATATATATATATATATATATAATTATTTTTTATCATTCGTTAGAAAACCATTTAGACAGTAAGTCATTCAATCACCTGCAATCACTGCATCAACTTGATCTCCAGAATTCACTATAGTACCAGCAATAATATATTTTTGTAAGTGATCATCAGTTGTTTACCATGAAATACTGATATATATATATATATATATATATATATATATATGTGTGTGTGTGTGTGTGTGTGTGTGTGTGTGTGTGTGTGTAACACGAATCAGACGTGTAGCTGATCCATATTTTTATTAAGTACTAATTGTCAAATTGCACATGTAAAAATTTCAGTCGAATCGGATTATTAGCTTACAAACTAAAGTAAAACTAGTGATGCAATTTTTTTAAATAATGGAAAAATATGTTGATAAAGCAATGTTTCTGATGGGAAAAAATACTGTTCAATTAAGGCGATGGTTTGATGAATTTTATTCTGACTCTGCTCCGTTGAAAAGAAAAAAAACGGTTACGAGGTTGCTGACATAAACGCGATCATACCTGCGCAACATAGAATGAACCTTCAGGTCGTCAGAATTCAGATATTGTGCCGGAAAATATAAAATGTCAACAAAATCGTTTTAGCCAATCTTTAACAATCTTTAAGAATCTTTAACAATCTTTAAGAATCTTTAGCAATCGTAACTCAAAGTTGCGTAAAATTGCAAAAGAGTTGACAATAGAAGTACATTCGCTATTTAGCATAAACATTTATTAATGAGGAAGTTGTGTTTAAAATGGATGCTGCGTTTGCTCACAGTCTATCAAAGACGACGCCTCAACGATTCAGATACTACTAATAGTAAATATATAATAATACATACATATATATATATTATAATAATAAATATATATATATATAATATATATAATATATATATATATATATATATATATATATATATATATAATAAAGCATGGATACCCGGCGTTACTCGTTTGGACATGAAATTCAGTTTGGAGAGAGCTGTTATACTAAGGATATTGAGCAGCCCCCGCAGAAAAGAACGGATGAAGTAGATGACAATCTGGACTCCCCTCCAAAAAAGAAATGGATCAAAACTTTTTTTCAATAATAATAACAGCGAGTACCCGTATGACAGTAAAAAAAAAATAGCTGTATATGCAGGCTCGGACCTGAAACGCGAAAGAGGAAAAGAAGAGAAAAAGGTAGGTGGCAAACGTTTTTGCCAACCGTATCACGACGACTTATGACGTCATGACCCTGGAAAAAATAACGTTTATAAACATAAACGTGTACGTGACTTGCAAAAAATGGCGTCACAAAAAGTGACCAACCTTGCAAAGAGATGGTCCAGTTGACCACCATATGATTAATCTTTTTTTATAATTCTCGTGTGTTATGCGCCTGAGTGATCGCTCTTTTGGATAGTACTGGTTTCGATCCGGTCCAATGTGGCTGACGAAAGTTTTTAGCGGATATACGAACACACACACAAACACACAAACCAACGTTTGAGACATATAATAGAAGATAAGACAACAGAGGAAATAATTCTGAACCAGTTTCTCAAAAATTTGAGATCGGTAAAAATAATTCCAAATAAATTAAATTAAATATATTATCAATATAAATCAACTTTAAATAACAATCTAAAATAAAACGCTTAAAACAATTCTCTCGCTATAAACAGTAACTGGCATATTTAGTAAAATCGATTTTTAATGTAATATACAAACGAGGTTACTTCTAAATCGTATATTTTTCAAGAATCATGCTATATGTAAAAATAAATGAAATACGAAAGTAATGAACATTTCGTATATATTAATTAAATTTTGAACAGAGTGCCCGAACGACTGCAAAAAAAAAAAAAAAAATTAGCTAAACGCGTGCGTAATATGCGTTTTTTTTTTTTTTTTTAAGTTTTTGTATTTTTTGTAAAGGCATTTTTACTGGCTTTTTTTTTTTCGTAAATAAAGGAAAATTTCGATTTGCCTCTTTTTAGGGAGGGGTCGATTTGTTTTTGTTTTTTTTTAGTCGGGTGGGGAAGGCATTTTTGTTTCTCAAAGTGTGACTGAAGTTTGAATTCGAAACGGTGACAGTTTCTGAATAGCCGTTTCAAGAATAATAAAAACAATCAAATGCAATTTTTTCAGTTTATTTGTTAGTGTCTATTTATTTTGTTTGAATATTAAAAAAAAAAAAAAAAAAAAAAACATTTTTCTGTCTACACGGAATTATCTTTTCAAGCGAGAAACTTAAGATTACCAACTTATTTTATTTGGTGAAGAGTTTATTATGTTTCGATGTTTCTAGAGGAAGATAACTCTACGTCTTTAAAATAAAATTCGATGTCGGAAATAATTCCAAATAAATTAAATCAAATATATTATTAATTAAATTGTTATTCAAAGTTTATTAAATAACAATTTTAAATAGAACACTTAAAACAATTCTATCGCTATAAACATTAACTAACATACCGCTATTTAGTAAAATCGATTTTATCTTAATGCAATATGCAAATTAGGTGACCTCTTAGTTGTATATTTTGCAAGAATCATACTATATATAGAAATAAATGAATGATTAAAGTAGCGGACGTTTTGTATATATTAATCAAATTGTGAACAAGCAAACAAATAAACAAACAGACGAATTTATATGTAGAGAGATTAAACAGACATTGTTATGCATAAAAGAATTAACTGTTTAATTATATTTTTATTCTTTCAATTTTTAATCAATACACTAAAGTATGTTTAATCATAGACGTACAATTATATAAATAAACAGAATTTTATATTATTTCAAAAAGTTTGGATCAACCGAAAAACAGACGATGTGAACCATTGTTATTATTTTTTTTTTGTTGTCTTTCTCCTTCTTTTATTTCTTTTTTTTCTCCTTCTTATATATTTTTTCTTCTTCTTCTTCTTCTTCTTCTTCTTCTTCTTATTATTATTATTATTATTATTATTATTAAAACTATTTCTGCATTAATCTGACAGTATATCTATTTTATAGATGTTAATCTACCACAAAAATACATTCATTTATTGTTTTAGAAGAAATTGAGCGTTAAAACACATTTAAACTCTCATGCATTGACGTCATATTTACTTTTTTTCTTTCTTTGACCTGAAAAATACCAAGAGTATTTTCCTAGGAGAATAGCATGTTGACGTCAGAAGATGTGGAACACCCTTTTCTTAAAAAAAAAAGAAACTCGGTAGAATGCTTTCTTTTTTGGCCCTTTAGAAGGTGTTCCTCACGACGCTAATAAAATCATTTCTTAGTTGAAAGTGTGAAAGACTCAACACGTAATAGAAACAATGAGCTAAATTTAAATAAAAAATAAAAGGAGAAAAGTACATAAAATTATATTGAGTAAGTAGAAAGAATATCCGTCCCCGCGCGGGTTCATACTGCGTTAACGTGAATGTTTGTTTTTGTTTGTTTCTTTGCATTTAATTCTTGATGTTGTCATATAGAATGTAGTTAACTTGTTTTTTTCTTATTAATAAACTAGCAGGCTACCAGGCGTTGCCCAAGAAATGTACTTTAATTTTTTGCCTCATACATAACGTCATACGTGACATCATATATGACGTCATACCACATGGACTTCCTCCCCCCATATATATATGTATGTATATATATATATATATATATATATATATATATATATATATATATATATATGTATATATATATATTGATTGTTGGAGAGCTATTGCTACACATTAGCAAACGTGTTTCAATGACCCCCCTAGCAGGGAAAATCACCTCATCAGGCCAAAAACCTGGCCTGATGAGGTGATTTTCCCTGCTAGGGGGTCATTGAAACACGTTTGCTAATGTGTAGCTAATAGCTCTCCAACAATCAATATATTGCTCTGTTTCATGCATTGAGCACTCTTTGGAATGACATATTGTGTTGTTGTTATGAGTTACGGAAAAACTCTACCAACAGTATAATATATATATATATATATATATATATATATATATATATATATATATATATATATATAAAATGGGTTAAGAAATTCCAACGAAAGAAAGATGTATATTTAAATAATAATTTAAATGACTACTCCCTTTCGGGACAAGATCAAAGTGTAGTATCTGTTCTTCAGATGCTGCACTTCTATTTCTTGTTCTCTTTCGGTGGAGGAGAAATCCTTCACGACTGAGACAATTTTTATTTTTGTACCTTTTCTCCACGTTAAAAAACGACCCTGGTGTCTAACTCTGTCCCGTGGGGAGGCATAGTAAATAGGTACTCCCTTATATATATATATATATATATATATATATATATATATATATATATATATATATATATATATATATATATATATATATATATAAAGAAAATTTGGAATTAAATTCTAGAAATTAAAAAAACATTACGATAGAATTTATTATTCAAACAAGGAATATAAAGATTCAAAGTTAGTTACTTAATCCATACATTTTCAATAAATGGCTCTTCCCATCAAAAGGAATGTATTTAGCAAAATACTTTTCATGCATACTTTTAAGTTTTTAACTGGTGTTAAACAGCAAAATTAATGACTTCCTAAAAACATTATTTTGCTGAAAACATTATTTTGCTGAAAACATTATTTTGCTAAAAACATTTCCTCTGATGAGATGACCCATTTATTGAAAATTCATGGATTAAGGAAATAACTTAAAAATAATTTGCATTTCTTGTTCGAACAATAAATTTGTCATAAATTTTTGTAATTTACAGAATTTAATTCCAAATTTTAACTTATAATATTGCTCTATCTCGTATATTGAGCTTTTTTATCTGGTTGATATTAATATTTATATGGACTTTAATTTTACGGAATCATACAATCTGTAATCTGAAAGTATTTCAAAATTTCAGTTAATATATATATATATATATATATATATATATATATATATATATATATATATATATATATATATATATATGTCCGTGACCGAGTTGTAGAAATTTACATTACATTTCAAGCCTGTTTTGTCAAATTGAAATGTATCTTTTTAGATTCATTATCCTGATTCAAAATAAACTAATATTAAAAAGATATATTTGTTAAGGGTATGGGATTGTCTTTAGGTTGCACTAAAACGTTCTCTCCTTTACGACTCTTAACCACGCACCACAATAATCTTTTATCGGCCACAGAAAGATAAACAGCCACAGTGATGACAATTACCAAAAGCCAAAGATAAGAACCAAAAACGGATGTTATTTTACTTCATAATTCCTGCCGTTGTGTACTCGATAGTTCAAGCTCATTAAATAATTTAGACAAGCACGTTCTACTGTGCATATCCTAATAGTCATGTCTGAACGCATATACCATACACTGGCGAAGGCAAATGAAGGTAAAGCGGTAGCGCTTAATATGTAACGTTACACAACACGTTGGCGCCTCAGTTGCAAAATAAACAAGGAATAGGAAAGAACTTCAACTCATTTTTTTTTAATTAAAAAAAAAAATGTGTTCATTGCGGACTATTATCCTCGTCTTTTTCTTTAATTGTTTGACGACGTTTCGGCCAACTATTCCTCTGGCCTTCGTCAGGTGGTAACCGCGACGGGATAGAAACGTGGTGAGAGGAAAACAACTACGGAACACAGTAATTGCAGTGGGTGCATTCAGGAGATTCAGAGTTCGTATCGCGCCGCCGTCGTGAAACAACTAAGAAAAGATGAGGATAATAGTCCGCAATAAATAAAAATTAACAAATAATACTCATCTCAATAATGAATTCGTTTTTTGTTGTTGTTGTTGTTGTACAACGACATTCATTTCCTCATTCTCCCACCACTCGTTACTTCTCACTACGGTTTTGACGTCTCTCATATGATCGTTTTCTTGAACGTGCTCTCGAACGTCATCCATATTTCTAACGTGATCATTTTCTCCAACGTGCTTTCTCCTTTTTATAGTCTTCCTTTTTCTTACCGTGACGTTATTTTGATCACGGCTCAGTATTTGCATATAACCGTTCGCTCTATGTTACAGATATATATGAATACTTCAACAAGTCTAGCATGGAGGTCTTAATTAATTGGTATAGTATTACTGGATATTAGAAAACCAAATCAACCAATTACAGAGATCATCTAGGTCCTTCACAATGAAGAGGTTGGTATTTTTTAATATTTTTTTTATTGATTATGGGGTTATTCGGGTGTATTTACGCCAAAGGAACACCAGCGCCATAACTTCGTCGGAGTACATTCTATTAAAGTACTTGTAAAACAAGCAGAGGAATATGAGAGTGCGACGATGTGACAGGAGTATGAGCTTGGTTGACAGTGTGGCACCCATTAGATTAGTGACCTTTTTTGGACTCATAATACTTCATGTATGGAAGAATGGTGGTTTTGTAGAGATATATGAAACTGATAGGCGTGAGAAATTTTCTAGGACAGTAGAGAAAGTCCACATTATTTTCAGCAGCTTTCGTGATGTCTTTGATATACAAAAGTAATACCCCCTGATCAGAGAGGATTGCAAATTGTATTGTTATGATGACTGAACTTATGCAGTCATAACTTGAAAGTTTCATATCTCTGTTGCAGATATTGACAGTGTGAGAATCTAAGAAAGCAACCCCTGTCATAGACGTGAGTCAGAAGCAGAGATGCGTCATTGAGTTCCTAGCAAAAGTGCCAAGAGAATGGTGATGACTATGTAGAAAAATAAATACTCGTTTTAATGGTATTACTCATGATTTCGTAGCCCTTTAACTTTTGTAGTGAAAAAATAGGTTTGACTTTTGAAACGACGTTGTTTACATTTATATTGCCTACGAATGTTAGGCTATGAATTTTGAATGGTGGACCCTCAGGTAGGTTTCTATAAGCCATGGGAATCCGTGGTTTTAGAAGGGTTTTTTTTTATTATTGCTAAATGGAAAGAGTTTTTTTTTTTTTTTTTGGTAGCATTAAATGTTACCATCCATTTATGTTCTCAGTCCATTGCAGACTGGATGTTATTTTCTAAGGATTCATACGTACGGAATGATTTTTTCGTAATACTAGTTATTATTAGGGCAATGATACATATTTGAAGATATCCGGATTTGATTGAACCAGCATTTGTTTCTATGATATAGTTATTATTAGGGCTATCATACACACTCGAGAGTTAAAACAATGAAAAGAATATGCTGTTGTCATATCCCTAGTTATTATGTTACGTTATTAATAGATAATGGATTTCTGTGCACTTGTTTTTCCCACATGACTAGATCCTATTAACTAATAATCATAAAAATGATATTCATTTCATATGAACCCAAAGATTCTATTATTGACATTGGTTTTCCCGATATATTTCTAGTTAGAATACTTTATAGAAAGATGGTTTGTATTTTTAGGATGGACGAAGTGAAGGTTGCCAAACGTAAGTGAATTTGTTTCTATGGAACGAACTGAGTTTGAATTTGGTACATCCAGGTTGTCAGTCCCTGTCGTTAACCCCGTAACCATAGTAATCTTCTAAGATGGAATTAAACACACTCCCATATTTATTTCCGTATACACAGCTTACTCGTGAATATCGAAGTTTTAGTAATAATCAGTAATAGAGTTAGCCCTGCTTTGCGCTTGGGTATAAATAACAAAGTTGCCGTCCTTGTTATTATAGTTTACTAGCTGTTCCCGGCCACGCATTCCTGTGACTCAGTTTGTTTAAATAAAAATACAATATAAAAAAAGTAAAAATGTACTGTAAATTTTCTGAATATTTATTTATTTCACGAAAAGTTGAATTTTGTAATGTTTATATACATTTATTATTTTTTTGTAATTGTTTTAACAACAAAAGTTGTTTTTTAACACACGCACACACATATGCACGTACTATAATGAGAACAATTAAGGAAGTATGTTTTTTATGTTCTCAATATTTGTGGATACACAATATTTTGAGACTTGTTAATGGTTATAGCAAATAGCGAATTGTGAAGTGCAAAACACACACAAGACAGTAATGACCTAAGTATGAAACGAACTCGAAGCTGTGCGAAGTAATATGCCTCTTAGTGGCACCATATTGTAATTTTAATAACCGTACGTTTATAGAGCGTATAATTGGATTCCAGAA
This sequence comes from Euprymna scolopes, assembly GCF_053919585.1. NCBI lineage: Eukaryota > Metazoa > Mollusca > Cephalopoda > Sepiida > Sepiolidae > Euprymna > Euprymna scolopes. Next base: position 174,262,278 of record NC_136482.1, read on the forward strand.
TATGAGAATTATCAGAGCTCACACGATCAGAATGGGTGGCGTTCGACGATGGAGCCGTTATTATTTATGATTCAAAAACTGTGAAGATTATGTTAGGTCTATGTATTTATTAGCCAGTTACGGGCGGTGAAAGCACAGAATCGGTGGAAAGCGTGGAATTCGTTCCGGTGACAACTGGGAATAGTGGCAGGACTAAATTTTTAGAGAGAAAAATAGGGACTTCTTATTCTAAAGATGTTGCAATTGTTATAGTGTTGCTCGTAGGATGCAATGTAGCATTTTTATATCACGGCTGAATGTGTATAAAATGGTGTCCGGAAGCTAGATATTATAGTGGCTATTAGCCTAGATATATTGAATTTGTATGTGGCATCTGTTGATGAAAACCTACGATATTTAGGTTCAGAGGGAAATTTCTGCAGTCATTTTATTATATAGGAAATATAAAATTTAACACCGAAGCATTACTTTTTTTTTCATTTATTTACCGGGATAGTTCAGGAGAGCGGATACTACATCTTGTTTTTTTTTACGTTTGTGTTTTGAGACATTAGCTCTGACGTGTTATTTTGTTTTGAACAGGTAATATCTAGTCATTCTCTGTTGTTTGTTGTTTGGGTCTTGTAATCTCTATACTTGTGCCTTTTGCTGTTATTTCTGGGATTGTTTTCTGGTGTTGAACGGATGTGCACCATATCCTGTCTTAACTGTTCAAAGAATACAGTTTCGTATATCCGCTTTATAAATAATCTTGCATGCGCCCTAGCCTTCTGTTATACCAGGATAGTGAACATGTACATGTTGCTATCTGTGCACTTCCGAACGAATATGTGCAAGGCTATAATATTGTAGTCTATTTCTTTTTTTTTTCTTTAAAAGGAGTAACCACTTATCAAGGCCCGGAGGCCACTCGATGATAAGAGTATATGCGTGTACAGTAGTCAATGGGACAATATCGTAGTAACCGTTAGTAGTGGAAATTTGATAACTTGGATTACGAGGGGCGTGCAATAAGTAATGCCCCTGACCCCTTCCCGTTGTCTAATCCAGCTGAAATTTTGCATGTGCAATAATGTATATCTCTACGAGTTATGTGGCAAATTACAGCTCTGAACTAATTGTGGTTTCTGTTTTACAGGTGTTTGAACTGAGTCAGGTGTGAAATGGAGCCTGTTGAATGTCGAGCAGTGATCCAGTTTTTGTATTTGAAAGGACGCACACCACAGGAGACATTTGATGAAATGAAAAAAACTTACGGTGATAATGCCTCACAATATGACCTTGTAAAACGCTGGAATCGTAAATTCAAACATGGCCGGAAGTCTGTGGAAACAGTTCCCAGACCTGGTTGCACCCCCCTTCTGCCCTTGATGAAGCATCTGTCCGTCAAGTTGAGGCTGCAATTTTGGAAGATCGGCGCATTACTATTCGTCAAATAGCCCAAGATGTCAAGATTAGTACAGGGTTTGTGGAAACTATCATTCATGACCATTTGCATATGCATAAGGTGTCTGCCAGATAGATTCACAGGTTGCTCACACCATTCCAGAAGCGAGAACGCGTCGAGTGCTCGAGGATGGATTTGGAGATGTGCTAAGAAGATGAGTCAAAGTTTTTCAAAAGACCGGTTACACAGGATGAAACCTGGGTCCATCACTATGATTCAGAGACAAAAGCCCAGTCAATGCAGTGGAAGCACTTGGACTCACCACCTCCAAAGAAAGCAAGGGTGCAGCCCTACGCTGGCAAGGTCATGCTCACAGTCTTCTGGGACCAGGATGGAGTAGTGATAGCAGATTTCCTGGCAAAGGGCATCACAATTACAGGAGCTTATTATGCTTCACTTTTGAGGAAATTAAGGGAAGCTATCAAAATCAAGAGGTGGGGCAAGATCAGCAAAGGTACCCTCCTCCTGCAGAACAACGCCCCGGTCCATAACTCGTATGTCACCAGATAAGAAGCACAGGCGTGTGGTTATGAAAGTCTCCCCATCCTCCCTACTCTCCTGACCTTGCACCCTCTGACTTTCACCTCTTCCCAGCCATGAAGTTGTTTGTGAAAGGAACGCGTTTCCCAGATGATACAGCCTTGATTTCTGAAGTCACGTCGTGGTTGGAGGACCAATCTGGGGTGTTCTACAAAAACGGTCTCCATAGCTGCATCAAACGATGGGAGAAATGCATAACTCTGGGTGGTTTCTATGTAGAGAAAGACTAATAACTTTGGCAAGTTTCGTTACTCTACTGCTATGGGAAGTGAGTCAGGGGCATTACTTATTGCACGCCCCTCGTACTTAAGGGGATGTCTCATCAAGAACTTGTTCACGTGGACTTGAAGACGGTTATATTGTAGTCAGTTGGAAAGCAGGAAAACAGAACAGGGTCCCACAGGCGTGCAGTTCTAAGAAAAAAGATTTGTTCATGGAATGTGCGTTTAGGTTTAGGCACAGATTACTCAGCAACTTCACTTTCATAAGTTCCTGTCAATGTTTTTAGTATTTACTCAAATTCAACAGTTCATTGAGGGATTTTATGCTTTTTTTTCTTTGAGCATTTGACGTGCGTTCCCTTTGTTGTTTGTATACTTCCACCAATAAACCTATGACTCTGTGTAACAATGGACACACTTTTACACACGTTATAACATTTCACGAGACAAAGACAAAGAATAACTCAAACTTTTTTCGTGCAACAAGGATATTTAGTTTATCATACTCCCGCCACGCTTGACTTCTCTTTACTACTGCAACGTCTCTCACGTGATCGTCTTCTTTAACGTACTATCTCTATTCTTTTTGCAGTCTTTCTCCTCACAATGACGTCATTTCGTATTTTTGTATGCGTTTGCGTCCGCGCTCTGTTACATCTGCAGATAATCTGAAGAAAACCATGATTTTGAATTCATAATTTTCAATTTTTCTAGAGTTCACGTAACGTGGATCGGCTTCCCTCGTCGCATATTATTATTTTAGCTAACCCTAATAAAACACACATTTCAGATTTTTATTACTTCAAATTGTCCGCGCGTATTTTTATCCGACCTTTTTAGTATTACAACTCATTAGAACAGCATTGTGAATGAGATGTGATCTCTTATCGGTCAGTTTTGCCATTCAGTACGTTTCTTGTATCATTTCTTTTGTTTTAATGTATTAATAGTAACTACGATGAATTTATATTATTTGAATTAACCAGACAATTGATCACATCTTGAGTTTTATCTACACAATCTTTCGGTCGATGTAATCTCTGACCTCCTTCATGCTTAGGTGAATGGTATAATTGATAATTGAATAGATATTATACTAACCCTTCCTTTTTGTTATTGTATACTATCCACTCCCTAAAGGAGGTAATCCCTGGAAGATTATCTCATGACAAACCAACAGATACTTCTACCACAAAAAAGAAGGAAATAATGGATAGTAGAATAATTCCATGAACATTGAAGCAAAGTAAATTAAACGGAAACAACTAAACTTAGTAGGCAGTTCTGAATTTTTTAGATGAGGTACGATTGTTTATGTTATTTGAATTAATCGGACAATTGTTCCCATCTTGAGTGTCATCCGAACAATGTTTCGATCGACGTAACGTCCGACCTTCTTCAGGTGTAGAAGTCTCCATGTTTGTGCAAGGAGAAAAAGAAATTAACTCTACAGTCTAAGATTTCATATTTTAGGATCTAATTGAAAGTTAATACGGTGCTGCCTGGTTAGCTTCGACTAAGGCTCTTAATTTATCGTTGTCAACATCCGATGGCCGACCACTACGTTCATCATCTTCAAAACGCTCATCGCCGCCACGAAATTTCTTAAACCACAATAGTGCTGTGCGTTCAGTAGTAGTTCCTGGGCCAGATGCTTCGTTAATCTCGTGAGCTGTGCAACAGCTTTTCGTCCTAACTTGAATTGAAATAAGAAAGTTGTGCGAATTTTTTTTTCCATTTTGAATTCAACGTTCTGAAGAAAAGACGCAATTGCTTTCAAACGATTGTGATTTAAACGATTAGAGCGAAAAAAATGCTCTTTATAATGATATATAAAGTAAAGGTATTATAACGAAAACTTATATGAAAATACATCATTTGAAATCAAGATTAAAAACTCCGCAAGGACTTTCTTTTCAATCTAATAACGATACCCCGTACCCATATGCGAACATATAATAATCTCAAGAACGGATTATCGTATAAACATTATATTTTTAGAATGTCTATTTTAGTAAACGCCAATTAAACAAAATTAAAACATTAACTTCTAACTCGAATGAGATTTAATAGTGCAAGGTAAAAAGTTACAAAACGCGAACATACGAAAGACTTTTTTAAACCAGGTAAATGTCACAAGGGGTGTGGGTGGGGTGGGGAGAAAGTTTATCGCGCATGTTCTTAAAGCATTTACAAAAAATAAATGACATACTCCATTTTTAAGAATGCCGACACTGACCAAGTTTTACGTTTTCAGGGGCATTTCATGTTATGCCACTGAGAACCCGGATTTGATTGAAGCATTGACGTCATTAGCTCATACAAAGATCGCTGTGTCATGACCGAACAGAATTGAAAATTGACACTTCGTTTTATTTGTTTAAAATATTTTTTTGGTGGTGGTGGTGGTGGTGGTGATGTTTTTCCTATGTTTTTATGCCCATTTGGCGCACCTTAAACTCTTGTCCCTAGAAAAGTTTTATTGTACCTATATGCAATGCCTCCCCACGGGACAGAGTGAGACACTAGGGTCGTTTTTTTTATTGTCTCAGTCGTGAAGGACTGCTCCTCCACCGAAAGAGAACAAGAAATGGAAGTGCAGCATCTGAAGAACAGATACTACACTTTGATCTTGGCCAAAAGGTCAAGTAGAAAAGTTTTATTGTAATGGAAACCGTTGTTTAACGTTAAAATCTTCGGGGATTTTATTTGTAATCTTGATAATTATTAGCATATCCGGATTTGATTGCATCAGCGTTTGTTTCTTCGCCTCTAACCTAGTAATTTAACATAAAAACTACTATTAACAATTTATCGTAATATCTACTATTAATAACGTCACATAATAACTAGGGATATGACAACAGCATATTCTTTTCATTGTTTTGACTCTCGAGTGTGCATCCGTTGATATCTTATATGCTTTTATATAGAGTGATGAAGTTCTCGAGTGATTAACTATGTCTATCTGTGTCGGATATAGACTCGGGAATCAAAGCAATGAAAAGAATATTCTGTTACCAGAGCCTAATAAAAACTTATACTGCGAAAAAAATCATTCTGTACTTTTATTACAGACCTCGCGAAAACTTATTCTTTCGCTGGCGTTTTATAAAATTATTTTTATTTTTTATACTAAAAGTTTTAATTTGTTTGTCTCCGTCTCACATTTCAACGCCATGACGTCATCTCTAGCAAACTTATTAAATTTGACGACCTAGTCTAGGACGCTATATGTTTTGGTTTCTATTCTAGCTGAGTGGACGCAAGTAACATTTTTTAAACTTTTGAAACCAGTACTAAATATTGGGTACAATATAATAACCAATGGAGTATTGGTTCTATAATAATAAATACGAAATTTGCATGAATTAAAATATATTTAAACGTATTTTACGACTAAATCATGTCGGGGGCCATTAGCATATATTGGGTATAATATAATATTCAATATAGAATTGGATCTCTAATGATGTATGCGAAATCTGTATATATCATATTTAAGCATATCTTACGACCGGGCAACGCCGAGCGGCCTTCTAGCTTTCATCTAAAACGGAATCAATTAATCAATTATTAAAAAATCTTTTTTAATCATTAGTTTTTTTTTTATCATACGAGAATAAATAAAAAAAAATACTGAGCCTTACACCCTTACACATATCTAAGATATAAACAAATGAAAATTCTTCTCTATTTTCTAAGATTGACTACCAAGTTTATAGGTTCTAACAATTACCATTTTAACGTTCTGAGTTTTTGAGATAAGGATTGCTTATTCGCATTATTTGCTCGTCGGACTACCAGTGCATTGCATAGAGTACTTGGTAAAATTCAGTTCAGTTACACTCTTGTGGAGTTTGAAAATTCAATCTTCCGTGCGGGCGACACCGGAAAATACAACTTCGAATTTCTTAGAACTTCCACCCAATCATGGACCATGAAACGAGAGCATACCACTTCCGGTTATTAAATACAGGGTTCTGTCTGTAATTCCGTGAAGATTCCAGAGTTCGACAGAAAGATTCCTGTGTTCGGCAAAAACATTCCTTAGTTTGGCAAAATACACCTGAAGAAGGTCGAGGGTTGCATCGACCAAAAACATTGTGGAAATAACATTCAGGATGAGAACAGTAGTTTGAACAATCCAAATGATACGAATTGCTATTTTATTGTTACAGATTATTGAAGTGATGAAATTCATGTATTTCTAGTTTTCATCTGAATTATACATGTCTTCATCTGATATTCAGAATGATATGACACTGAAAATATTGAAAAGGGTGCGTAAAAATCCTGGTATCTAAACATATAAACGGCAAAATACAAGGACAGTTGTTTATTTGTTTAACGCATTCTCGTATATTCACAACTCATTCCATCCATTCACTTATCCAACGCGGCCGTAGCCGAGATTGAACTCATCACACAAGTTTTTAGTGTAATTGAAATCTTGTCGGTAGCTCGGGCTATCAAGGACATTTTTTTTTATCGTGATACCATTACTAAACGGGGTGCTTAAGAGAGCCCCATCTACCCTCGAGGGAAGGATAGACCGCGCCAATTTTTCAATCTGATATTTTACCTCACAGCACATACAGCGTCTCACCTTCCCAAGTAGTCACCCATCTGGTATTGGCCAAGCTCAACGTTTCTGAACCTTCAGTGATTTGGCGAGAACCGGTGTGTCAACTTATTAATAAATAATAATTATGTATAATTATTTTTGACTTTTTACGCACACTTTATTAAGTGAAGGGGCGTACAATTCATGAAGCTGCGTAAAATTTCTGCCCCCCCCCCGCGAGGAAATTAACAGTATTTGATTATAACCGTGTGTTTTAGGGATCTTTGCAAGAGCGACATACCTGTTCAGACGGCATTTTATTATATGTAATGACAAATAGATGACGGTTTGTCAGCTGTATTGATGCCAGTCCGACAAGGAGTGCCAGGAGACAATGATCTGCACAGGGTGGAAGAAATATGGGAGTGTGAGAGAGGAAGTAATAGTGACGACCCGATCGGAAGTGGAAACAGTTGTCGTGTGTGTGTGTGTGTGTGTGTGTGTGTGTGTGTGTGTGTGTGTTAGACAATTACTTTGACCAAGTATATGTGTATATGTGAGAATGTGAATGGGTATAAAGTGCGGTGGGGCAATGCATAATTTGGAGCGGAAGTCAAGTACAACAGTTGGGGGAAAAAGTTGGATGAACCTGTTCAAAGCCACAGTCGAGACTCGTGTAAAAATTGTATTATGTCTGAAACATGATTTTTAATTTTTAAGTAACAATTATAAAT
>NC_136482.1:174277286-174327286 GCF_053919585.1 Euprymna scolopes
GTTGAGATCCCTAGATGTAAGAGAGCCTTCTACTCCAGTAGTTTCTTCCCCAGAACTGCTAGACTTTGGAATTCCCTTCCGGGTTCCTGCTTCCCCAACTGTACTGACATGCAGAAGTTCATGTGTAACGTGAACCGACATCTTGCTGCCTAACTCCCCACATAGTAGCCCTGTAGCTTATGTCCCTGATAGTAGCCCCCTGCATCAAAGTGGCAATGTGCCTTGTTTGGGGTGAAAATGTAATAATAAAAAAGTATATATTTCTAAACAACTATTTTGTCCAGTTTATATCCAATCATTTCCTTTCAGCTAGCAGGCTCGTCATCTGGGTCGGAACCAATACAAAAATTTATCTGACAATAGCAGAGAATGGCATTAGATGAAACGCTTTAAAAAAATCCATGTAAGTTAGACTGTATATTATTTAATTAATTGGAATATTATTGAGATGAGTATTATTTATTGCGGACTATTATCCTTCTCATTTTTTAAGTTGTTTCCCGACGTTTCGGCCAACTATTCCTTTGGCCTTCGTCAGGTGGTCACCGCGACGGAATAGAAACTCCGAATCTCCTAACTGCATTCTCAGCAATTACTGCCTTCCATAGTTGTTGTCGTAGTTTCACCACATTTTGATTAAGTAAGCCTCTGGTCGGCTTTGGGTAATATTGAAACCACTATCTTCAGACAAATAAAAAATAAAAAAACGAAAACAGCATATTTTCAAAACGGATGGAAAATTATGAACATGTAAGGGAGAAGGACGGAGTAAATATAATCGGGCATTTCAGGTTCGAGGACTTTTTACTAATTCAACGCCGAATTATAATTTAAGGAGACTAGAAAGTTAAGGATTCACTTACGACAGCCACGTAATTTTCACTTCCATCATTGTTCTTTAATCTTCATATTTCATGAGCGATGTGACAAAGAGGGAAGAAATGCCGTTTCCTATGCCGGAATATATTTCATCTAACCCTCATCGTTGGCAAGTTTTTGAACTTGAAGTATTCTTTTAGTTCCTTACATTAAGTGGATTGATGCCTTGTATTGAGCGATTTCCAGAAAGAAAATTTAAAACCAGTGGCATCAATATCAGTTTTGGGGATTTTTAGATACAACATAGACACAAAACTGTTGACAGAGCAACTGGTTGGAAGCAACACAAGACGTTTTGGTTGAAATAACATTTTTTTTTCGCTCTTCATTGATTTCTTTTCTTTTAAGGTAGTTGCTAAATTTACAATCTTCCTATTTTAAAACGTGTCTGTCTGTCTCGCAAAAAACTTTCGATAGAGGCGACGGATTTTCACGAGATTAATATCGTTTTGAAGCCAACCTTTCGGATAATAAATATAAAAAAATTGGGCAAAGAGATTAATTTCTTTCACCCTCAACTGGGCACTTTTCTACAGGGAGGGATCGCTTTTTTTGTCGATATTTTCGAAAGTCATCCCCTCTTTTCGATTGACTAGCCTTAATTTAAACCTACATCACTTCCAAAGACGAAAAATAAAATGAAATATATATACGGTTGTTGTTTTGAAATTTTCTTTTTTTTTTACAAAAACGTCCGCTGAGGTTGATTCAATACTCACGATACAGACGAAACATTGATTAATCTTTATGATTTTAAAACAGAAACTGTCACGTTGAATGTGCTTGTTGTTAGATATTTTGTTCGTTATTGTACGAGGTGCCTTAAAAATGTTTCCATACTTTTTTGTACAGACATTTAAAATTATCGTAGACCCTTGAACATTTAGGATGTTATTGCTATACATCTTATGAGATAGCTGCCCGATTTTTTTATTTCAGGTTTAAATGAACAGCTATAGCAGGAATTGGAATACGCCCTACTAAAGCCTGATTGCCACAGCTGGTGAATTTCGAAAATGCAATCTGGACGTGAGGACACTTTAGAGGAATGATATGCAATAAAATTTTGTTTTAAACTTGGAAAAATGCCACAGAAAAGTATGGAATGCTTTAGACTGCTTTTGGACCATCTTGCATGAATTATATATCGAGCATCAGGTTTTAAGTGTCATAAGGGATTTACGAAAGACAGAAAGTGACATATTATAGGTGTGAGAGGAATAAGTAAGTCAGAACACAAGAGTTCATTGGCCAAATAAAGACTTTCATGGATAAGGACCGCCGGTTTCTATAAATACATTAAGTGCACAGTTTGATGTCAGTGTGGTAAATATACACACTATTATTTGCAAGGAACTGAAGATTTGCGCGGAGTTTGTCCCAAGGATGCAGTCCACAACTCCATCCTTGTCACAAACTATTTGACCCAGATGAGCATCAAAACAGTTTCTCACCCTCCCTATGGTCCAGACCTTGCTCCCTGTGACTTTTGGTTATTCCTTATGTTCTTAGAGGCTGTCATTACGAGACAATTGAGGAGACGAAAGAGGCTGTGACGAGGGTCCTTGACACGCTCACACGACAGGATTTCCATGGGGTCTTCGAGAAGCTGTTGGAACGGTAGAACAAGTGCATTGCAACCGGGGGAGATTACTTCGAAGGAGACTAGAGTTTCCTGTGTGTACTATCAAAACAAGTTCCATTACGAGAAAAGTCTGGAAACTTATTGAAGACATCTCGTGGAATATAGTATGATTTAGTTGCAATCGACGAAACAGAAAATGCTCCTGAAACGAGATATTTCACAGGATGGGCTATCGGTATTGTCTGTTTCTGTCGCGTTACAGGATGCTCTTAATTACAAGCATGGAGGCGTTATTATTTATTTTTTTTCAGCGGATGTGTGTATCTTCTATTCGTAAGCATGCAGAGAAATCGACATTATAATGGTTAAGTTCATACCAGTCTATAATGCAACTGATCACGACATAGAATTAAATCAATTGATGTTATTAATATTCAGCGTGTCTGTGTTCATCCATTCATCATAAGTCAGATACGAACGGAAGGATCCAATATGGCTCCCTGGTTAATCACGTTGTGTCTCAAGATACCAGATGGAATAATTTACACACGTTCTACTGAGGTAAGCTTAGTGATGAAGTCAGATTAACATCGTAGGGAGAGAGGGCTGAACAATACCCCTAAAAGAACACTTTGAGAGAGTACAAAAATATTTGAGAACTTACTCATTGACATTACCCAGTAAGTGCGCATCAGGTGATCGCCAATAGCGCCTCTCCCGGATGAAACCACTGTGACGAGCACTAAAGAATCACTATTCTAATTGCTTAAAACGCAATGTTAAAGCTTTTATTTCAATTCGGAAGAATATTGAGGTTAACACGAAAAACAAGATAGAAATACTACCCTTTGTGGCCCTTTGCTGCAAACCCCGCTGATCTGATAAGAGATAGCTGGAAGTTTCCTTCCGTGACTACTCAAACGAGTACTATCACTTAAGCCGGAAGCGATTGGCATCCGTCATACATAACAAAACATGTAATAACGTTTACAATTTCAATTTCCGCTTGCGGTAAGTGCGAATAGTTGCAGTAATAATAGTAATAATGCAAGCTAGACTGACACAATGGTCATTCTTGCTAGTCGTGTTTGACCCAGGCGGGGAAATTCGGGTCCGCCTTACCTCGATGATTCGTTTGGTACACTCCTAGGAAAGAAGAGAAAAAACAAAGTTCAACACAATCAGAAGAAACTTCGAAATGCCAACAACAAGGAAAGGCAAAATAATATTAACAGTAAAAAAAAATCAGCCCACGAAGACTTTATTTAGGAAAAACTTAATATATGAACGTATTTATTAGCAAAAAAGCAAATTTGACATTAATAAAATCATCCTATTACAAAGCAATTTAGATACTAAAACTAGGATTAACTTAAAAAATTATTGAATGTTAAACAAAAAAAAATGTTTTAATCTAGCATTTTATAAAACTGTTAGTTTGGGAAGAAAGTTCTTGCGGAATTTTTAATTTTGATTTCAAATGATGTATTTTCAAATAAGTTTTCATTATAATACCTTTACTTTATATATTATTTTAAAGAGCGTTTTTCGCTCTATCTAATCGTTTAAATTACAATCGTTTTAAACAATTTTGTCTCTTTTTCAGAACGTTGACTACAAGATAAAAAAAAAACGAAGCAAATTCGCACAATTTTCTTATTTCAATTCAAGCTAGGCCGATAAGCTGCTGAAAACAGCTCGCAATATCAACGAAGCGTTTGACCCAATAACCACTATTGAATGCACAGCACAATTGTGGTTTAAGAAATTTCGTGGCGGCGACGAGAGTCTTGAAGATGAAGAACGTAGTGGTGGCCATCAGATGTTGGCGACGATTACTTAAGAGCCTTAGTCGAAGCCTATCCATGCACAACTGTTCAAGAACTTGCTTCTGAATTAGGCGTAGCATATACGACGATTTCCAACCACTTGAGAGATTGGAGAGACAAAAAATTTGATAAATAGATGTCTCACGCATTGAACGACAACCAAAACAAACGCCGTTATGAAGTGTCATCTTCCTTTCTTTTATGCAATAAGAACAACCCGTTTCACGATTGGATTTTGACATGCGATGAAAATTGTATTTTTACGATAATCGGCGAAGCTCAGCTCAGTGGTTAGACGCTGACGAAGCACCACAACACTTCCCGAAGCCAGAGTTGCACCAAAAGAAGGTCATTCTGATTGTTTGGTGGTCTGTGATCGGTCTTATCTATTATTTTTTTTTTAATGCAGGCAAAACCATTACAACGAAGTACTTTTAATAAATGGATGAAATGCATCAGAAACTTCGACAATAACACCCAGCATTAGTCAACAGAAAAGACCCAATTCTCCTCCATGGCAGTGCCTGACTGCGCGTTTCTAAACCAATCCTGCAGAAGTTGAACGAATTAGGCTACGAAACTCTTCCTCATTCGCCATACTTTCCAGGACTCCCACCTACCAACCACCACTTTTTCAAGCATCTCAAGAACTTTTTGCGTGAGAATTGCTTCAAAAGCCTAAGCGATATAAAAAAAAAAAAACGTATTGAGCGACCTCATCCTCACCAGCACACAAGATTTTTACTGGCATAAATACACTTGTTTTGCGTTGGCCGAAGTGTGTTGATTCTGATGGTGCTCTTCAATCAATATTTTTTTTGTTCTATCCGAGATATGTTTATTTGAATGTAAAAGATAAAAACCGCAAAAACTTTTTTGTCAAAACAATAGAATTATACCCGTTCCAGATGTGGTAAAATTAATTGCCTGAACAAAACTACTTTGCGTTATGTTTATGACACCTTACAAAGATAAAAAAATGAGAATATAATGACTCTGAGCCTTATGTCAGGAATCCTTATTCCAATTTTAAACAAAATCTAGAAAATGTCTAAAATGTAAAGCAAAAAAAATTGAAATTACGGAAACCGTTTTATAATTTCTTCCGATGACTTGCATTTGATTTAATGAAAATCTGATATATTTGAATTTCCATATGAAAGGTTGTACCCATATCATGTCCCCTCAAAACCATTTAAGCTACTCAGAAGAAACTGAAAATTAGTGAATATTTATTGATTGATCTCTTTTACCTATTGTTAAGATTTCACCAAAATCGGAGCTATCTGAATTTTTACGAAGTGCCCCTAACTCCTCCGTCCGTTTGTTTAACGTTACCCAGCCCCAGTCGCAAAGTAGAGAAGGAATATGAAAAAACTTCAACTCGCTTTTCCCATTTTAACAACGACATTTATTTCCTCATTCACCCGCCCCGCGTGACTTCTCGTTACGGTTGTGGGGTCACCTTCGTTTCTAACGTGATCGTCTTCTCTAACGTGCTTTCTCTTTCTTTTTTTTATATAGTTTTGTCCATTTGTATAAAACTATGTTAACCTAAATCGATGTCTCCATTCAGTCTTGAAAGACAAAGGACACTCCAAGTAGGGGGCAGCTGCTCGTATAATTGTGTGCTAAAAGTTGCGCAATCTCTAACCACACCTTTCCTGAATCGGCACTGCTTGAGTCCAGTGGCAAGGAGAAGTCCAGGACGACTGAAACAATGCCTATATAAGCGGAGAGCATATACAGCACGTATAAGTCCCAAATGGTAACCTATCTGGTACTGGCCAAGTTCATCGTTGCTTAACTTTAAGGAGGCATTACTTTCGAACACTCCTTGTATATCTTCTTTCTAATTCTATCTACGGATTAAATAGTAAGCTAGGCTAGATTTTCAAGCCTTGATTGTGCAACTGCTCTAGGAGAAAGGAAACTGAAAAATGACAATTTTTTTGCTGCTTATTCCAGCATTGTTACCAATAATCTGAGACTTCTTGCCATTAGGTTCAAACAATGCCAATTTAGAGCTGTGTTGGGGAAATTGAACAAGACTGACGCAAATGTAAAATCCATAACACACGCATCCTTACAAGAGATATTCATTGTCTCCAAAGACTTAAAGCAGGATTTTTAGTATTATTTGGATTTATTTGTCTCGTTTTAAATGCCATTCTCTTTTGTCATGTGTAATCACCAATATTCAGGCACGTGTAGTCAAACCATGGAATCTGCGCAGAATGACGAACTAGAGCGTTAATCCAAGGAAAGAAACTGACTCCTCTCCTTTCGCGAGTCATAATTGAATATAAGTTTTAAGCAACTTTTAATTATATTCTTCGTAGTTCGTACTTGTACTCTAAGTCTCGCCTTCACTAAGGATCGCACCGTTAACCCCCAGAAGACAATCACTTAGAACTGATTGTACTTTATCCGTTGCGCATCCATATGACCAGATAATAACTATAGTTTCAATAATCCAAAAACATGCAACTTATTAATCCTCACATAAAAATAAACATTCCGAGGACTTTTTATATAAGACTAGCTGGGCTACCCGACGTTGCTCGGGACCGTATAAACAATGAGAAAATTGAAGTTGATTTTGAATATAATTTTTATTTTTTGGAAAGAGGAATTTTTAATGTCTATGTATCATTTGCTATTTCGAGAAAAAGAATATTTTACCTGTCATAGGGTGGCTATTACACATGTATGACATAATTGTACCTTCCCTAGGACAGGTAATTTACAGAATGTATATGAAATAATTTTACCTTTTTGGGACAGGTAATTTACAACATATATTGAAAATATGTTTACCTACCTTCGGACGGGTAATTTATATACATATAGGAAACAATTTAACCTACTCTCGACAGGTACTGTACAACATATATGAAATAATTTCTTTTCCCACCAAGGCTTTCTTAATTCGCTTAAATATACAGTAACCCCCCGGGATACGGTGATCCCAGGATACGTTTTTTTCAGGTTACGATGTGGAATACGATGTTTTCCGACCTCTAGCTATGGTATTTGCCTTGCCTTACGGTATAATGTTATTTGATTATATACATGTGTATTATATACTGTACTGTACTAATATTTAATGCTGTATCCCGGGGTTATACTGTATTTAACTCATGCAAATTTCGTATTTATTATTATCTATCGAATATTATATTGTACCTAATACATAGTACTGATTTCAAAAGATTAAAAACTGATTTGGATGCTACTGGCTAGAACCGAAACCAAAATCTTTAGAGTTCAAGTCGCGTTACTTACCGTTATACCAGATAGCGATATACTAGGTACCTTCAATAAGTTTCCAGATTTTTTTCTGTATGGGCACTTTTATTGATAGTACACACATGAAACTCTAGTCTCATTTGAAGTAATCTCCTTCAGCTGCAATGCACTCGTTGATGTACAGTTCCAACAACTTCTGGAAGGCCTCATGGGAGTCTTTTGTATGAGTTTGTCAATGACCCTCATCACAGCCTCTTTCCTCTCATCAACTGTCTCACAACGACAGCCTCTAAGGTTTTCCTTGAGCTTAGGGATTAACCATAAGTCACAGGGAGCAAGGGTTGGACTATAGGGAGGGTGAGGAAGTGTCTTGATGTCCATCTTGGTCAAATAGTCTGCCACAAGGACGAAGTTGGGGACTGGTGCATTGTGCTGGCGGAAATGCCTTACCCGATTTGAAGAGTGCTGGCCTCTTCCGACAGAATCTCTTCCTAAACTCTCTTAAAACCTCAACATAGTATTATTTGTTGATTGTCTGTAAAGTGGGAACTCAGTTCATGCTGACTATGTCCGTGCTCTTAGAAAAGGTATCATTATAAGTTTCCGGGTGGATTTGCTTTGTCTGGCCTTTTTCGTCTGCGAGAGCTACCATGCTTCCTGGGAACTTAGTCTCTGAATTATATCAGTAGATCTAGCTTTCATCGAAGGTGACCAGAGCATCAACAACTGTGGGATCTGAATTTATCAGCTCAACCATTTTCCTCCTATTATGACAACATCTTTCTTTCTGTTTGGGACAAACTTCGCGCAAATCTTCTGCATATTCAGTTCCTCGCGAATAATTGTGTATGCAGTTCTCACGCTGACACCAAACTGTGGACCTATTGTCTCTATAGGAACACGACAGTCCTTATCCATGAAATTATTTATTTGGCCAAACGATTTTGGTGTTCTGACTTCTTTACTCCTTCCACACCTCTCATCATCCCTTACAAACTCCCTGCCTTCTTTGAATCTCTTATGCGCCTCAAAAACTGATGCTCGATTCATGTAAGATGGTCCCAAATCAGTCTAAAGTATTCCATACGTTTCTGTGGCATTTTCTAAGTTTAAAACAGAATTGTATTGCATATCGTTCTTCTAAAGTGTCCAGGTTGTATTTTTGAAATTCATCAGTTGTGCCAACCAGGCTTTACTAGGGTGTATTCCAATTCTCATTGTAGCTATTTATTTGAACCAGAAATCATAAAAATTGGCGGCATCCCCTAAGATGTATAGCACTAACATACTGAATTTTCAAGGGTCTACGGCAATATTAAATGCTTGTAAAAAAAAAGGTCTGAAAACTTATTCAAGGTACCGCATACGTGAATTATATTGATAAAACAATTAATACCGAGAAAAAAAAGCAAATTAATATCAAGCACAAAAGTACACGAATTGATATCGTGTCGTAAGATACCTTAATATATATATATATATATATATATATATATATATATATATATATATATATATATAAACTAGTATAATATTCTTAATCTGCTAGAAAGATCTATTAATTGCTATCGATCAACAAAATATATAAATTGATGAGGAAAAGTAAAATACTAAAATATTTGATATTGAGTTTAAAAATTTCTGAATTGATATAAATCAGAAGTGATCCGATTGCTATCAACTAACAGAATACGTGCTTTAATATCGATGAGAAAAATATTCATATTGATATCAAACAGAAGACTCAAGCAGTTTATACCTAGCATAAAAATATCCGAATATATTCGTATTTATGTCGGACGACTAAATATCTGAATTAATACAAAAACAATAGAGATATCCGAATTGCAGCCGTTGAAATTAGGGAGATGAACATTTTAGACAGCTACTGTGGTACGACACACACCAATAACAAACCTTACTTTTGACACAGTGCACATAAAAGAATATAAACTTTGGCCAAACTAAATGTAAAAATATCAGTAACCATTTTGGTATTTTCGACGCTTTTACGTTTTGCAAGTAGCGGAATTCGTGATATTTGAACACTCGGGGAACGAACAATTATTTTTCCTCTTATTAAACAAATCTCTCACTTTTAATTTCTCCTGCCTTTCTTTCTCTCTCTCTCTCTCTCTCTCTCTCTCTCTCTCTCTCTCTCTCTCTCTCAATCTCTCTCTTTTTTGCCCCTTCCATCCGTTGCTGGTCATGGTCATCCAAATAGGCAGCAGCAGGGCAACCACATCACGAGTTCCAGCCCCAGCTCGATCCATTACGTATGACATTTGTTGGCTCAGACAATATATAACCTCGCCCTGCGTTGTCTAACAGTGGTTGGCACGGCCAGATGCTTCACCAGCGTCTTTCCTTTCGCTCTATTTCTATCGCTCATTCTCTCTCGCTCTTTCTTTCTGTATATACAGCAATTAACACACACACACACACACACACACACACACACACAAACACACGTATATAGATTTCTGAACATGTGCATGCAAATGGACAAACCCATATCTCTCTACTAATATTAATGCCTATTTTTAATTCTTTTCTGAAAATTCTTAATTCTTAACCGAATATGAAAATCAGTAAGAATAATCTTTGTAGATTGCCAAGAAAATGCTATATATATATATATATATATATATATATATATATATATATATATATATATGAGCAAACAGTTAATGAAATATGTTAAAAAAACACTTTGAAATGAGTTAAAAACATATTTAATCTGAAAAGGAAACACTAGATAAATGGATAGTCCTAAAAATTATATATATATATATATATATATATATATATATATATATATATATATATATATATATAGTGTGTGTGTGCGCGCGCGTTTGGATTGGGAATGTGATGTGTCTAGTGTGTTAGGTATAAGTTAGTGTTAAGTCCATGCTTGCATGCCTTCTCGCTTCCAGCTAACACCGCTGGCTAACCTCGTAGTGAAAAGGAAGCAGCTATGCATAAGTCTTTTCTGCCAGTACATAGCCTCCCCATCATCAAGACTCCTACAGTGCCTGGTCACACACGGTAGTTGGATGTCTTTCGGCCCCAGGCTAAACTTGTAGGAGATCGCGGAGTAGTAGGGGACCACAGAGGTAGTGCGTTCTGGTCCACCAATATGTGGACATAAGCATTGGAGGTTCAGAGGGTGTCTACCTGATGCGCAACAGATACTGCACCTAAACTGCGCAAGCAAGTTTGGAGCCAAGGTGGAAAGTCCTGTGGTGATGGAGTGAGACTACGCCAACACTGAGGGATAAAGCACTGAGGCCCCAACTAGTCATCGTCAAGTTTGACAGACTGCATAATATATATATATATAAATATATATAAATATATATATATATATATATTTATATATATATATATATATATATATATATATATATATATATATATATATACAGTACTGTTTCGCTGTTTCACGGTTCATCAGTGCGACTAGACTAGCAACTACCTCAAGCCAGGATCGACAGTATGACAGTCAAGGCTCCTAACCATTACGCTAATCGGCGGCTGCTGTGTGAGTCTTGAATTAACGATGTTTTGACATCGTCCGAAATACCTAAGCTCAATTTGTTTACACAAAGAGCATCGCTTAATACGCTAATGGTAATTCGTGTATCACTTCTCAATATGCTCAAGTAAAGAAAAGGAGCATTATAGGCATCCACATGCAGTACTGTTTCGCTGTTTCACAGCTCATCAGTGCGGCTAGACAGGCAAGTATATATATAATTATTTATATATATATATATATATATATATATATATATATATATATATATAAGTAACAATGTATGTATGAGGACTCTTCTCAAACTTTACCCCAACGAAGTTTTATCTACAGACTTGAAATTTAGTTTATAGGATATTCAGACACGCGGAAAACTATATATATATGATATATGTTTGCTAATTGTTCTACTGAATGCGTATGCTCGAATCGTGCACATTATGTTCAAGAAAAATTAGGTTTGAAAACACTTGTTTCAGATCGCCTTGAGCTGGCCTAATGGTTATCGTACTTGACTCTCTGTCTTTAGGTTATGGTTTCGATATCAGATCGAGTATTTTTTTATTTACAGGAAATGAACTGTTTAGAAAAAACAATACTCGCATGAATATGGCTCAGTTTCTTTCTGTCTTTTTTTTTCTTCAACGTTATGTTTAATATCGGACAATGAAAGTACGTCTTCTAATATATATATATATATATATATATATATATATATATATATATATATATATATATTATTTTAAAAATATAATTATCCACCAACACGTGGTTCGTCGTCTACGACTCATCAGAGTGACTGAATCTAGCGAGATTTGAAATCAGTACAGGCCAATAAGTCTCCTGTGCGTCATGAGTAAGTTGCTGGAATTTGTGTTAAATACAGGAGTAATGCACCATCTCATCAAAAATAACCTTCTTAGTGACACACAATATGGTTTCCGTTCTGCTAGATCTACAGCAGATGGGCTTACAGTTATATCTCATAGGATTAGCAAATCTCTCGACGGAGGCAACCTTTCTAGGGCAATTGCTCTTGACAGATCTAAGGTCTTTGATAGAGTATGACATAAAGGTTTACTTCACAAGATCTCTAGCTATGGTATAGCTGGAAATGTCTTCTCAATTATTAAATCATTTCTTTCTGATAGGTTCATAAGAGTAGTAGTTGAGGGGCAAAAATCAGAAGCTCACAGTATTAATGCTGGTGTCCCTCAGGGGTCCATCCTGGGTCCAACTCTTTTCCTGATCTACATTAATGATCTTCCAAATCACATCCTTACATCATTTGTAGACTTTTATGCTGACGACACTACCATTTATGGTAGCACATCTAAAACAGTAAACGACCAAGTTCTCTTCGATTCTCTCTCCTCTGATCTTGAGCACGTAGTACAATGGAGAAAGGAGTGGCTGGTTACTTTTAATGCATCTAAAACCAAGCTTCTCTCTTTACATAATCAACATTCTGATCCACATCTGGCATCAATTGAAATGAATGGCTCTCGTCTTCAGAAGGCCTCAAGTTTTGACAAGCTACTGGGCTTGACCATTACTCCTAATCTTAAATGGAACACGTACATCAAATTTTTTGCCAAGGCAGCTGGGTGGGATCTTTCTATCGATCCGGTAGATATCTCACTGCTGAATGCAATTCTCTATCTATATAAGAGCCAGATACGTCCAAGGATGGAATACTGTTGCCACATCTGGGCAGGAGCTGCTAGAAAGGACTTGTCCTGCCTTGATAGAGTTCAAAATAGACTTCGTAGCCCCGTAGGAGACGTCCTTTTCTCTTCCCTGCAACCTCTATCTCACAGAAGAAATGTTGCGAGTTTGTCTCTGATGTATCGTTATTTTCATGGAAAGTGTTCGACTGAGCTTCAGTCTATGGTCCCCCCTCGCCAAACTTTCACAAGAAACACTCGTCTAGCTGAAAACACTATCAATAATTCCCCCCACTCTTTATTTGTGCCTAAACCTAAACGTAGATTCCATGAACAAAGTTTCTTTCTTAGAACTGCACGCCTGTGAAATTGTCTTCCGTTTTCCTGTTTTCCGGCTGACTACAATATGGTTGTGTTCAAGTCTAACGTAAATAAGTTCTTGATGAGCCGTTCCATATAAGTTATCAAATTTACCGAATTTTCATTACTAATGATTACTATATTGTCCAATTTCTACTGTACACCGTTTAACTCTTATCCTTGAGTGGCCTCTTGGCCTTGATAATGTGGTGATGCCTGTGTAAAAAAAAAGTGCATTTTTACCTAAATGTGAGTTGGGAATATTTTCCCTTTAACCAACTTGGTACCCCCACATGGGGAGCGGTATATATACATATACATATATATATATATATATATATATATATATATATATATATATTTATGTATATACACACAGATATATATATTTATATATATGTATATCGAATGTTGTGGATTTCTTTACAATAATTAAATATTCTCTTTCAAATAGATAAGGGAAGTAGTTTTCCTTAGAAAGATCACCTATATTACTTTGGACGTAACAAATTAAATACTAACTATTACTTACTTGTTTTTACTTATAAAGCAGTAATCTACGTACACGTGTTTCGTCATTCTACATTAGTTATATATATATATATATATATATATATATATATATATATATATATATACTTATATATATAGCCATATATAGTTATATGTATATAGTTATATATGTATATAGTTATATATATAGTTATATATATATATATATATATATATATATACTCATACATAGTGACATATATGCATATATAGTTATCTATACAAGAATACACGCAGATATGTATAATATCTTATATTATTTTAATTTAAGTTATATTTAATAATTATTACAGTAAATAATTATATATATATATGTATATATATATATATATATATATATATGAGAGAGAGGGAAGAAATAATACTTATTAAACTTAACAGCCCTACAATCATTCACGTTCACAACACACAGACACACACACGTGCACACACACAAACATATATATATATATATATATATATATATATATATATATAGAGAGAGAGAGAGAGAGAGAGAGAGAGAGGGGGGGAGTGTGTGCGTGTGTGTTTGAAAATTTTCCAAAAATAATTTCTTTTAAATGTTGCCCATTTTCAACTTCTCATATTTGTGCTCTTTCCAAAACATTATTCATGACAGATTGCAGAATGTCTGGATTGCGATTTAACTCCCTTATTTCGCTCCTGACGTTTCCTGCAATCTTTCGAATTGTGTTGTGACTTGGGCTATCTCTTACATGAAAATGCCGTCGATAAGTTCTTTGAGTCAAAACAATTGACCCCTGATTTTAGTAAAACAATTATACAACTTGCGTACGTTGTTCAATGCCATACTTATCCATAATTATTTTCCATAATATTATCTATAAAATATCTCAAAACAATGGATACCCCCTGTAAGGGGGTTGTAATGGAAAGGTTGCGCAATCCTCAACCACATTTCTCCTGAATCGGTACTGCTTGATTCCAGTGGCAAGAAGTTCAGGACGACTGCAAACAATGTCGAAATAAACTAAGATCACATTCGACACATGAAATTCCCAAATGGTCACCCATTTTAGTACTGAACAGGCTCAATGTTGCTTACCTTCGATAATTTAACGAGAACCAGTGTGTCAACGTGATTATGACGTATATAGTTGTATTCTCGTACTAAAATCATTTTCACAAATTTAGACCTTTATTTAACATTAGCTTGTAATATCAAAAGTGCACCCCCCCCTCCAAAAAAAAAAACTGGTCCATTATGAAACTAGCTATGAGTTCAAATTCTTGTTGTGGTTATTTACGTACTAATAAAATTTACTAGACGTTGGGTCAGTATGTTATATTAGCTATGGAATTCATGTATTAGCGGGACACTTGTGACGTAAAGAAAAGGGTTTTTTTTTTACATAACAGAAACATTTCTATGAAAGTATATTAAGATCAAAAAAGAATATAGATAGATTTCTATGAGTTGTTCTGTTTATTATAATTGGTTATTTTTAAAATATATATATATATATATATATATATATATATATATATATATATATATATATATATAATTACTGAATTATAAGTGGTTGGCCATACTTATAGTTAAATGTGCACTGAACAGATACCATAATACTTATTATAGTTAAATGCAAATTTTGATATATCTGCTTTTTTATACCGTTCATTTCTGTATTACGTTTAAGTTATTTTAAACCCCACTCTTCGCATGTTAAATAATTTCGAAATAATAATGTTGATATTTCAGCGTCCCAATTGTTCTTTTGTTTTTTTTGTTTATTTTAAACCCCACTCTTCCCATATTAAATAATAATTTCGAAATAATAACGTTAATATTTCAGCGTCCCAATTGTTCTTTTGTTTTTACTTTTTTGCGTTTAAATTATCCTAATAAACAATTGTTAATACTGTCTGCTTTTTTTTTACATCGTTCATTTCTGTATTACGTTTAAGTTATTTTAAACCCCACTCTTTCCATGTTAAATAATAATTTCGAAATAATAACGTTAATATTTCAGTGCGCAGCTTATGCGCAACCGGATGTCGTAAACCGGAAAGTGGGTTACATACATAGTTACAAGATCATTTGAGTTTTATAATTATATAGATTATGTGCCTCGCAAGATAAGTATGCATAGAATAAAGTACAGATATATTTTAGCGCATGTGGTATTATTGCGGACACGTCTAGCTAAATTTTCTTATAGTCTTTATTGACCACAATACATGTACAATGTGTGTTTGCAAAGATGCTTGTCTCGGGTGCGTCATAGGTCTTTTTCGTGTCGCAGCGCGTGCGTGCTACTGTGTAGAATCCAGCATTATACGAGTGGTGCATGTGTTCCGGGAAAGTCTGCTAGCTCCGGGTTTACATATGACCTGCCCTTCTACTAGAGTCTCGTGAACATGAGTCGACCAGGCACTTAAAGTCTTTAAGTGGCAGAGAAGGAGATGGGCCCAGGGATAACAAGCGCATACCGCCACCTATTTTTCCGTAACAGTTACTCACCTAACAGGGGCACATACAAGCACGCACACATGCTCACACACCTGCTACTACACACACACACACACACACACACACACACACACACACACACACACACACACACACACACACACGTGTGTGTGTGTATATATGTCTGTGTGTATATGTGTGCATATATATATATGCTAGTCTAGTAATCTGTGAATTCAGTACTATATATTGACCTTGACCCAATGATATTAAGTCCGATCTACTTATTGGCCGCATTTAGTCAAACGTTTAAACAACTTTGTACGACGACAGAACAGAACGTTGATTTTTTTTTTTTTTTTTTGCTGTTGATGTTTTTTATTGTTTTTTTTTTTTTTTAGTTTTTATAAAATCTTTATTTTATATCTGGTTTGTCTATTTTACGGCATATCAACCCTGTTTAGATTATATAATTACAAAAAATAAGGCTTATTGGAAATGAGAGAATTCAACGCTGACTGACATAGCTGACTCCATTGTCCGCCACCAATCAACATATATCTCACTCGTCTTACATGAACTGTTTATTGGTACATATCTACCTTTTCTTTTATCTATCTTTTTTTTTCTTTTTTTTTTTTTTTTTTTGCTATAGATACGGAAACTGCTCGATATGTCTTGACAAAATAAATAAATCCTGAAGGTCATGAGATGTCAATAAAGTCAAGAAAGATATTTCTATGCGACAGAGACCCTGGTGATTATTGCACATTTGATAATAGCGTTTCTATTTTTATCTATATATCTATAACGTGAAGATTTTCTCGCGCTGACATTGAAATTAAAAACATACTTTTCCTATTAAAAATTATTAAAACAAAGGTTATTCAGCCATTCATACGTGAACAAATTTGCATATTTCCTTGAAAAAAAAAACGAGCGTTAATTGATTACTTGTTTACGGTTTCTTATGAGATGATTAGCTTTTTGTTTTCTGTTTTTGTATAATTTCTACATTCTGCATAATTGCTAGAATTTAATATGAAAACATTCTATACAGGGAAATGTGTGTGTGTGTGTGTGTGTGTGTGTGTGTGTGTATCCATCAATCAATCAATCTATGTATCTATCTATCTATCTATCTATCTATCTATATAAGTGACTTTGTCAGTGGGTATACAAACATATTTAACTACATATGTGCATACATGTATCAGGTAGAACTTTTTTTAAAAATCTAATATTGTCTCGCCACCGTCAGAAAAGATACTGAAAAATGATGTAAATTTTAAGCCTAAAAATTTAATTCATTCGTTGAGAAATTTCTCTGTCGCTGAGGATGCTAGAATTTATAAAAAGTAGTCTTACCTGAAATATGTATGCACATATATAGACAAAATAATAATCTCTCTCATACACACACACACGCACGCGCGCATAGACACGTATATATATATATATATATATATATATATATATATATATATATATATATATATATATATACTAGCTGTACCCGGCCACGCGTTGTTGTGGCTCAGTTTGTTAAAATGGAACACATGTGAAAGTAGAGAAAAGTTAGATTCTTTTTTTCAAGAGAGTGTACAAATTATTTATTTTTTTTAACAGATGTTAAGAAAATAAACAGAAAAATACTTCCATCATTAATTATGCAAAAAAATAAATAAAATGTTGATTTAGTGTTTCAATATGCTTATAAATTACGATAAAACTTGCTGAGTATGCACTGTTTTACGGTTGTTGTAAAAATGGAACGGAAACTTAAATTTCGCTTCATTTTAACCTTTCTTAATTTTTTAATTGTCCCCCCCCCAAACGAATATAATCAAAACAGTAACATTCAACAATTGTACTTTATGTATATAAAACACAACATGGGTGTTTGTATTACTGTACACATAGATTCGAAAAAGTTGTCAAAAAACAAATATATAACAAATAAATGTTATCAAAGGCAAGATAAGTTACTTTTCTGCCAAACTGGATATATTTTTTGTGTTTTTATTCAATGTAACATATTTATTCAGCTCGAAAAACATACAGTGTTTACCGATGTATTCGAAAATCCAAGATGGCGTCTCACACCCTCTTTAACACCGTAAGTATGGAAAAAGGTGTTATAAATAAAAAACTATACAAAATACTATTAAAAACCCGCCGAATATATGTCAACCTATGTCACGGTAACATATATTGAGCGAGTTTTTCGAGCTGAATAAACATGTTACATTGAATAAAAACACGAAAAATATATCCAGTTTGGTAGAAAAGTAACTTATCTTGCCTTTGATAACATTTATTTGTTATATATTTCTTTTTGGACAACTTTTTCGAATCTATGTGTACAGTAATACAAACCCCACAAAATATTTATTAAAAAAAAAAAATTAAAAAAAAAAAAGTTAATAACGAAAGGGAAATAATTCCATTTTTAAACGAAAAAGTCAGTTTACCTAACTTACTGTATTAATGCTATTTTTTTTAAGCAAGAAAAAAAGGGTAAATATCCAGATACGCTACTACAGAACACCGACCACTCTAATTTGTTTTTTTATAGGTAATTGAGGTCGCTGACAACGAATCTGATAGTCAAACTTGGGGCAAATTTACCGTTTGCATGGTATTTACCCCTGAACCCACGAACTTCTTTCCACCATTTTGCAGCATCCGTTTATGTTACGCGCATGCACGCTGTAGCATAAACGACGGCTTCACCAAGCAAACTATGTTGGGGGGAGGGGATTTTTTTTCCAGGACATAGAATTTTCTAATTTTCAAAAATACATTATAGCGCTTTTTGGGTGGAAAATTTAAAATTAGCTGAAAAAGAAATAAAATAAGAAAAGGAAAGCACACCAAGTTGGAGTAGGGGGGGGGTAATTTATCTGTGTTTTTTTTTTACCTGGAACATCGAATTTTAAAATTTTCCGTAAGTAACGCACCGACATTTACCAATTAGAACACCATTTAACATTTTCCGGAGATTTTACTTTGTACATTGGGGGCACGAGCGGGGTGGGGGCGGATGTGATGTTGGCGCGCGCGCGCCCCAACATCACCCCCCCTCCAAACAAATTAGAGTGGTCGGTGTTCTGTAGTAGCGTATCTGGATATTTACCAAAAAAAAAATATTTAGGTTTGGCTATAAATTCCTAAACTCATTTCCCCTAAATAATTTAGGTGACTGAAATAGGAATCTAATTGAATCTTTAATTTCCTGAATAGTATCCAATAATTCATTTTTCTTCGAGTTATATCGAATACATTAATACGGACTTTAGGGGCTTTTTTCGTAATGTTACTGTAAAAATTATTTTTTATTGTTACAAATTACGATGCTTTAAAAAAAGCAAAACTAAATTCTTGCGTTTTTTATTTACTACTGAAAACCATAACTTTAGTAAAGGTATTTTTTGTTTAAACAAAATAAAACATTTTCACCAAGAGTTAAGTAAAAATAATTAGTTCATTATATTCTGCGATCATTATTTGAAAAATACTGCAATTTTCATTAAAATTCGTTAATTTCCTGATTTTTGGTGAATTTTTAAGTAAAGGGAGGAATCAAAATGTGTATACACTTTGAGCGTCGGCATTCATTTATCGACCACGTGTGGTTAATTTAAATTAAACTTCAATCACATGGTTACATTATCAATAAACCCATTGAAAATTTACCGATATTGTAAATACATTCTGTTTACATTGATGCCCGGAAAACTCGTCCCGGGAAAACTCGTCTCCGGAAAACTCGTCCCCTTTCGCTAGGTAGGAAAACTGGTCCCTTATTGAATAAATATCGATTGAAAACACATTTTATGATCGTTCTTGAAGGAGATATTATTTTTTAAATAGACTATAGCCCCCCCCCCTAATATTTTTTAAAAATATTTTTACCTGTTTAATGTTTTTTTGTTTTTGTTTTAAATAAAATCGATTTTCTAAGTGTCCGTTTTCTACCTAACTGGCTAAGTTCCTAGTGGTTTCACTTATATTAAAGCGTTTATTATGTTCATACAAAGTTAATTACAAATTTTTTTTGTTCTTATTTTAACGATGTTTTTTGGAGTCATAAAAACAATAATTGAAAACAAACCAAAAAATTAAAAAACAGGAAGCGATTCGATTTTTCGTTACTTTTTTTTTTTTAATTATGATAGTTTTTTTGTTGTTATGTTTTTGTTTTCTCTCATACCAAATGCACTCATGCGTTATTTAAAATTATAATTTTATCAATTATCAACATTTATTGTCGTCCTGTCAAATTTTGCAAAAATTAACTAATAAATTAAAAACGAAATATTTTTTTGGCGCGAGGGATGCCATGTGCTAACAATCTCTCGTTAACTAATTTTTATTTTTTAAAAATTTTTACTTCAAAATTCTAAAATCAATCATTAAGAGAAAAAGTAATCACTAAATAAATTTATTAATCAATTTCTAACAGTATTTTGTCTAGTTTATTATTTATTACACTTTTTTCGAACTTACCGTGTTAAAGAGAGAGTCAGCCGCCATTTTAAATGGTCCAATACATCGGTAAACACTGTATGCTTTTCGAGCTGAATAAACATGTTAAATTGAATAAAAACACGAAAATTATATCCAGTTTAGTAGAAAAGTAACTTATCTTGTCTTTGATAACATTTATTTGTTATATATTTGTTTTTTGACAACTTTTTCGAATCTATGTGTACAGTAATACAAACCCAGAAATTCTTTTTATATTAATATAAAAAAAGCGGTCTCGTTTATGAACATAATAACCACTTTAAAATAAGTGAAACCACTAAGAACTTAGCCAGTTAGGTAGAAAACGAACACTTAGAAAATCGATTTTATTAAAAAAAAAAAACATTAAACAAGTAAAAATATTTTTTTTTTAAATATTATGGGGGTTATAGTCTATTTTAAAAAATAATATCTCCTTCAAGAACGATCATAAAATGTGTTTTCAATCGACATTTATTCAATAAGGGACCAGTTTTCCTACCTAGCGAAAGGGGACCAGTTTTCCGGAGACGAGTTTTCCCGAGACGAGTTTTCCCGAGACGAGTTTTCCCGGGACGAGTTTTCCTAAATTCGTTTACATTAAGCCTGTGGTGTTTTTTTAGTGATGCAATGTTGTCAACTGAGATTTAAAAAAAAAACCCCGCGAGATCAGGAGAAAGAAATGTCTAGAAAATCGCTAGCCAGTTTGGCAGAAAAGTAACTTATCTTGCCTTTGATAACATTTATTTGTTATATATTTGTTTTTAGACAACTTTTTCGAATCTATGTGTACAGTAATACAAACCCGTGTACAGTAATACAAACCCCTTCGGGGAGATTGGAATGCCCCCCCCCACCTAAAATGTACTTGGAAAAATCGATTTTATAGTGAGATTTAAGAATGGTTAGTCGAAAAAAAGGTGAAAAACAAAACAAATAATCAATAAATAATTGTTACCAAAGGCAATAAATGCTACTTTTTTTTACTTACATGAATGAGTTTATTTTATGTTTTAAAGTATTTTCAAGCAATCTAATGCGGGTGTCTGGGTGCCAAATACCTCCAGATTTTCTAGAATTTCCCGCTAGATTGTAAACGAAATCTCCAGATCTAGCAGGAAAACCGCTAAATTGTAACACTGGTCACGTGACAGGAAGCGGTAATAAATAATTGTCTCTAAATAAAAAAATGGCCTCGTAAAAAGAAATCCACCTATTTATCATAGAAAAATTAAGTATAATGTTATAATTAAAAAGAAATATATAAAAACACACATGGATATAGTAAACATATTATACCAAAACGTGGAAGCCATCCGTCCAGTGGTTTTTTAGACAATTAACTCCAAACGAACCAACATTTACATATATATATATATATATATATATATATATATATATATATATATATATATATATATATATATATATATATATATGATGGAAATTATCGACAGTCCAAAAATATATCAACAACCACACCTCTCTTGAATCGGCACTGCTTGAGTCCAGTGGTAAAGATAAATCGAGGATAGCTGGAAACAATGCCGAGATAAGCGGAGAGCACATACAGCCCCTTTAAGTCCTAAATAGTTACCCATTTAGTACTGATCAGGTTTAACGTACAGGAGGCAGGACGTACATTAAGAATGGAATATTAAGAACTTTGGTATCGAATATAGATAATAGAGGGAAGGTGGGTGAGGATAAGGTGGATTGCAAAAATAAGGATGGGGTTGTGTTTGTAATTATTTTGAAAAGTTGATTTAACAAATTGACTAAAAAAACGCCTCACCATTAAGAGAATAAATTACGAACTGTGAATCTCAGCATTCTAATAAAAGTTTCGGTTTAAAATTACATGACGGTTATTGAGTTTGGAATTTGTGATGGTTGGAAGGAAAACGGTATAAAGCATATGGTGGTATCAATTAAGATGAAAAAACAAAATATTACGTAAGTATAAATCATGTAGAATATCTGCATGAATATGATTACACGTAATAGTAAAATAAAGTTGATCATCCTATAAGAAAACTGAAAAAAAATAGGAAATTATTTCAAATGAATGTTTAAAAGAATATGCAAATGAGCTAGATCTTTTGCAGATAAATGCAAATATAACAAAGTTGTATTTTCTTTTTGAGTAAATAAAAAAGGGATTTTAATATTAATATCAATACACACAAAAACAAATTTTTAGGAGTGTGTGTATATATATATATATATATATATATATATATATATATATATATATATATATATATATATATATTCGGGTTTTTTATATTCAAAAGTAATGGACTAATGAATTCAACGAGGTTGTTAGATAGTGCTCAATAAAAAGAGCTGATAATACTTGTTTATTGTTATATAAACATGCTCACATCCCGCTGCTACAAATAGCCACTTGTTTCAATCAAACAGCAGATATCATAAGGCAGCGGCTTGACTATTCAAAAGTTCAATGAATAATGGATTTTTATTTTAGGTAGGAACTCTTTAAAAATTGGAGTTAAAAAACTTAAAACACAGAACTTTAATTATAAGATGTAAAGAGGGGGGCAATTTAAATAAAGTTAAAAGATTATAATGGAGAGAGAGTGATTTAAAAAAAGAAATAGAGAAAGAAAATAAATGGAGAAAGAAAATAGAGAGAAAAAATATATATATAATATGGAGAGGAAAAGGAAAAAAATATAAATGGTTATTATAAAGAGAATAAGGACTAGAAGGGAAAAGAAAGAATGATGAGATATAGTTAAAGAGAGAAAGAGAGAAAGTAAGAATTTGACAGTATATAGAAAAAGAAAAAGATCTGCGTGTCAACCAATTTATGAACAATTATACAATTCAGTAATGAGACGTTATTACAAATACAAACAGAAAATACAATGTAAGCCTTAGAAATGAACATGTCAAAAAAGACAGCGAATGTATCCAACCAACATATTTATCATCTCACATACGTCCACGAGTAATATCAACGCAGTTCAAACATACGTCTACAATTAATTAAGCCCTTTATACTAAATGATATAAGTTTAAAGTTTTCGCGTTTTTATTAAATAAATATATAAATACAAGAAATAAATAATAATGATAAAACAATATTAAAATTATTATTATTATTAATAATAATAATAATAATAATAATAGTAATAATAAAAATAATAGTAAAAAAAACAGAATAAAATTAATATTTATTATCTTTTTAATATAACATATTTAGCCATAAGAGGGGATTAAATAAATTAAATAGGACTAATAATTATAAATAATAATCTACTAATATTTATGTATATAAAAAGAATACAATACATATATATATATACATACATATACACATATATACACATACATATACACATATATACACATATATATATACATATATACACACATACATACATACATATACACATACACACACATATACACATGCATATAAGTAAAGGTGTAACTCTAAACTATTAAGTTGAAAGTTTAAGCTAGTTAAGTATAAATATAAAGTCATATTAAATCACAAATTAATAGATTCAAGGCAGTATTACTAAGAACATAGAAACAAGTACACTTACATATAAATATATAAATATATTCAGGCAAAAGAAGTAATTAAATCAACAAAATACTCAAAAGTAGCTACATACAGGTAGATAGTAACAAAATGAAAAATAATAAAATATATATGTATATACCCACAGAGAACCAACAGACATACAAATAAGCATATATATATAAACATACATACAAACAATACACAAATAAATGCACACAGTCATATACTAATATACAACAACGCACACACACACATATATATACGCACACATAAATATGTATAATTCACATAAACTATATATATAGAAATACATATGAATACAAATTATTTGGTAAGAGTACAGATAGATGCATACACACATAAAAGCATACAAATGGATTGAATAAATATGGGAGGGTATACAAAATAATATAGAAATATATAAATCTAAGTACACACGGTCATAAAATAAGCACATAGACACATACATATACACATAGACACGCAAGTATATAAGATAGGGGAAGTAAAGAATGAAATCAGGCGAGGAGAAAGTATATTAATAGTATTTTAATAAATTATAGAAATCAGTGACAATTTTAAATTTATTTAAATTTTATATCTAAACTAAATTACTTAAAAGATGGTTTTTATAATGTTTGCAATTAATTGAAGTGTCGTGCTTCTTATTTAATTATTTATCTCTTTCTCTAAAAGTAAGTATAAATAATTTCTCATAAAGACATAGGTAGCAAGGTGAGTTTAAAGATGAACAGGTTTTAGCTTTCTTTAAAATTTTCCAATTTACTATTGGGGAGTAACCTTGCTCTACTAGTTCATTGTAATATTTAGACAAGGAAGTTCTATTTTTGTACTCATTATTTTCAAAAGAGCACTCGTGACCGGTAAATCTTTCTTTAAAATTGTTATTTGTCATTCCTATGTAATATTTTTTTCATTAGGATTTTCCTGAGTAGAAATAGTTGCTTGGTACACTACAGAAGTAATTTGACAATTTCCTTTAAGAGGGCATTTTGATTTAATTCTACAGTTACACCCTTCGGTAGCAATGGGTGTGCTATTTTTGTTTAATATTTTGTTATTATGCTTTTTAATTATTTTTTCAAGGTTTTCATTACAGCTAGAACTAAGTTTTATTGTATTTTTATTGAAAATTTTATGTAGTATGTTATTAATAGGGAAGTGCTTTTTAATTAAGTTTAAGAATTTCATTCCTAGATTTGTTTTAAGTTTCAGATTAAAAGGGGGATTGTACCACAGGATTTTTCTCTTACGGTTTCTATTTGTATTTGTGTTTGGGTGTGTTGGTTCTATGAACTCAATTTGCGTGTTTTTGTTTCCACTATCCTTAAGGGCCCTGTTATAGAAATATTTATGTTTATTAAATGTTTCAAGATTGGAAGAATTGTCACTGATTCTTTTACTAATGGATTTGGGGATATGCCTAATGATAGATTTTGGGTGATTTGATAGGGGGTGTACATAAATTGGGTTTGAGTTTTCCTTCCTATATGGTTGGTAGATGCCTTTCGTTAAATCAAAGTTCACATCCAAAAAATTTACAGTTTTAACATCCGATGTAATATCCACTTTTAATTTAATTCTACGGAATTCATTTAATATAATCTGTTTGGTTCTTTCACATTTAGGGCCGTTGGATTCCTTTATAATCATCATTCCATCATCACGATACAAGCCTATATCCATGACATTGATATCTTTGGTTAAGTTGTATAGTATGAATAGACCTACTAAGTCTGTCATTTCAGCAGAATCCAAAGACCTCATGGAAATGTCAAACAGGTCATTTTGATCTTTTTTCAACCACTGATCATTTCCACTAATCAATGTAGTATTTCTACATGTCCATATAATTTCAATTTCAGTGTCTTTTATATCAGACAGGAGTTTAGCAAACTCCATCACCTCTTCGAATAGTTCCTTAGATATGGAGGGATAGTAATTCACAATATCGAATTGTAAGAAAGTACAATTCTTTTTATTTTGTATATTGGAAACCCATTTAATGGTATCCGCTGTATTAATCCATAGATTTAGTTTATTATTATAGTATTAATCATAGATTTAGTTTATTATTATAGTTTTTATTATTACTATTATTTTTATTATTACTATTATTATTATTAATAATAATAATTTTAATATTGTTTTATCATTATTATTTATTTCTTGTATTTATATATTTATTTAATAAAAACGCGAAAACTTTAAACTTATATCATTTAGTATAAAGGGCTTAATTAATTGTAGACGTATGTTTGAACTGCGTTGATATTACTCGTGGACGTATGTGAGATGATAAATATGTTGGTTGGATACATTCGCTGTCTTTTTTGACATGTTCATTTCTAACGCTTACATTGTATTTTCTGTTTGTATTTGTAATACATTACTGAATTGTATAATTGTTCATAAATTGGTTGACACGCAGATCTTTTTCTTTTTCTATATACTGTCAAATTCTTACTTTCTCTCTTTCTCTCTTTAACTATATCTCATCATTCTTTCTTTTCCCTTCTAGTCCTTATTCTCTTTATAATAACCATTTATATCTTTTTTCTTTTCCTCTCCATATTATATATATATTTTTTCTCTCTATTTTCTTTCTCTATTTATTTTCTTTCTTTTTTTAATCACTCTCTCTCCATTATAATCTTTTAACTTTATTTAAATTGTCCCTCCCTCTTTACATCTTATAATTAAAGTTCTGTGTTTTAAGTTTTTTAACTCCAACTTTTAAAGAGTTCCTACCTAAAATAAAAATCCATTATTCATTGAACTTTTGAATAGTCAAGTCGCTGCCTGATGATATCTGTTGTTTGATTGAAACAAGTGGCTATTTGTAGCAGTGGGATGTGAACATGTTTATATAACAATAAACAAGTATATATATATATATACATATATACTCCTAAATACATACATACATACATTTATATATTGGTAACTAGAAATTTTCGACCCAAACCAATTAAAAAGCTTGCCCTATGTCTGAATACCCTTTATGTAAAATTTCAAATGTTTAGACCAGAAATTGTCTGAGTAATTTGATAGAGACCGCAGAGGTGAAATTTTTTTTTTAGTGTTAGTACCCCTTTACCTTTATTGTTTTGGGCTCAAATCAAGTTATTAAGTTAAATCCATGTACAAAGAACCTATATCTAAAATTTCAAATGTTTTGACCCAAAATTGTCGGAGGAGATTGGTAGAGTTCTCAAAGGTCAAATCGTTGAACTTTGACCCCCTTAATAGCAAAATTTTTGGCCGAAAACGGATTACACAGATTTTCCCAAATCTCAATACCCTGTATATAAAATTTCAAATCTGTAGACTGAAAATTGACAGAGTTATTCCTATATATATATATATATATATATATATATATATATATATATATATATATATATATATATATATATCGACCCGCCGTGACGTCGTAAGCCGCTGTGGCCGAGACCGCTAACGCATTAGCTTTTTTCACCTCCTTTTCCACTTTTGAATTACAAGTTAGAGCCTGGCTACTGCAGCTTTTTTTCTGCTCGACGAGCACTCGCTGCTATTTTGATTGAAACACTTTTTTAGAGCTGGGTTGCCAAATAATCTTAGTATATTACTTATCTTAACCCGGGCAATCCCGGGTACTCATGCTAGTGTATATATATATATATATATATATATATATGCGCAAAGTAACTATTTTTTTGTATCATAGCTCTTCAGCGTGGCGAGACAATCAAGTGTTTCAAATCGAGATTCAGACTCGATCGTTGTTTCCGAAGTTATATCTACTACTTTATATTATGCTACCGAGAATCGTTCTACTTAATCTACACTGAGGTTTCTGCGTTTCATACTTGTAGGGAATCATCAAGCTAAAAAGTTTGAAGATCGTAGCAATAAAAACATCATTTATGACCGCTATACAAACCAATATCTACATATCTCTATAAATATTATTTATGGTCCTGGATATGAGCTTAAACTATACCCAGTGGTGAGGCCCCAGCTTGCGGGCTTTGGGGAGAGTGAAGCCACCCTTTAATTACCATTGCTCCCAGGTCCACTCTGATCGGGAGTGGTTGTACCTGTTAGGGTCCCAACTATGAATTAAATAGAAACCGACTTGAAAACAACAAATATATTCTATTTAAAAAAAATGTTCTTCCAAATCTTTGAATTCGGCATTGAATAATCCAAAAATGGTTGATATGCCGTAAAACTAAAACAACCAAACCAAGCCAAACCAATATTATTTATCACCTCTCCATTTATGCATAAATAGGTGAGAACTTGAATGCCTACTAGGCTCTATACTTAAGTGTCTAAAATCTCTCTGTGCAGGGGTTTTTCAGGAAAACCTGGCAGGAGGATACTTTTCCCTAGAAGTAAACCCTGACCAAATATTCAAAATCACATAGTATTAGTTGTCCAAGTAAGATCTTCTCACTATGGCTTACTTATATTAGCTTTTACCAAGTATGGTGCACCTTCTCGAAATTATGTTACCTCAAGCAATAGCACAAAGGTCTATACTCCACCAGACTAGATAAATTATTGTCCTGGAATTTAGTAAGACCAAGAGACCAAAACAAAAAAATATACTAAAATATATGAAAATGGTTAATTGGGGAGAGGACATTTATGTTCTCATTTTTTTTTACTAACTCAGTATTTGAGAGATAGAGAACTTTAATGGAACATTCGAATACCTATGTATTTCATTAAGTGTTCAAGTGTTAGCGCCAGGTAATGGGTCTCTTGATTTCTGAGAACTTTGGCTGCAATCAATTAACACAAATATCAAGTTGAAGTGAATGTTCGTTTTTTTAACTTTCAATGCAAAAAACAGGATACAATATTTATTTAATGTAGTCAACATTCTTACATGTGAAATTTTTTATTTCGACATTTTCTAAAATGAAATTTAATCGACTCAAATAGTTTTGAAAACATCTAACTCGAAGTTCCGAGGTTTCTTTAATAAGTTTCTAGACTTTTTGTGCATTTAAAAGTATCGTAGACTCTGAAAAATTCAGTATGTTATTGCTATACATTTTATGGAATAACTGTCTAATTTTTATGATTACAGGCTCAAATGAACAACTACAGCAGGAATTAGAATACACCCTACTAAAGCCTGATTTTCACAGCTGGTGAATTTCAAAAATGCATTCTGGGCGTGAGGACACTTTAGAAGAAAGATATGGAATAAAATTTCTGTTTTAAACTTGGAAAATGCCACAGAAACGTATGGAAGGCTTTAGATTGCTTTTGGACCGTCTTGTATGAATCAAGCATCAGTTTTTGAGTGGCATAAGAGATTCAAAGAAGGCATGGATTTTGCGAAGCATTATGAGAAGTGTGAGAAAAGTAAGGAAGTCAAAACACCATAGTTGATTGGCCAAATAAAGAATTTCATAGATATTTTGTATTTGAGACAATAAATACACAGTTTGATGTCAGTGTGCGAACTGTACTTAATTATTCACGAGGAACTGAAGATGCGGAAGATTTACGCGAAGTTTGTCCTAAGGTTGCTCAGACAAGATCACAGACTATTTGACCGAGATGAACGTCAAGATAGTTCCTCACTCTTTCTATAGTCTAGACCTTGATCCCTATGACGTTTGGTTATTCTCTAAGCTCAAGGAAAACCTTAGAGACTGTCGTTATGAGACAATTGAGGAGATGAAAGAGGCTGTGAAGAAGATCATTGATACGTTCATACATGAAGAATTTCATTGGATCTTCTAGAAGTTGTTGGAACGGTACAACAAGTGAATTGAAGCCGGAGGAGATTACTTTGAAGGAGACTATAGTTTCATGTATGTGCTCGCAATAAAAGTGCCCATATAAGAAAAACGTTTGGCAACTTATTGAAGGCACCTTGTAATCTCTTATTACAAAGTCTAGAGAATATGGTGGTTGATAAATAAAAAAAAACTAGGCATATTTTTCTTGGAGATGTTTGGCCTTTCGTCAATCTTCATCATGAAATGGTTAGACATAAAAAAAACAAAAAAATAGTCTTCATCACTTATAGTTACACATCGTTATTAGCATGTACTCAGTAAGATTAGTTTTGAAATCAATAATAAACACAAACAGACATATATATTCTTGCATAATTATCGTTTACAAACCTACGATTATAATGCTAAAACGTTTAAATGCAAACGAAGCAGGGTGTTAATATACGTTAAACCAAGGTAAAAAACAAACGTTAAAATGATAAAAAAAAACAACAATTGTACCATAATGTGCAGCGACACACGTAGACAACAGTTGCTTCACTGAAATAGAGAGAGGAGCAGTAGGAGGAAGCGGGACTGGTGATGTCACGGGGAGATAGCAGCAGCAGCAGAAGATAGTGAGAGAGTGGAGTGGGAAAGACGTGACGGCATGAATAGCAGGAGAAAGAGAGCAGACGACAATGATTCCCCGCTAACCGGTGTCAGCTCTGTTAAAATTTGTTATGTATAACGGGAAGCACAGGCAGGAAATAAAAGTGTCTCTAAAAAAAAGTGAGTTCAAAGTATTTCTTTTGTTTGTTTAGCACTTCGATGGCGTCGAGAGACGAGAGGAAGAACGAAATGAGAACGCCTTTTATAACGTTATACAATTTGAAAATCTAACTTTATAATCCTAGAAAATGATTAATGAAATAAAACTGAATTTTTTTTCTGAAGTTCAGTCCTTCCGTAATCGATTACTAAGCAAGGAAGATATAAACTGAACAAAGCTCTATTAATTATAATCAGATGATATGTGATGATATAAGAAATGAATATAATTAAAAGAACATTAAAACATTTATTACATTTGGGAGAGGTGGAAAATTCAAAATCAGATAAATTAATGGAAATTTGAAATTAGTTTCGGCAAATGAAGTTATGGGAAAGAAAGTGTTTCAAAAGGCAGATGACAATTAAGAATGTTTCTAAACATATTTACTAAACTTTCCGTCACAGTTGAAGACATTCTCTTTCAACTGTTTTAGGGTCCATTAATAAAAACGCAGCAATGGAACAATAAACACGAAAAGAAAAGCGTGTTAACAGAAACAAACTTTTATATCAAAGAACGACACGGGGTAAAATCTTTGCGTTTGGTGTCACAACTTAAACGTAGCTTATTTGGAGGTTAGTAACTCAGCCAATGTTATTCTGTACTTTTCAGAGTTGATAGAAAATTGAATAACATTTCAAATTCATTCAATGAGATGGTGTGGTCAAAGGAAGAAAATATTTTGTGTAACGCTTTATCTGTAGACGCCATCGTTGATCACTGTTCAAGCGAAATACCGTGGACCAGAAGGAGCGCGCGTGCGCGCACGCACACACACACACACACACACACACACACACACACACACACACACACACACACACACACTCTCTCTCTCTCTCTCTCTTGCTCTCTCTCTCACTGTCTCTCTCACTGTCTCTCTCATACACACACACACATATATAATTATTTCCACAGTTAAACATCGTCTTAGCTCACACAAGGTATGAAAGCCAACAAACCGAAAGTCCAAGACTCGAATTTCGCCCACACTTTTATTTCCTGTCTGTGCTTCCCGTTATACATAGCACATTTTTACAGAGCTGTCACCGACTAGCGGGGAACCATTGTCGTCTGCACTCTTTCTCCTGCTGTTCATGTCATCACGCCATTCCCACTCCACTCTCTCTGTCTTCTGCTGCTGCTGCTGCTATCTCCGCGTGACGTCACCAGTCCTGCTATCTCTGTCTCTGTATTTCAGGTGAAAACAGACCAAACTGGAGTCCTAGGGAGATATCAATCATACCAATTATTATAGGTGTCATAGGGCTTATGAAGAAGAACGCAAAGTCCCACCTAACTAATATTCCCGGTGAACCAAGTGCAAAAGATATCCAGATAATTTAAGTGAAGGGAACAACGAGGATACAAAAAAGAGCTCTCGGCTAGTTTCAATAAAAAGCAGGGCAATGTTGGCAGCTGCTTTGGCTGCCCCATACTTAATGTTACAATCTTCAAAGGAAAAATTTTAAAAATGGCAATAAATAATAAAGTGAAGTTTAAACATAGATATTCAGCCACCATTGTTAATCCGGGATTATTTATTTTATCTATACTGTTGATTGGTTAGTTTAATAACGTAACCGTGGAGAGAATTTTAGACTGAAATCAAAGTCAGTTGCTGCTAGAATTCTACCTAAGCTAAACGTCATGAATGGTTTTTAAGAAACAGGAAACACTAAGAATTCCCTCTGCCCCCCCCCATCAGTGAAGTTTATTTACTTTTCCCATCCCTCTGCATCTTTGTATCTTTCAACTTTCTACTCTCCATATTTCCCAATCCTGTCAAATACTACAGTTTTCTTTTGATTGTCCTGGCCAGTACAAATTTTCACCCAGTGCTGAGGTCCTAATTTTCAGTCATGAAGATGTAGAATTAGCCAATTTTGATTATTATCTCAATTATGATCCAGATTAGTATTACTTGTACGAATTTCATCTATGGGCTAGATAGAACCTGCTCTTTAAATCAATTAAACTGCATCCGCTGGTTAATCCCTTACTTTTGGGTTTTAGGGAATGTGGAGTCACTTTTTAGTTTCCATTATTCATAAGCTATTTTTGATCCTGATTGCAATCAATATCCCATCTATGAGTTCAATAGGATCTATTAAATGATATTTACAAAACATACGTCTTTAAAACAACTGATTATACAGGGTTACCCACTTAAAAGTAGCCCAATCTCTTTCATCGTTCTCGTATCGACCAACTGACACCACAAGACGAAATGCAATCCTTTTTGCAACAAGATGGTGCTACATGACACACGTCTCACAGATCACTGACACGAGTCCATGACATGTTTACGGAAGAGAGAACAATAAGCAAAAGGTTATGGCCACCACGTTCCCCGGACTTGTCATCATGTGATTTTTATCTTTGGGGGACTTTAAAACAAAAAGTTTATGCAAATAATCCTCACAATCTAGACCAACTAAGTAAGGACATTACCAACGCTATCAGGAGAATCACCAGAGAAAATCTACAGGCAGTAT
The DNA here is from genome assembly GCF_053919585.1 of Euprymna scolopes. Classification (NCBI taxonomy): domain Eukaryota; kingdom Metazoa; phylum Mollusca; class Cephalopoda; order Sepiida; family Sepiolidae; genus Euprymna; species Euprymna scolopes. The sequence goes on from NC_136482.1 coordinate 174,310,549, forward strand.
TTGCAACGTTGTTAAACGTGTCCAGAAATGCATAGATGTCAATGGGGAGCACTTTCAGCATCTTTTATAACATTACAGGTAATTTAAACAATAAAAGAATGCCCCTCCTCTCCACTACATTTTCTGGGCTACTTTAAATGGGCCAACTTGTACAACTCCATCTTCAGAAAATACATTTACAGCCTTAATAAGTATTTGAACATAATAAGAACTTAAAACATAGAAAGAGCGAAATAACTGGATTTGTGAATCTTGAACATACCAGAGATATGTCTATATGCTAACAGAATATTTAATAAGAATGTACGAGTTCAATTCTATTAAATATCAGATGGTCTTCAAAATACAATTGTAACGACACTCTTTAAAAATAAAACATGAAAAGGGTTGATATAACATAAAACAACCCGATAATCAAATGCCGTGACGGTTTATTATGTTGGTAACAGGTGCAATGTTATGGCAGACTGAGTTTGCTTTCAATAGCGATAATTTTTTTCTCACACACACACACACACACACACACACACACACATATATATATATATATATATATATATATATATATATATATATATATATATATATAACCCATACATCATTATAAATCTGAATGTTTATATTTACTCTGAAGAAAATTAACAGAGCAGAAACGAAAAAAGGTTATTCGAAGTCTGCAATACCACTTCGACAGAATAACAGAGCAATTTACTAAAAGATTCCCATTGAATTCACAACACATAACACACCCATGAAGACACACCCGGCGTTGCCCGGTAGTGTATGAGGTGTGTTCCAGTTCTCAGACTTAAGTTCAATATCAAAATGTTTATAATGTTCTGTAAACATCAACTTTCCATTTCTTCTTTATTCATGTCTTTTATTTATTTACCCCATCATTATATTCCCCTATGCTTAAGCTGTCGCTACTGTCATAACTATTACTTCAGTCTTTTACATATTTTCATTCATGCCATGTATTAATATAATCTCTATACTCTCTTTCTCTTATGCTGCTGCTACTGTTTTATATTGAGAGTACCTATTTACTATGCCTCCCCATGGGACAGAGTTAGACACCAGGGTCGTTTTTTAACGTGGAGAAAAGGTACAAAAATAAAAAATTGTCTCAGTCGTGAAGGACTGATCCTTCACCGAAAGAGAACAAGAAATGGAAGTGCAGCATCCGAAGAACAGATGGTATTTATTTGCTCCCCCACCGAGCAAATTAGGCACAAGGCCGATTTTTAATGTGAGGAGTGAAGGGAGGGGGAAGGGAAAAAGGGGACCAGCTCCCGAGAGGTGGGAAATGGGAGCTGGTTAATGGTCAGGCATGTGGGGTTGCCCCCACATCTGGTCTTTGCTAGTCATAGCTAGTCATAGCTAGTCATAGCCTGCAGCATCTGCCGGAACAGATACTACACTTTGATCTTGACCAAAAGGCCAAAAGATTGAAAGTAGGTGGCATTGTATATTTCAAGTATGCGTGTAACATATTGGTTTTCTGTTCAAACCGAAGGCTCACGTTTTATAATTTCACTTGCAGGATTCGTGTACCAGCGTTGCCCGGTGGAATTATGACACAAAGCCAGAAATTATTTGGTAAAAACCCTCTCTCACTTTTAAACTAAATCAAACTACGTTTATCAGCCCTGAAAAATTGCGAGTACTGGCAAATAATGGTGGGAACTGGCTTCCTTTGCCACTGGCAGTTATTGGCGGACATGATCAGAGACGCCCTTCATTGAATTCTACCGAACTGATATCGTCTGTCTTAAATTTTCGGGCATTGTTGGTTACTGGCATTCACTGACTGCTAATGGATGCTTGTAATTACTTGCATTTACTTACATTTACTGATGGGCACTGGCTGGGTTTCATGCATGTCATTGTTAGTTTCCAGCATTCACTGTCGGCCATGTCTAATATCGGTCTTCATTGAACCGCTCTGAAATGAAATTGTCTGTTCCCACTGGCAAGCCCTTGTGGTCATTGGTGTTTAAAAGCGTAAACTTGGTGCCATTGCCGCTCACTATCGGTCATGACCAATGCCGAGCTCTGTAGGACTGCTCTGAAATTAAATTGTCCGTCTTCAACATTCATGCAATGTCATCCATTTTATGATACTGGAATCCAGTGGTCACCGGCGGTTATGACAGTAATTACAATGATTTTCATCTGTCAATTTTTGACAGGGACAAACACTGTTTGGAACTGAAATTTGTAATCGTGCAGTGTATAAATAAAAGATGTTTTTCAATTTTTATGTCTATTGCTAAGATATATGTACTTACAACCCAAGTTTTAATCATGCACAAACAAAATATTTGTAGAGAAAAATTGCGACTCTGCGAGTTTGTTTTTTTTCGGTATTTAGGTTTATGATTACAGTTAGATTCAAAGTACTCGAGCGTTCTTTATTGTACTACGCCATTTTGAATCAGTCATGATTGGTTTTATTAAGTGTTCAAAATTCCCATATTCCGCTAATCGTGTTATCTGATGAATGAATCAGAACAGCCAATTTAATTATCAGAATGTCGAAACTTACGGAGGGAGCGGTCATTATTTCAAGGAATTTAAACGAAAGATGTGAAATGTATTGCAAAAAGAAGGAAAAAAAGTAAACACGGGCGGTGCTGGTGCTAAAAATAAGCCAAATGTAGAAAAGTAACAGGTTTCGTTTAGAAGTGGGTAGAAGAAAATAATTAGTAGGTAAAACTCGTGCTACCACCGTTAAATATGATTTTGGAATGTGACTATCATAGGAAAAGAATTTCAGATAAAGAATAAAAACGACAGGTAATATGTGGAAAATCTACCCTCTATAATGGCTAGTAGTCTGACCATAGTGAATTCATATGTGGCGTATGCGTTTGCAAAGCTATATTTTTCCTAGACGAGAGTAATTATTTCTATTTTATTATATACTAGCGGTGGTGCCAGGCGTTGCCCGGGTGTTTGGAGATGTAAAAGAAAAAAGTTTTGGTAGGCAAGAACCCGAAGCCTTGAGGCGAAGGCGGAAAAGAAAGTGTGACATGTTACCGCGACGCTAAGCGTGCAGTGAAGTGAGAATGGTTGAAATTAAACGGTTAAAAAAGCAGGTGCTTAAACGAACGTGAACGTCTGCTTTTCTAGATCAAACATCATGCTGTAGAGAAGTGAAATCACAGCGCGAATTTTGTAACATAAAAGTCGCTCAAATAAAATATAGAGACGACCTCGTTTCGTAAATCGGAGATATTATAATCAAGAAAGTATATAAAATGTTGTAAGAATTAGTGACCACCTCCGAGCACACCCCGAAAAAAGCCTTTGCCGGACATACAAAAAAATGCATACACACACAAAGTAAATCAAATCAGCGAAGAATCAATGCAGTCGCAATCACAAAGAGTGTTGAGTAATTCTTAAGAACAAAGATGGTGGCGTAGAATCAATGTAGCCCGGATCAGCAGTCGTTTCAAGACGGAAACTGGCAGCGAAGTGACTTGCATCCAAAATTCGATATTTCTGTAATTAAGTCGGAGGCTTCTCATTGGTCGATTGCCTTAACCGTAGTCATAAATAATATCGTCCAAATCAAAAGCATTTTAGCATTTTCGGAAAACTATTCAAGACAATTTAAAAACTGGAGCATGATACCTATTGTTAATTTTTTACAAAAAATCAGAGTTATCTGAATTTTCACGAAGGCTTCCATCCCAGTTTCATTCGCTTTACATAAAACTAAATTAAACGAAATGTAGCTTCAATATAGCCTCTCAAGCATAGTAGCAGGGTTCTAAAATTGGTAACGATTGGTTAATTAGTTAAGGAGTGAATCCTGCACAAAGTAGATATATCTACAAGCTCACAGAATATTTAATGGGAATAGATAGGTTCAATTATATAAAACATTTTATAATGTGAGCTCCAAAATGCTATTGTAACTTCATTCTTATTAGCATAAAACAATAATTAGATAATTTCACGATAAATCATTTTGAATATAACGCAAAAGCTCTGTAGGTTTTGGTTGTAGACAGAGAGAAACGCCAGATTTTAGAGAAAATGTCGAATATCCTTGACAGTTTGACGCAATTTCAATAACAGACATTTTTATGGATGTCACCCCAGACAAGACATGGAGCTAATTGATATAAGGAGCTAACTAAAAAAGCACTCAACAACAACTATGAGAGACATAGACTCTTATCCAGGAAACAGTAATTGTACCCACTTTGTCAGAAACATATCTCATGAAATATGAGGATTAAAGGACGATACAAAATTTTCGTTATGATAAAATGATATCTAAATTCTGTTAAAGTTAAATGTTTACATCTAATAAATTAAAATTACTGAGCAAATTAAATATTTTCGAATGTGACATAATAGATTTTAGAAATGTGACGTAGATTTAATTACAAATAGACAACAAATCTCCATTATAATAATATGATATTTATACTGGAATTTGCACGTTCATCGCCAGTGAATACGAATAACAGCAGCGACTACATATTTTCTGATGAATGAATGGCGGAACGTTATAGTTTCTCTGTTTTTTATTGTCACTTTGTTCATTAGGCTGTAACTTCTGTCACGCTAAAACAAACAGTTATTGTACAGTTTAACAAGCGAAACATAACCTAATTTGAATTGATACATGGCTCTAAGTAAGTGATATAGCTCAATCTTCCTCTCAGAATATATATATATATATATATATATATATATATATATATATATATATATATATATATATATATATATATATATAAGGAATTTTGTCTCGGTTTATGTCTGTGCGTGAGAGAATTCGAAAACGGCCGGTCGGATTTTTATGAAATTTCAGCCGAATGGAACTTTATGTTCCTGGCAGTGTTCGTAGATGGGGGTTCGTGTCGGAATGTCTTCGACAAGTGCCTATAATCGAAACAACCCGATGAAAGAAGAAACAGGCGATTTAGACCAAAGTTAACACCTTACACAGCCATATCATCGCAAGTGCATTTGAGAAGTTTTATTATCATACAAGCTGAAATGCCTGACATATAAAATGAATAGTAGGCTCTTTGCTATGACAGAGGCGCGTTCGAAATGAATGTTTATGTTTAAAGAACAACTACACAATGATACTTGACGTTTTCATTCTAAACTTACATTCAATCCATTATCATAACACAAGCAGTAAGGCCAGGCATATGAAATCAACAGCAGGTTCTTTGATATGATAGGGCCGCGTTCGAAATGAACGCTTCTGTTTAGACCACAATGTAAGCGTGATACTTGGCTTTTGTATTTAAACTTTAATGCAAATCATCTATAATATAAATCTTACCTGTCTGTTCTAAAACTTTCGACAGAGGCGACGGATTTTCACAGGATCGGTATCGTTTTGAAACTTACCCTCCGGACGATAAATATCTAAAAATTGGCTATTAATTCCTTCACCCGCAACTGGGCACTTTTATACAGGAGCGGTCGCCTTTTGCGCCGATATTTTCGAAAGTCATCCCCTCTTTTCGATTGACTAGCCTTAATTTAAACATTCGTCATTTCCGGTTGGCGATAGGCGCAACAGCAAAGACGTCACGTTTTTTTTTTTCAGGTTCTTTTCTTCCTCCGCTGTACGGGTTCAAGCCTGCCTGTCTACTAGCACTTTTTTTTTTTTGCTCAACACACACCTGTAAACACCCGGGCAACGCCGGGCGCCCAAGGTAGTATATATATATATATATATATATATATATATATATATATATATATATATATAAAGGGCAATCGATATCGTTTTAAAGCTCAACTCTTCGGACGGCAAATATCGAAAAATTGTCCGCAAACATTAATTTCTTCACCCTAAACTAGGCAGTTTCTACCAGGAGGGATGAGTTTTTTAATTCGCCATTTTTGCAAGTCATCGTATCGGTTGGATTGACTTCGCTTAATTTGAATGTTTTCGGTTGTGTCATGAGGCATCGGTAAGACGTTAGGTTTTCTTTTTCTTTCTATTCCGCCTTCGCGTCACGGGTTCGAGCCTGCCTTTACTTCGATGGATCAGAATCGTGGCAAGTGAAATATTTTAGTTATTTACGAATTTAAAAGTTACACAAAGTAATTCAGGCACAACCTGAAAACAAAAACGACCCAGAATTCATTGAAAAGAACGAAAAGAACTTTGAAAGATCTTTGCGGAATTAATACAGTGTTTAGATGACAGAAGTCTATCTCTGGTAATATGATGGCTGCAAAGCATTTAACATATTAAGAGAGCATTATTTATCGAAAGGAAAACCCAAAATTATCTCTTTATATACTGAACTGACGTCTCTAGTATGGTAAGTGCTCTAGTTTGGGACTCACTGCGCTGCTCTGGGGGTAAGCTTCAAATGCTCCCCTGCAATGACTTAGTTTACAATACACTGTAATCTACATTGCACTGTAAAGAACCTATTCTTGATTTTATAAAATGATTTTCATATGTAACTAGCGGGAGTACCCGCCGCGCCGGGTTGTGTAGACGTGTCGTGGTGGGAGATTAAAATAACAGTAGGAAGTTCGGGTGGAGAGAGGTGTTGAAAAAAGTGGTAGTAGAGAGGAAGGGGGTGGGGATTAAAACAGTAGGCAGACCGGGTGGAAATTATAGATTATATTATAAAGGCTGAAACAATGGCAAATTTATTTAAAGTGCCTGGCTAGGTTATTAGCGACAGTCTGTTGATTTCCATGGTCCAGCAAATGAAGTAGCAATTGCCGTTTTAGAAGGCATTAATTTAAAATTTAGTCTCCCTTGTCTAAATATAAGGCATGTTTACATTTTTAGCCAGCTACCAACAAAGTATATACACATTTTGCCCGTTAAAATACAATAATATTGTTAAGCAAGCGCTCTATGCTTTAAGCAAAGTTTCGTGTAAATTACAAACAAATATAATGTACTTTATTACTAATGTATATACGTGAGTAACGGTTAAATGAACACACCATAGCGTAAAAATTTAATTTACGTTTGACAAACTATTCATTATTTTATTTTCTCCAGATCACAACAAACTGTTATCATGTTTTGTGAATAACCAAACAAAAGTAAAAAAAATGTTTCTTTTCATTTGTAATCATCCTTTAAAAAAGAAAATTGTTAAGGCATTTACAGTGACCTTTTCTTTTATGGTAAATGAAAGCTAATCATCTTTTTTAACAGAATTTTACTTTCTTCATGTAACCCATATAAATATCGAATCTTTTAGCATTACAGCACATACTTTTTTAGTATCAAGACGGGTAAAATTCATTCCCAGAACCAAACAGTTTTGTATATATATATATATATATATATATATATATATATATATATATATATATATGTGTGTGTGTGTGTGTGTGTGTGTGTGTGTGTGTGTGTGTGTGTGTGCGCATGCGTGTTCGGGATGTATTTCCTCTTTTGTTTTCAAACAAGCATATCAGAATGTCGATAAATCTCTGGGGTTTCGATATTCACCCGTGACGATGGGATTTCTTTTACCCTCTCACGATACTAAGCCAAGTCGAAAGGTCAGGAAGTAGTTGTCCGTGAACTCCTCTATGCTGATGATGATGCTTTTTTCACATCTTCCACTGAGGATTTTCAACGACTTCTGGATTCTTTCTCAAACTCATGTATACATTTCGGACTAGCAATCAGTCTTAAGAAAACCGTCGTCCTCTCCCCATCGCCAGAGAGTGTTAATTTTACAATAGATAATACAATGGAGAATGTGAATAAACTGAAATACCTTCGTGCGACCATCGCCAAAAACATTATACTTGACCCTGAACTTAGTACACTTGGCCTAGCTTCTATCACATTTGGGGGAGGAGCTCACGAAGTGCGTTTGGAAGAACAGGCAGCTGACCATTAAGACGAGAGTCCGTGTGTACGAACCGTATGTTGAGTGTCCTTCTTTCTTGGGCTGAGACGTGGTCAGTATATCGTTCTCAAGAGTTCAGGGTCAGTGCCTTCCATACAAGATGTCTCTGATCAATCATTCGCGTGTTGTGGAAGGGCAGAATGACAAACGAAGAGCTCTTCAGACGGACAGATTCCTTGAGACTTAACTTTATAAGACTTCAGTAGGCAGGCCATGTACACTGAATTTCATGTGAACGCCTATCTCATAATGTATTACATGGTGTCTTGAAAGATCAGGATGCTTAGCGAGCCTAAATTTATGCCGGGAAAGAGAGAGATGAGACAGAAAACCTCAAAAAAGGCCATAGTTTTGACCTCTATAGCATTGTCGGTCGCGACAGACGTTTGCAAACGAGAAAAGAGAAGAGGAACATATATAAACATTATTGGCTACATATGTTCATATATGTTTCAGTTGCTATTTTATTCGAATCCAGCTTATGCTTTACTTTTAAAATGGCCCACGTATTTAAAGGAATAGCGCGTCTTCACTCTCTGTGTTAAATAAATGTTAGAAACGACACAAGACATTCTAACAAACTTCACATAATCAGCTTAAACGTGCTCCTTCTTGTAGTAAAAGTTGCTAAAATAATAACACACTTGGGTCATTAGTGAGCAAGTTAGCATAATGAAAGTCAGAAATATTTGTAGTTATAAAGAAAATTTGTCATTTGTAATGAATGTTCAGAGTCGAAGGTTTTATTAAGGTACCAAATTCGATTATGAATTATGCATTTTTCAAAATTTTATTGAAACAACAGAAAGAGCGAGGAGATTGAGAAAGATGATAGGAAAGACTATGCCACATTTATTATGACGTATATGATAAACATATTTCTATTTTTATACGTTTTCACTGATTGTTTTTTTCTTATTCATAACTTATTATATTATGCACATTTAATCGAGCAATGTGAAGAATAAACTTATTTTTTAAATACTTTTTGTTTATTCAAATTTCTCTCTTTTTCAATCTTTCTTCCATCTTTCTCTTTCGCTCTCGACCCTTTCGATATATATATATATATATATATATATATATATATATATATATATACGTGTGTGTGTGTGTGTGTGTAAAGTATATATGTATGTATATGTATACATATATAATATATGTATATATATGGATATATATATGTGTGTGTGTATGTATATAAGTATATATGTATGTATATGCATACATATAAATATATATATGTATATATATGTGTGTATTTATATATGTATGCACATATATACGCATATAAATATATATATATATTTGTGTGTGTGTGTGTGTGTGTGTGTGTGTGTGTGTGTGTGTATACATATTTATCTATATATAATAGCAGTTAGGGGGCGCCGGGATTTGTCGGGCCGTAAAATACACTTAAATATTATATTTTAATTTGTCCAGATTTCGTTTATATTATTACTAGCAGACCACCCGGCATTGCCTGGCCGTAAAATACGCTTAAATATGATTTTTTTTATTAATGTAGATTTAGTATATATTATTATATCATATCGGCCCAATATATAGTAATGATTAACAAAAAAATTAGAATTGAAACTAAATAATTGATCCCTGTGATATAGAGTATAGCTTTAATTTAATAATGCAAATAGGTACATAGCATAGATATATTAAACCGGCCATGACAGATATGCAATACACCTACTTGCATTATTTAATAAAAGCCATAGCCTCCTTTATCACAGAGATCAATTGAGTTGCCCCAAATAGCATCAATATTTTGTTTTGAACTTAATATAACTATGGCTGACGTCGCATCCCTATTATATTACCTTGCATCTTCTCTTCTGAAGAGACACAGTAGGCTTCGAAATACCATTGTAAAAAGAATCCCCCCTTACCCTACATCTATAATTTATGTATATGTTGATTGAAAAATAAATTAATCTATATATATCAGTATATAGTTTATATCGTCATTTTCTTTCTTTATGTAATATATATATATATATAAAATGAACCTAGTATATATATATATATATATATATATATATACATATATATATACATATATATAACAATAACTAAAACAATAAACCTAGTATTAGATTAATTGCACCGTGTGTTTCAGTCTTAGGTAATATCAGTAAAATAATATTAGACAGAATTATACCAACGTTAAAAGCTAGAATACAACATAATCTTTATATTTCTTTGGCAAGGTGATAGAATAGTTCCAGAAAATCACCCCCCCCCCAAAAAAAACAGAACAGTAAATTCAATCGACTCACATTGTCATGTAATAACTCCTTAACTATTCGAGAAAGCACTAAAATTAGTAGAAAGTGAAGCAGATGTAACTGAATTAGAAATAGAGATTATAAAACTACCAAGGAAAACCTTAATTATATATAATGATGAATTATTGAAAAAGAAAAGATAGAGATAATCACTTTGATATCATGATGAGTTCCCCGGACTCATCACATGTACCTCGCTTGGCCGGTCTCTACATACTGAAGGAGATAAAAAAAAATACCGGGTTTAAAGCAGGCTATATAGAGATGATGCATTATTTTTAGTTAATTCAAGCGACTGACATAATGAAAAACTAAAAAGACAACAATAAACAGCAATTGTAAAGTTGTTAATTTTTTTAGATGTAATTCTAAATCTTAATTATAATACTTCTAAACTGTATCAGAAACTGAAACAAACACTATTCTACATAGATTATAAATCGACTCATCCTAAGTGTATGAAAAAAGTTAATATCCCTAGTATATAAAAATATCTGTGTTATCTCAAACTGAAGGATTATTATAATGAAGCTTTACTTGGATCAGGATATCATGGAAACATCAAATCCATGGAGAAGGTTCATAATAAGAATAGCAGAACAAACTACACAATATCATGCAACATGACAATGAAAGGAAAAAGAAATACGAAGAATAAAAATAGGTATGAAAATAATAATAAACATAAAAAGAAGGAAATTTAAACTAATAAAGAAGCATATAATGGTGACAATAATAATGTTAAGAATAAGAAAAATAGACGCAAAAACAAGTCTGGTTTATCCCATTGTTTAGTAAACATAATCAAAACAATATCCCTAAAGAATTTTACACAGTAATTGATAAGAAATTCCCCAGAGAATAGATTAAGCAAAATGATTAATAAGAACACAGTAACACTTTCATTCTTAACCGCTGCCAATCTAGCTAACACTACAATAGGATCTAATAATAGTAAATTAAACAAAATAGTTATTAACAATATGATTGAATCTGCTAAACTAGATTTGGGGAGAAAATGTAACTGTAGAATATCTAATGAATGTCCACTAGGGAGTAACTGTTAAATTTTTTAAATTGTGTACAAATGTGAAGTTAAGGTGAATAATAGCAAGACGGTTTACATAGAGGGTACGATTTTTTAGGAGAGATTCGGAAACTGTTCCATCATTTAAAATTAGATCTGGGGATAGGAGTAATGATAGAAATGGGGATAGAACAAAAATAATTATTAAAAATAAGAACAGGTACACAACTGCATTAGCTGATTGAGTTAGGGAACAACGTAAAAATAAAAAAAAGAGTTTGAATTAAAATAGTCAATAGTAGATAAGGGTAAAAAGTATAAACCACGTAAATCAAAGCACGTAATCTGTGCTTACTTGAAGCAGTCTACATAGTGAATTCTAAATACGAAATCTTTAATAAAAAATGGGATGCTATACAAAGTTGTCTTCATAGACATAAATTTCTGCTATCACACTTAAAACCTGATGAAATAAATTTATAAAGGAAAAATTTACAGAATATATTAAGGGTGAAATATAAATGTGTAGGGAGAATTCATAAATTTAATATTAAAAATTGAAAATAGTTCAAGAAATAAATAAATAAGTAGATCTTCAATCTTACATTCAGAAAATAAAATAATTATAACCTAAATGGGGAAACAGAAGTAGTTTTTGGTTTTAACAATCATTATGAATAATAAAATTACGACCGAGTAATTTCAACAGCACACAAAGGTAAAAAAAAAATCCAAAATAAAAGGAATGCAAGTTATTGTGACTAGCAGGCTAAGATGGAGCACAATAAATGTAATCAAAATTTGAAAATAAATGAGAAACTTACTTGAGATTGTCATTGAGAATAAATTGTTAGAATTATAAGTTTAAAATTAAATGAGGATGATTAAGAAATACTAAAGTCAAAATATAGCGAAATTGATTAAAATTTAAAAATCATAGTTATCTCCCTTACAGCATGGAGAATTTGATAATGCCATTCAAGAGAAAAACAAATTTAACTTTAAATAAAATGCTTATATAACGATAAAAATTAAAAAGGATAAATTTAACAAGCATTGAATAAAGATTAATGTTAACGTATATATATTTTTTAATTTAAGCTTAAATTCCAAATCCTTTTTAAGAAATAAAATAATTAAGGAAAACCAATCATGAGATCGTAAATGCAAACAAATAAAAGGAAACTTTCGGAGATTGAAAAGAACACACTTGTGACGTATAAATTTAATCTCACATGGTTCACTAAACAATTCAGGTCATTAGCTTTCCAACGAGCCCTCATTTGTTTAATTCTGATCAATAGTCGCTGAGATTTGGAATTTATTAAATTTACAAAAAAAGGTGGTATATATATATATATATATATATATATATATATATATATATATATATATATATATATATATATATATATATATATGGAAATGTCGAGTCTCGTAACGTTATTCCCAGTAATTACTGGTTATATAGTTATTGTTGTCGTGGTTAATCACCTGAAGAAAATAATTAATTGGGCGAAACCTGGTGAAACAACAACTATAAAGATAAGGATAACAGTCCGCAAATATATATATATATATATCCTTGTAGATTACAACACGATCATCTGTAAGTCCAATGTCAACACTTACTCGTCGAAGTGTATTGATTAAGTAATCAAACTTTACTGTTATCCATCCATCGTCTCTCACAGTATGATGCATCATTCGACAAATATCTCATTAACCCTTATCCTCGAGCGGCTTTTAGCCTTGATGGATGATGACTGATTTCGTATAAAAATGCATAACACCGTCGCCCTGTATGTGCGTATAATAAATTTTATCTTCTAGTCTTCTAGGTATTTTCTCTACGTTTTTATTTCCGCTGGTTCATCGACACTCATCGTTGTGTCTTTCTGTCTTTACTTCTGACCTAGTTACGGGCACTTGTTTTCACGTCACACGTGAAATGGTGTTGTTTGTACAGAGTGGGGCAGAAGTAACAGGTGTCTTTGAAATTGCTATTACAGGGTTTTGACAAAATAATGGAAACACCTTGTGGATTTTGCTTACGTGCTTTAAACCTAAAAAGAATTGAAAAATTACCAAAATGTTGGTTTCATATTTTCAGCAAGATACGAGTCTTTCTGGCGTGATCCCGGGAATATCTACGGAGGTTTTTAGGGGAAATATGCGCTGGTGCTAAATCTTTTCTGACGCCCTCCCTTTTCAATAGTGTGTTTGCATTATTTTGTCCAAACTCTGTAATAGTAATTTAAAAATAAACACCTGTCATTTCTGCTCCATCCTATATTATTTTATTAACCGAAAACAAAACACATTGCTATTGAAATGTAAGGGGCTACTGCGAATTAGGGTTCATACTTACAGAATCACCCCGTGTAGAGTCATGCAACGAGACATTTGTTCATATTACATTTAAATTTCTGCGTTTATATTCTTATATTTTTAGTGTCATCAGACTTGAATAATACTCAGGAGAGCTGGGGGGAAATTATAGTTTAGCTATATCACCCGTAATTATATAAGTTTGATTTTCACAAATAACTGCTTACGGATGAAGCATGAAGAGATATAAGGGTTCGGTTTTTGTATCAAAATCACAATAAAATCAATCTATATAATTATAAAACTCAGATCAGCTTGCTTGCTTGGGCGTTTAAAACGTCCATCCGGTTTATGACTTCCGTTTAAAAAAATCGTCTGCTTACCTAATAGCCGCCCTGTCTTAAGTCTAATATTAAAAGTCACTGCTGCTATTCAAAGCATACACAAGGTCAATAATATTTTTGTATTTTAACTCATTTTAACGTGTTTTCTTTACAAATAAATTTAATTTAACCTCTTTGAGTTAAAAAAAATGATTTGAATATAAATATACAATACATAACTATAATCATATTTATAACCATATTTATGCTTTTAGTAGTGTTCCTATGGATTCAGACGATTTTTTTTCAGGCTTTACCTAAAAAATATTTTCTTTTCAAGGAGGGTTGGTAGGAACTTGGTTTTAGTAGTGCTTTTAGTAGGGCCACCTTAATTTTATGCAGTGCTTGCAGCAGTGTTCTGGAGGCATCCTGCGTTTTATTTATTTTTTTTTTCACTCATCACTTAAAATTTTTTTCTCCAGACAATATAATCTCAAAATCACTTTTTATTTTGAACATAGACTAGTAACTTATAAAAATTTAAAAAGTTTCATTTACAGCACTAAATCAACAAAACGTAAGTTGTTCACTGAAAAATGTGGCCAGAAGATCTTTTTCGGCAAACAAGTGAAATCGTGAAAACAAATTGAATGAAGAAACAAAAAATAATGAAACAAGAAGTCGAACGGAAGTGGTTTTGACGCCAATACTCTGTGAATAGATGCATCGTGTTAATTAGTGTGTTTGATGAGTCAAAGACACAAGAATGAAATTAAAAAAAAAACTGAGAAGTGAATGAAGTCGAGAAAAAAGAGAAATATTAAAAAGAAATAAGGCGCTACTATTATATGAAACTAGCAGGGAGACCTGATGTTGCCCAAGATTGAAAGATGACTAATAAATGTTTTACACTCCAATATTTTTATTGTCACCGAAATCGGTTAAATCGCCCATCAATACAGCCGATTGATTGCCTGCTTTAATTGGGGACCCATCGTGGCGCACTGGGACAAAGCTTCACATGCCTCCCCGCGGTGACTTAGTACACATTGTAACCTACATTGCACTGTAGAGAACCTATTGTTGATTTTATAAAATATTTTTTTATGTATAATGGCGTAAACTAAAGTTTAAATTGCAAATGTCAACTATCATACTTTAGTTGTGCTCTATTCAGAAACATTAATTTTCAGCGCGCCTGTCATATCAAAGAACCTACTGTTGATTTTATACGCCTGTTCTTACTGCTTGTGCGGTGATAACAGCTTGAATTTAAGTTCAAAATGAAAAGTCAAGTATCATGGTCAGTTGTGCTTTAAACAGAAACGTTCATTTCGAACGCACCACTGTCATATCTAAAAACCTATTGTTGATTTTTTTATGTCGAGCCTTTCGGTTTGCGTGCTAATAAAACTTCTCAAATGAACTGTTAGGCTGTGTAAGGTGTTAGCTATGGTCAAAATCGCCTGTTCTTTCTTTCATCGGATCATTTCGATTATCGATATTTATCGGAGGCATTCCGATACAAAACCTACCTAAGAACACTGCCAGGCACATAAAGTAACTTCGTGTGAAATTCATAAAATCGGCCTAAGCGTTTTCAAATCCATAGAGAACTCCTTCTCTCTCTCCCACACACACATAGACAAGGTTTCTTTTTATATAATAGTAAAGATAGAGAGAAACTTTGTGTGCGTGCGTGTGTGTGTTTGAGTTCGTTTCCTATGAACTCCAAAATGGCTAGGCCGATTTGTTTTTTAAATTTCACACGAATGTACTTGATGTGTCTTAGTGTGTACTTACGTAGGTTTTGTATCGGGATGCTTCCGATATGTATTGAAAATCGATAATCGAAACAATCCGATTAAAGAAAGTCTAATTTTGAACAAAGTTAATAGTTTTATACAGCCTAACATCACAAGTGCATTTGAGAAGTTTTATCATTGCACAAGCAGAAAGATCCAGCCTTTAAAATCAACTGTATGTCTTTTTTTTTATATATAATAGGAGTGTTTTCGAAATGAATGTCTTTTTAGAGCACGATTGAAGCATGGAACTTTACTTTTGCATTTTAAAATTTACGTGAGCCATTATTTACAGATAATATAAAATCCACAAAAGTTTCTCTACAGTGCAATATAGATTACAAAGCGCTGTGGACTAAAGAACTGTGGGGAAACATGTGAAGCTTCCTCCTGGTAGCCTCGGAGGTATGAATTCCCAACTAGAACAGGCAATCGATTTAATTGAAAAATTAATGGTTTCATTGATTCTGATGACAATAAAATTATGGGAGGATGTAACATTGATCCTCATTCAATCCCGGACAACATCGAACCTCCCTGCTAGTTCAAAAATAAAAGGAATGACTAAAACGAAAACCAGATAATTGATTTATGGAGGGTGAAGTAAAAGGGAAAGATTAACTAAGAAAATATGAAAGAAGAAAAGCAGCAATTAAAATACGCATAAAAAGATATTGATTGAAAAGAGATAATACATACATAAAAGAAAACAGAGAAGAAAATAGCGAGTGAGAATAAATAAAGGAACGCGAAAAATGGAAACAGAAGAATGAACACAATATAATCTGATATTTTTATTAGATCAGGTGTAGCATTTTGGTTAGAATAACGAGATCTCCCATTTCTCAACGTTTGTTTTCTTTCATTGCAAAAAAAAAAAATTATTAATAATTTCAGGATTGAGCGAAATATATCTTCATAAACATTATTTATTCAGTAAGTTCATTTATTCGTGGAGGCCATGCACATATGCAACTTTAAAAAAAGGGTTATCTAACGTGCATTCTTACATTTCTGCTTATTGTTACACAATAACTTACAATATTTGCCATAAACA
>NC_136482.1:174332286-174422286 GCF_053919585.1 Euprymna scolopes
GTTAAAACTAAATCTCATTGGTTAAAACAAAATCTCATTGGTTAAAATTAGATCTCATTGGTTAAAACTACATCTCATTGGTTAAAACTAAATCTCACTGTTTAAAACAAAATCTCACTGATTAAAACTAAATCTCACTGATTAAAACTAAATCTCACTGGTTAAAACTAAATCTCACTGGTTAAAACTAACTCTCATCGGTTAAAACTAAATCTCATCGGTTAAAACTAAATCTCACTGGTTAAAACTAAATCTCATTGGTTAAAACTCAATCGCTTTGGTTAAAGCTAAATCTTATTAGTTTGAACCTAATCTCATTGGTTAAGACTAAATCTCATTGGTTAAAACTAAATCTTATCGGTTAAAACTAAATCACATTGGTTAAAACTAAATCTTTTTTGTTTAAACCAAATCTCATTGGTTAAAACTACATCTCATTGGTTAAAACTAAATCTCATTGGTAAAAACTAAATCTTATTAGTTTAATCCAAATCTCATTAGTTAAAACTAATTCTCATTGGTTAAAACTAAATCTCATAGGTTAAAACTCAATCTCGTTGGTTAAAACTAATTCTCATTGGTTAAAACTTAATCTCATTTGTTAAAACTAAATTTCACTGGTTAAAACTTAATCTTATTCGTTTAATCCAAATCTCATTTGTTAAAACTAAATCTTACTGGTTAAAACTAAATTTCATTGGTTAAAACTAAATCTCAGTTGTTAAAACTAAACCTCATTGGTTAAAACTAATTCGCATTGGTAAAAACTAAATCTTTTTAGTTTAAACCAAATCTTATTGGTAAAAACTAAATCTCACTGGTTAAAACTAAATCTTATTGGTTAAAACTAAATCTTATTAGTTTAAACCAAATCTAATTGGTTAAAACTCAATCTCATTGGTTAAAACTAAATCTCATTGGTAAAAACTAAATATTTTTAGTTTAAACCAAATCTTATTGGTTAAAACTAAATCTCACTGGTTAAAACTAAATCTCATTGGTTAAAACTAAATCTTTTTAGTTTAAACCAAATCTCATTGGTTAAAACTAAATCTCATTGGTTAAAACTAGATCTCATTTGTTAAAACTAAATCTTATTCCTTTAATCCAAATCTCATTTGTTAAAACTCAATCTCACTGGTTAAAACTAAATCTCATTGGTTAAAACTAAATCTCATTGGTTAAAACTAATTCTCATTAGTTAAAACTAAATCTTATTGGTTAAAACTAATTCTCATTGGTTAAAACCAAATCTCATTGGTTAAAACTCAATCTCACTAGTTAAAACTAAATCTCATTGGTTGAACCTAAATCTCATCGGTTAAAACTAAATCTCACCGGTTAAAACTCAATCTCATTGGTTAAGCTTATTTGTAGAACATAGAAGAAACAGCCTTAGATCTCATAGGTAAATCTCATTGGTTAAAACTAAATCTTATTAGTTTAAACCAAATCTCATTGGTTAAAACTAAATCTCATTGATTAAAACTAAATCTCATTGCTTAAAACTAAATCTTGTTAGTTTAAACCAAATCTCATTGGTTAAAACTAAGTCTTATTCGTTAAAACTATATAACACACTGCGTTAAACATTAATTCAAAACAAGAAAGTGCAGTCCGCGTTTGTGCATTAGCTCAAATCTAAAAAGGTATTTTTCAAGAAGGGCTTCCAAAAGTTGCTGGAATATTTCGAGAATTTCAAGAGACTAAAGAATCTGCAGTTGATAAGAATCGTCTAAGTGTTTTAAGATTATACAAGAAATATACAGCTAAGTTGATTGTTAGTATAGGAGCTCAAAACACGGCGGGCAAGAATGGACTACAAGTACTGTACCTTTCACTTATTGTAATGGTTGATTTAAAGGGAACTTTGAATGCTATGTGGTCAGTTAACTTTGAATGCTATGTGGTCAGTTTAAGGGTTATGTTGAGCGGATATATCACATCTCAGAGTTTAGTGTCTCATTTTTCTGTTGGGGTTATCTTAAAGAGACTACTTATGCATAGGGACCGGGGCCATCACAGCATTGAATACAACTATTGAAAGAGTAGTTTGTAAGGATTTTATCGAAAAGTTTGTGTTGTGCCTAAAAAATGTTCAAATCTAAATCACAAGTAATTGTAATCACTTACTCTAGAATAGGAAACACGAGTTCAAAGTTTATTTTGATTTTTTAATTACAATTAACCAAGCATAAATAAAGTTCTATTTAATTCTGGGAAAAGTGGCGGATTACTCGTCCTCTACCCTTAAAAAAAGCGGGCTCAGCTACAATTTTTGTCATATACTCTTCAGTAATTGATGAATTAAACTTATTTTGTAGAAAATTGTAGTTCATTCTTGCCCGCAGTGTTTTGAGCTCCTATACTAACAATCAACTTAGCTGTATATTTCTCGTGTCATCTTAAAACACTTAGACGATTCTTATCAACGGCAGGTTCTTTACTCTCTTGCAATTCTCAAAATCTTCCAGCTACTTTTCACCTGACTACAACCTGGATGTCTGCAAGTCTAACATAAACAAATTTCTGATGAGCCGCCCCCTTAAGTAATACACTTTATCAAATCTCCAATACTAACGATTACTACGATACTATCCGATTGATTACTGTACACGCAATAACCCTTATCCCTGAGTGGCTTCCGGGCCTTGATAAGTGGTGACTACCTTGTAAAAAAAAAAAAACGATTAACAAATGCAGCAAACATTGAGAAGCCGAAGATCACTTTGTATATTAGTCCAAGATTCAAACAACAATAACAACAAAAACTGAATATTGTTAACGAGAAAATCAATAAAACCCGAAAACATATCTTATATCCCATTTAATAAAACGTGTTGTTTCATTTAGGTACTAACAGGATTTCTGCGATAAATATCACTGTTCAACAAATTTCAGATTTTAAAGTGCATTCTCCAATAGATTATTGATGTTAAATTTGAAAAATACAAAAGCTGCTTAAATGCAGTTTATGATATCGCTAAATAAAGGACCATAGACGCTAATGAGTAAGAATTATCATAGCGTTTTGGTCGTTATCAAATTTAATCTCAATTCAATATAACCAACGCAACAACACAAAATCGAGTTTTTAACTTATGGTTAGTGCCTCCCAACGAATACAAGAACTATAAGACGTGGATTTACTCAACCCTAGAAAATGGATACCAAATAGGAAAGAGTAAAGTAACTGAATGAACTTCCACGGCAGAAAAAACCACACAATATATTTTTTTACTATGGGAGTCAATGTTTATCAAGGTCTAAGGGGCACGCGAGGATGAGGATTAATAAGTGTCGAGTCGACTGTGAGACAAACGTCATGATGATCAGTGCAGATGGAATTCGGAAGAATTTGATTATACCGTGCAGCAAATTTCAGATTTTAAAAAGTACATGCTACATAAGACCTGTTTCGATATAAGAAAATATCCTGATATTAAATCTGACCTTTACTTCTGAAGATTAGACACCATTTTCATCTATCTATATATATAAAGCAAACTGTGTGTGAGAGTGTGTTGGTATGTGTGTTGGTATGTCTCGCAAAACTTTCGACACACGCGACGGATTCTGACCAGATCGGTATCGTTTTGAAGCTCGATATCTTGGGCGACAAATATTGAAAAATTGGACAAAAACATTCACTTCTTCATCCTCAACTGGGCAGTTTTGTACAAGGTGAGGGGTCACTTTTTCGCCGACATTTTTGCAATGTCATCATACGCGCTTGCAATGACTAGTCTTAATTTGAACAGCAGCGAAGTCGTATGTCGTGGTGGCCGCGGGGGTTAAGCGGTTTGCTTTTTTTCACCTTCTTTTCCTTCTTCCCGTTACAGGTTCGAGCTTGCCTGCCTGCCTGCCTGCCTGCCTACTTCTTTTTTTTTTCTTATTTCGAGGCTTACGTCATGGGATTTTTTTCATTTTAAAATAAAAACTTAATTATTTTACCGTTTACTTTTTTGTTTTTTGTTTTGTTTTGCTTTTTCACACCTCTCTCCACCCAGGCAGCGTCTATTTTTTTTTTACTGGTTGTATTGACTCCTTACTACACCACCTCTCCACACCGGGGCAACGCCGGGTACCCCCGCTAGTATACTATAAATCATATTGTATTATTATTGGTTATGAATGAAAAACACACAGTTCAAACAACATTTGTCCTATTAACTGTCTTGTGTTGAGTGTAATCCCCCCTTTTTTTATATTTCAGCAGTAATCTGCCAATATACCAGGATTCTATTTTCCACTAAAATATCTTGATGGAATCTTTCGCCACGTTTATCACGAAACATTTTCGAAAATGATAATTTTGCATTTAATTTGACAAAAAGAAGGCTACAAATGGATTTTCCATGTCATTTTCCATTTAAAAATGGTCGCAGATGTCCTGTACTTTTTTAGCGTTGCGCAGTGCAATATATTGGTGAAAATGTACTTATTACTTCAATGCATGAGTTTAAAATAGCCCGCTTGATAGCAAAAGATGCGCACATGTCTTAAATAATGAAAGAAAAACATAAAAAAAATGTTTAATATTAATTTGAACTCAGAATAAATTTTACATAAACAATGGCTTACATTAATAAACAGCTAATTATAGTTCAATTGTATTCTAGTTCCCTTAGTCTACAATAATACAAGGACATCCTAGAGAGGGGCATTACGCGTCCCGATTTTCCGGCGACCGATTTGTGTAATTGTTTGAGGTCATTTGGCCAAAGGGCGGATAGATTTTTATCCGAAGGACGAAATTTGAAAGATCGGCATTTTATACATGCAGAGGCTGCAAGAAACAGCCTTGTAATGCGGCCTAAAAAGCAACAATGATTTGCGAAGCGTATAATTCAATTTACTGTGAAAATAAACTTCGTCAATGTTTTTTCTAGCAGCTTATATCAACATTGCAGATGCTATTATTAAAATAGTGACATCAAATATATGTAAACCAAACAACTATTTTACTACTCTTATTTTCTCATATGACGAGAAAATAGTAATGAATAATTAAAAAATATATCTTTCTTGTTGATACTTATATGCTGAACAATTGCTTGAGAGACGACCATCAAATTTGGCATGTAGCGTCCTTCGCATGCTTGATATGCCACAAGGAGACGCCCAATTATGTTGTTGTTATCATTGTGAGTTGACTTTTGCATAAGACTCGTAACGATTGTGCCTCAGGGTTATCTGATCTGCATTAAGTCCCCCTCGTTGATTACAGCTATTCGATAATCAGAAATATTGTAGACTAGCAGGGAAACCCGACGTTGCCCAGGATTGAATGTTCCACAATTCCAATAATTTTATTGTAATCAAAATCGGCGAAATCATGCATTCTTTCAATCAAATCAATTGATAGCCTGCTCTGGTCAGGGAACCACCGCGGTGCACCGGGAGGAAGCTTCACATGTCTGCTCACAGTGACTTAGTCCACAATACATTCTAGTCTACATTACACTGCGCGGTAGAGGACCTACTGTTGATTTTATCAAATTATTTCAGTTCAGCAAAAGTCAAGTATCATACTTCAGTTGTGCTCTAAACAGTAGTATTCCTTTCAAATGCGCCTCTGTCTCATAAAAAAAACAACAGTTGATTTTATACGCCAAGATCTTCTGCTTGTGCGGTGTAAAACTTCTGAAACGCAATTGTGATATTTGGCTGTGTAAGTGCGTAAACTTTCGTCCAAAATCGGACCGTTATTTCTTTAATCGGATTTTTTTCGCTTATCTATTTTCGATGATTATCAGTGACATTCCGACACAAAACCTATCTAATAACACTCCCAGATAAAGTCCATATGGAACGAAATCACCCACACAGGTACACACAGACAAAGTGCCCTTTATCTATATTTTACCTCATATAGACATGATCACGTTTGACACACCGTTTCCCGTTAGATCACCGAAGTTAAGCAACGATGAGCCTGGCCAGTACTAGATGGGTGACCATTTGGGACTTCCTGGTGCTATATTTGCTCTCTGCTTATCTCGGCATTGTTTCCAGTGTCGTTTCAGGAGAGGTGTGGTTGGGGATTGCGAAACCTTTTCCACATAATTACACGCGCAGCTGCCCCTACAGGGGGGTATCCTTTGTCTTTCGAGGTTGAACGGAGACATCGGTATGTAAATTTCTTGTAATACACACAGTTCGGAGTTCGATTCGAAACACACAGTCAAGCTACGCTGAAGAGAGATAGAAACCTCGAAACATGCATGTCGGTAGATTATTGTTTTAAAAAATAATAAAAAAAATAAATAAAATTATATTTTATCTTGATATCGAGAACAGTAAGATCCAGCAGTTGCATGCGAAGTTGGTGAAGATTAACCTAGATTTTAACGGACTAAAAATTTATACACACACACACACACACACACACACACACACACACACACACACATATATATATATATATATATATATATATATATATATATATATATATATGGAACGAATTCGATTAGTTTTTTTTTAGCTGATAAGCAACTGCGAAGTGATTAAATAAAAAAGTCATTTTGCAATGAGTAAGTCGATTAAACATGTTTCTTCTGTCGCTTAATTTTTACTGTGTTCTTATCAATCTGTCGTTAGGTCAAATAGTAACGGCTGAGGCCTAAATGTTTTAGTTTCGATTCTAGCCGATGGAATACAAATCATTGTTTTGACTAGTGAAATCTTTACTATATATTGGGTACAATATAATAATCAATAGAGCATTGGATCTATATTTATAACGAAACAGTCTGTATAAATTTTACCATATTTTAGCGTGGGCGGTTAGTTAGTATATATATATATATATATATATATATATATATATATATATATATATGCGACGCGTATTTAAAGCGATTTAGCGAAGCCCACTATTAATTTGTTTTTAAACAAGCTGATGGTTCGAGCAATTTGCGACGGGAGGATGTGAATTTAATACACACTCTAGGAGAAATATTTACGGCACTGATTCGTAGCCGAATAGTGAGAGCTGCCGACTGTCAATGCGCCGTTTGTAGGTTCAAGCCCCGGCTGGGGAAAGGTGTTTGTCTAGCCGCACTGATAAGTTGTGACACAACGAATCAGTACTGTATGTGGATGAATATATATATATGTACATATATATATTATGTACTGTATATCTATTTTTAAAAGGTCAGAAAGTGAAGGCAGATGTCAAGAGACACAAATCAGATAAGTTGCCACCGAAATTTGCATTTTCTATTTTTTTTTAACAGGAGAACTTGTACGAGGTTAAAAAAAGTCAGGCATTTATGTCTGTTATGTCCATCCATACTAGCGTTTTCGATGATCAGTTATATTTCTTTTTGGTCCTGGATATGGGTTAAATAGAAACCGACTTAAAAAACAAATATACTCTATTAAAAATTTGTTCTTCAAAATCACTGGATTCGCCATTAAATAACCTGAAAATGGTTGATATGCCGTCAACCAACCAACCAACCAACTTATATTTATTTTTGAACAAGTTGGCATTGTATCTGAAAAATGATTCGAATTCTTGGTTGTTTCCTTTCTCTTGGTTAAAGGACTAGTATGCCAGAATGATCCTTCATAATGATTGGAAGGGGTTGTAATTGAGACAATGAAGACACTTTATACAACAATCTAATACGTGTGAAAAAAAGAGTCCCTAATCTCTATCAAAATCTCCTAAAAGGACTTGATTCCTTTTTATATCAATTTTTGTATAATTGTTTAGCATGGCATTTTTTGTCAAGAGTTTCGTTTCCGGTAAACAACATAGAATTACCGGAAATGACTTTTGTGGAAAAATCCTACATGAGATGAATTGAACTTAAGCGTAATAAAGAAGTAATTTCCGGTAGAAAAGATATGTTTTTCTCTATCTATCTATCTATCTATCTATCTATCTAACTAACTAACTTTTTCTTAATGTATATATATATATATATATATATATATATATATATATATATATATATATATATATATATATATTGTTTTGAAAAAAGAAAAACCGAATGAAATTATGAAATAATCAACGTTTCGTCCCTATTTCAGAGGACATCTTCAGGATATTAAAAGGAAAAATGCAAGAAAAGAAAAAGATCATAGACCATATGAAAATGAGAAGAAAACAGTGTTTGAATCCTACCCGTATCGGGAAAGACAAACACATATATATATATATATATATATATATATATATATATATATATATATATATATATATATATTAATATTTTTTACCAAAAATCTTTGATATATTAAATTTCGGTAATGTTCACGTATCAATAAAATACTTGTCAATATTGACTCAATTAAACTTTATATTTATCGGTTTTTATAATCGAGCATGCATATATTTGTCAAAAATCAAGACAACAAAATATGAAATAAGAAAATTATATGGTGTATTTCCTTATGTTTGCAATTGTTTCATAATCATTTGGACAAATTTAAATATTATATTATACATATGTATAGCATATTTCTTTTAAAAGTCTAATCAAACAGGCTGGATGTACTAAATGATGTACACAGACATGAAGCAAAATGGATAGGCAGATAGATAAAAAATAAGATAGAGAGATAAATAGATAGATGGAGGAAGGGAGTAATATATATATATATATATGTATATATATATATATATATATGTATATATATATGGATAGATAGATGTGTAAATAGAGGGAGATATAGGTAGATTATTAGATATATGTACAAATAGTCAGATAGTATTTTAAATACATAGGCATATAGATAGATAGATAGATAGATAGATAGATAGATAAACGCTCACACACACTACACACACACACATATATATATATGTGTGTGGGGGGTCCAAGAAGAATTACTTTTGCCACATCTGGGCAGGAGCTGCTAGAAGCAGCTTATTCTGCCTTGACAGAGTTCAAAATAGACTTCGTTGCCTAGTGGGGGATGCCCTTTTCTCTTACCTGAAACCTCTTTCCCATAGAAGAGACGTCGCGAGCTTGTCTCTGCTTTATCGTTATTTCATAGGAAGTGTTCGTCTATCGTTATTTTCATAGCAAGTGCTCTATAGTCCCACCTGGCCTGACCTTCACGAAAAAACATTCGTCTAGCTAAAACCACTATCAATAATTTTCCCCACTCTTTATCTGTGCCTAAACCTAAACGTAGATTCCATGAACAAAGTTTCTTTCTTAGAACTGCATGCTTGTGGAACTCTGTTCTGTTTTCCTGCTTTCCAACTGACTACAATATGGTTGTCTTCAAGTCCAACGTGAACAAATTCTTGATGAGTCATTCCCTTAATTAATCCAATTTACCAAATTTCCACTACTAACGATGACTGACATGTTCCCCTTGATCTCTGTACACTCATTAACCCTTATCATCGAGTGACCTCCGGGGCTTAATAAGTCGTGACTCCTTTGTAATACATATATGAGATAGAATGACAGAGATAATTATGAATGTGTATTGTAAAGCAGGTGTCTAATACAGGTTTGAACAAATATACATGATAAAATTACTATCAGAAATCAAAGAATATCTAGACATAGAAAAATAATTTCGTTAAACCTCCATAAAACCGGCGATACTAAAAACTAGAATTGCCAAAAATATGTTTTTAATTTGTTTTAAAAAATACTCTAAATCGAAATGAATTCTAAATCGTTTTATTTTAAATGGCTAAACTTGAAAAATAAACAGCATATCTATAACACTTTAAATGCACATTGTTGTGATTACGAAACCGCATCGTATCCACAACCTGTTATATATCTGGATATATTTGAACTAGACAGGAAATTTTAAAGAAACTGCATAGCTGACAAAACTAACCGTAAAACTGATATGAATCATACAAACACCCACTTAAAATCGAGGTTGGCTAACCGCATTCATATGTACTTTAAGTTATGCAAATTGCGTCTGCAATCCAAAATTACCTACATTCTTCATGCTTGTTTACGTCTTAATTAAAAAAAACGGGACATGTGGAAATTTCACAGCGGACTATTTCATATGTAATGCAGGGCGACCCCAAAAACGCGCTCCAACTCTAATTAAGCCTCGTTTCTTAGTGTTTTGTCCCAATGAAATGAAACGTTGGTCATAACTAGTTTATTATATTCAAAACATCACATCAAAACACTAGGGTCTTTGGCCTTTTTTTCTCCATTCTACAGCATATGTTCTAGATGGCCTCCATTTACCTTTTGTTTTTTTTTGTTTTTTGTTTTTTGGGGGGTCACCCTGTATCTTGATGTTGGCATTCTATGGATGTTCAGCGTAAACGGAGACTCCTTGATATTATTGTAGCTCTTTTGTTAAAACTGCAAAAGTAATTATCAACGTTAGCAGGGACGTTTGGCGTAGCCAGGTCGTAAAATACGCGTAAATAAGACATTTAAGTCATTCAGATTTCATATATATCTCATCCTATATATAATATTTTGATTGCAGAAATTCCCCTCTGGACCAAATTACCGTAGATTTGCAAGAACAGATGCCACATATGAATTTATTATGTCTAAATTATTATTCACCATCTTATATAACTTCAGAACGCCATTATAGACACATATATTCGTTAGAATATAACCCTATATTTCATCCTAGGAGAGACATAATCACGACCGCCATCATCTGCAGACGAAGTAGTTCTTATTTTCCCTCTCTAGCTACAGTACTCTACCTGTCCCTAGTCTACGCCCGGAAGATATATACACGTCAAGACTATATTTTCCAGGCACCCTTCTAAACTGGATCGTAAATTCCTATACAAACCATTAAGTTTCGATTTCCCGTTACACAAAATAATAATTTCTCCCTTAACCAATTCCAGCACTTCTCATTGGTTGCAAGCTCTCAACTCGTCTATTCGAGAATAGACACCTTATTAAATAAACGAACACGTTAGATGTTTAAAAAGCTCGCCGCTCCATATACGCTCTACAATAGTTAAAACCTAAAATAAACCAATTGTTTCTTTTTTGTTTTATTTTCCTTTACCCAACCATATTAATTCAATGTTTCTACTGTTTTTAATTACAATTGCTTTCTGCAAAAAACAACAAAACAAAAAAACGTAAGCACGATATTCGAGGTTTGCCATAACAGCGAGCGAACGACAGATTTTGTAAACAATACACACGGAGACAGTTGGATACACAGACACAGTAAGAAAGACAGCTAGGGAGGAGGGGGGAGAGGAAGCGAGATAGATAGACTGATGCCTAGATAGGGAGAGAGGAACAGAGAGATAAACAGAGTGAGACAGAGAAAGACAGACAGAGAAACAAAAGAAAAAGATAACACACTTTATATTTTTTAAACAGAACATTTTCTTTATAACAATACACATAGAAGTTTTTATATTTTTAAACATTATAAACCTTTCCTTTACTTACAAGCAATACGGACAGAACTTCTTTTTTGTATCTTTTATTTTTAATTTTATACAATAAACTTTTTATAATATTGTACGGGAAATAGTATGCTGACAACAAATATCGCATTTCAATTGTCCGCGAATAAGTAGTTTTTCGAATATTAACCAATATAATTTTTTATATGACTATTTTCTTTTTACAAAAATGATCGTGAGGGTAATCTAAGTGCATAAACACAAAATTCTTTTATAGAAAATATAGTTGCGAAATTATTTTAAAAATTGGTTTACCTACGTATTTTTAACTTATATCCCTTATCTTTCTTTTTTTACTGTTTTTTTTTTCTAGACCGACGCATTCAGTCTGACTAAATGGGGACCTTAAAGGTCAACACAGCTATCTCGCTTGATGTAAACTTAAGTTTTTCTACATTTCTACATGAACAATTTGTCTATAATATAAATGCTTTATAAATTTTATAGAGGCAAAATTTAATCCCGTTGTTATTGGACATGTAATTATGTGATTATTAAATTTTATGGTGGAAGCACAGATTACTTACAAAACACCCTCCTCTTACACGTTAAGAATGGCTTTCAAAACAATAACATTATTTCAGCACAGTAACAAACAAAAATACACAAGTACAGCATTTACAGTTTTTCCGACCGACACTGCACACCCAAAATTTCCAGGTTAGCTCAAAGTATATGCGCGTCGAGACCATGACAGCGGTTATCAATATATATATATATATATATCCGTCCACATACACTTTTTCATAATAAAGCTAGAACCCAGAATTAGATAGAATCGAGCAATTGTATCGACAACGGACAACGCCTGATCCAAAGTGGGTATCGATGTACTGCATCTCATCAGTGACGTGCTCCGACATAGGCGCGAACCCAGGTCGTCGTACGCATGAATTGTGCAATACTGACGACCTAACCATATGGGCCACGGCGCAATCTATTGTCTATGCCTCGGTTTTTTTAATTTTTATATTCTTATCCAGTTCTACATTCTACGATGTGACAAGTAACGCGTCCTATACAACTAAGATAGTTACTGTTGGTATGCAGGCGGTAGGTATCGCATCTACAAACATTAACTGAAATTAGCCGACTTCCCAGACATGCGTGCGACGACTTGGGTTCGCGCCTATGTCGGAGCACGTCACTGATAAGATGCAGTGCATCGAAACCCACTTTGGGTCCGGCGTTATCCGTTGTCGATGCAATTGCTCGATTCTATCTAATTCTGGGTTCTAGATTTATTATGAAAAAGTGTATGTGAACGGGTATTTATATATCTATCTATAATCTCCTCTTAATGTCTAATATATATATATATATATATATATATATATATATATATATATATATATATATTACTTTCAATGTATTCCTAAAAAAGTTATCATTATTTAGTCAGCTTAAACTCCATGTAAAAAGTATCGTGATAATAAACATAAAATACGTCCGGGGTATGAGAAATGTGTCGGGATGTCTCTAAAAGAATGAAAAAAGATGTTATATCTTTACTTTCACGCTGAAAAAATAACCAAGCCAGAGAACAGAGAGACAATGGATAAAACGAGAAAAGAAAAAATGGGAGGAGAAACATAGACGATTCATAATTTTTACCGTATATGGTAATACTATTTTGTACCAGAAAATGCACTCTGCGTGAATATCCTAGGTAGAGCGGACGTCGCCGAAGGAAAAGAATCCCACTGCGTTTTTTTTTATACTGTTGTATAAAAGAAAAGGATAAAACATAATATGAGTTAATCCAAAATATATAACCAGTGTTGCACGGGAGCCATCTATATATTAATACGATAGCGTGTTTGTTTTTTGTCACGCTTACATTGGGGTCGTTTAATTGTTATGTTCTTCTATTTCTTGTCATAAGTAATTTTACCAAATATTTTTCATAAGTTTTGGTTTCGGTTTCGATTATAGCTGATGGCACTTAAATCATCTATTTTTTTTATAAATAATTTTATTAAGAATTCTTCATAAGTTTTAGTTACTGTTTCGATTATGGCTGAAGGAACTCAAGTTATATATATATATATATATATATATATATATATATATATATATATATATATATATATATATATATATATATATATATAATTTTTTTTATTTTTGAAATCGAAACTTTATAACATATAAAAATCGATAGAACATTAACTCTATAATAATATATACGAAATCTGCAAGAATTAAAATGTCATATTTAAGCGTAGTTTACGACCGGTCTTTACCGGGCGTTCGTGTTCGCTTAGATAAATACGTTTGCAGTTTTAACAAAAAAGCTACAATAATATCAGAGCGTTTCCATTTACACTGAACATCTATAGAATGCCAATATCAATATATTACATATGAATGAGTCCCCTGTGGAATATTCACAGGTCCCACTAGTAATTAATTAATACGGTAAGATACATAATAAGTTGTATATGATGAATCAAATAGTGCTCAATACTGTAGAAATTAAACAGTATGACATTTTAGTAGTGTTTTTAAGCATCCTTAAATCAAGTAATGCTCAATACCCTAGGCAGAGAACGTTGGTGTAATAATATATTATTATACTGGATGAGTAAGGGCTCAGTGCCCTAGATAAAGAAGATTGGTGTAAGAATATTTTGTTACGCTTGATTAGTGGTATATACTGAATCAAAAGTGATTAATATCATGTATAGAGCCGTTGTGTATACTAATATTGTGTGAAACTTTATAAGTGGCGTGTGCTGAATCAAAAGATGCTCAATATCCACGATAGATAAGCTTAGCGGGTACTTGTACAGTTTAATCGAGACATTAAAAATGAAAATATCGAAAAAAAATATATCATATTGCACGTATCCGTTATGGGACGAAGTTCTTCGAAAAAAAAGGTCACTTAATTTGATCAAGTACTTTTTGTTTTTTTTTTGTTGGTTTTTTTTTTTTTGTTTTTTTGTTTTTTGTTGTTGTTGTTTTTTTTGTTTTTTTACAGCGAAAAAACAATTTGTTATGATACCGAGCAAAAGGTTCGATTTTTAGCAAGAAAAGCTAGTAATAAAGATGGGGAGGGAGTGCCGGCGCTTTACATGGAGTTATCCCCCGTGGAGTGTTCAACAAATTCCACAATGGCTGACTTCAACGCGCTCTCATAAGAACGTGTTTTCCGCTGTAAAACAAAAAACAAAAACAAAAAAAAAACTACTCAATCAAATTAAATGAAATTTTTTTCAGAGATCTTCAGTCCAAAACTGATACGTATAATATAAGCTTTTTTTGATATTTTCATTTTTTAATGTCTTGATTAAACTGTACGCGTACCGTTTAGCGTAATGATACAGTAGTACATTTTCAATATGGTATACGCTTAATACAGAAGAGTAAGACAAGAAACTCAGCGTTACCCGGGAATACACTAAAATAAATATTGGTTTCGTTATATTATTAAGGATGATGAGAAGATAAGAAACTCGGCATTCCATAGAAATAAATTAAAACAAATATGGATTACATTAGATCTTTTAGGAACCAGGAGGGGAATAAATTCGGTGTTGCCTGGGATTCATAACTGTAAAACTGAATCTTACATTATTATTATTATTATTATTATTATTATCAATACATTAAAACAAGAGAGAGAGGGATGGGATGGGTGGACGCGAAAGAGTGACGGATTAAGAGATTAAAATGTTTAATATAAATATGTTACATACACTTTAACCTCTTCTATTTTGTTTTTATGGCCCCCAAGCAACGCCGGGTAACCCTGTTTTAATTTATTAAAACCAAATAAGTTCATGCTTATATTATTTATATATTCCCAATGAACTCAACTACATATTTCTACTATACCATTCTTAACTCGTAATTTATTGAATAATGATTTTTCTTGTTTTAGTTGTAATAGAAAATCGTATATATTTCTATTAGTTATGTAATTGCAACTGTGTTCTAGTTATATAACCTCTGTAATAACTGTATTTAAATTATGTAATTGCTGTAAAAAAACTTATTTTAATTATGTAATCGCATTATAGTTATATAATTGGTATATAATTGCATCTTAGTTATATAATATATAATTTTATTTAAAACTTTATTCAATTAGATTATCCTAGTAGGTTTGTCCGATGTTGCCCGGGCTAGAGTATTATATAACAAGTTAAAAAATTTAAGAGGCAGCTAGCGGAAGCAGAATTAGGTTAACATGTAAATTGCTACACTCCCTAGTATGTCTTCAATATTAGGGAAAGACTTACAAACAGACAGAGGGATGTTTTTGAGCGCATAGAGCCTGAGGGTCTAATCTCACTAACTATTTTCGAAGGAGGAAGTACTTCGCTTTTCGCTCGTTTGACTAATTGCTTTTGGGAATTTACTTTTTAAGGAAGCAGTTTCGACAAGGCCCAATTTTCCAACTTTTTCTACGTCATTACACAACACGACCATCATTTTGTCGACATAATCCTAATGGTGTAATATAACTCTTGAACCTTTATTTGATCTTGTTATTATTATAGATTTATTTGGTTGTATAGTTTTAGGAACAGTAAAATGTTCTTTACGTCATTTAAACACCGAATGGGATACTGGGATACTTGCATAGTTGTGAGCAAAGTCATTTAATCTTGCTTTCAGATGCTTTACTTTAATCTCGGAAGCAGATGAAAGCACGTGTAGATCATGCCCATACTGTCAAATAAATGGATCATAATTTTCTAAGTGGATTTGCTCTGTCTGGCTTTCTTGTTTCTTGAGTCTGGAAGGGCAAACATGCTTCCACTGGGAACTCTGTCTCTTGCTCTCCAGCCAAAGCAGTAGATTCAGCTTTCATCGTAGGTGACCAGAGTATAAAAAACTGCGGGATCTGAATAGTTCATATCGACCATCTCCCTGCTGTCACGACAACGTCTTTCTTTCTGATCTTCTCTGAACACCTTTGAGACAAACTTCTCGCAAATCTTCTGCATCTTCAGTTCCTCGCGAATAATTGTGTATACAGTTCTCACACTAACATCAAAATGTGCACCCATTGCCGCTATAGACACACACTTGTCCTTATCCATGAAATTCTTTATTTTGCCAATCAACTCTGGTGTTTTGACTTCTGTACTCCTCCTAAACCTCTCATCACCCCTTATAGACTCCCCGGCTTCTTTGAATCTCTTATTCCACTCAAAAACTTATGCTCGATTCATGCAAGATGGTCCAAAAGCAGTCTGAAGTACTCCATACGTTTCTGTGGAATTGTTCCAAGTTTTGAACAGAATTTTATTGCATATCGGTCTTCTAAAGTGTCCTCGCATCCAGGTTACATTTTTTAAATTCACCAGTTGTGACAATCATGATTATTAGGATGTATTCCAATTTCTGCTGTAACTGTTCATTTAAACTTGAATCCATAAAAATTGGTCAGTCATCTCATAAGATGTATAGCAATAACATACTGAATTTTCAAGGGTCTATGACATATTTTAAATGCATGCACAAAAACGCCCGGAAGCATATTTAAGACACTTCGTATATATATATATATATATATATATATATATATATATATATATATATATATATATATATATATATAAAGAGGGGGAGAGAAAGGGGAGAGGGAGATCTAGGTATATGTAGAGAGATACAGAGAGAGAAAGGGAAAGAGGCAAACAGATAGACATAAGTACAGCATTACGTATTTAATTAATTAATCTAACATTCTTTATTTACATTTATTTTTATATAAAAAGAAAAAAAATAGATTCTTTGGTCTCATAGAATTTTATTTCAAGAAATCGAAACAGTACACCCGATGACTCGAATCAAATACTTTCCCAACTGAATAATGTAACATTTGTTAATACGTCTTACAAATGACATTCGTAAGAAAATCCGGATATAGGATTTGGTGCTGAAAGATAACGTCTTTCTTTCTGATCTTCTCTGAACACCTTTGAGACAAGCTTCGTGTGAATCTTCCGCAGCTTCAATTCATCGCAAATAATTGCGTGTACAGTTCTCACACTGACATCAATATGTGCACCCATTGCCGCTATAGACACACATTTGTCCTTATCCATGAAATTCTTTATTTGGCCAATCAACTCTGGTGTTCTGACTTCTTTACTCCTCCTAAACCTCTCATCACCCCTTATAGATTCCCCGGCTTCTTTGAATCTCTTATTCCACTCAAAACCTTATGCTCGATTCATGCAAGATGGTTCAAAAGCTGTCTGAAGCACTCTATACGTTTGTGTTGAATTGACTCGAATCAAATACTTTCCCAACTGAATAATGTAACATTTGTTAATACGCCTTATAACATTCGTAAGAAAATCCGGATATAGGATTTGGTGCTGTATCCGAATATATCCGAATATGTATATATATATATATATATATATATATATATATATATATATATATATATATATGTATATATATATGTATATATATATATATATACATATATATATAGGTGTTGTATCCGAATATATCCGAATATGTATATATATATATATATGTGTGTGTGTGTGTGTGTGTGTGTGTGTGTGTGTGTGTGTGTGTGTGTGTGTGTGTGTGTGTGTGTGTGTGTGTGTGTGTGTGTCCGAACATTTGTTAATACGCCTTATAACATTCGTAAGAAAATCCTGATATAGGATTTGGTGCTCCTATCACCATGAGTCACCTAGATGCTGGGCACATAGAGATTCGGGACCACTTCGATTGTCTACCTACGTAGATATTAATAAACATGAGATAAATTTCATAAACATCAGATACATTTAAAGTTTTATTAGCATTTATCCCGAGAGATCCCAATAGGTTAGGAAAACACTTAAGCATTTGAAAGTGCTTCCATTGTTTTCCGTAGAACATATTATACATTGGATTTGAATTTCATAAAATAGGATATAGTTGAAGTTTTAAGGTGATTATACCTTTAGAACCTACTTACGGATGCATTAAAGGATTCTGCAACGCTCCATTGTCTTCCCCACTAAATTCTACAATAAAATACACTTGTAGAGTTTATGCTAATTTATCAAACTCTTTTTCTTAAGAAATACACGTTTTTTTTTTTTAAAGAAATGATGACGTCAATATCATAAAACACAATGCAACTACTTTTCGGATTTTTTCAGATGTATGGAATCATTTCCAAATCCCCTTTTTTTTTCTTCTTATTAAAGTTAATGAGTTCTTATACTTCTGATGAGTCAGGGCGGAAAAGATTTTTAAAAATTGACATAATAATAAGATGATTGTTTCTGTACTACGAAACAGATACGTTCAAGAATTGAGCATTTTATAATGCTGAAAGAAATAAACGGTAAGATGAATAACATATTGAATTTAGAGTATAGACTATTTTGTCATTAATGTATATATATATATATATATATATATATATATATATATATATATATATGATGGATTCTCCCGTCGTATGAGGTTCCGCCACAACCAACTTGCTCGGAAATCCACACAGATGATTTGTTTATAGTGGTGAAGGCTTTGTGTAGAACCAACCATGATTTTTGGTATTACTGCTAACATTTGTCGGTGCAGAGGACTGGCACGGGACAGAAAGTGTACAGTAGACAGCAGGTTTTTACATCAGAGTTTCCTTCTCCTATATGCATGTCTTTAAGAAAACTGGGGGGGTGCATCTCTCCCAGTGAATTAACCCATTCCCCCCAGATACCACCCTGGAAATTTCTACGACTCGGCGCTATATATATATATATATATATATATATATATATATATATATATATATAGAGAGAGAGAGAGAGAGAGAGAGAGAGAGAGAGAGAGAGAGTTGTAGACGACGAAACACTTGTCAGTGGATAATTATATTTCAGAAACTACACACACACACACACACACACACACACACACACACACATATATATATATACAGTGATGATCATATTTATTGGCATAAAAGTTAAATTTTGTCTAATAAATTCTAAAAAAGGGATTAAATTAAAGAAAATAACAAAGTATATTATGTATTTTTAACTGGCCTTTCCGATGCAGCAATCGGATTTTAGAAAAAATAAATAACAAAGGAACAACAAACATAATTGCAAAAAACCCTTGTTCAAAATTATTGGCACGATTTATTTAATAATCAATTGTATAGCCTTTGGCCTTGATTACCTTCCTCAGTCGCTTTTCATAGTTTACAACCAAGTTGTTGCACTCTTCAGTAGTAATTTTAGCCCACTCTTCCTGACAATAATCCTCCAATTGAATAAGATTCTTAGGCTTCCTTTGCATTACCCTCAATTTTAATGTTCTCCATAAATTTTCAATTGGATTAAGGTCTGGGCTTTGTGATGGCCACTCCAAAACATTAATATGATTGTCCTCAAGCCATTTCTTAGTCAGTTTAGCCGAATGCTTTGGGTCATTATCTTGCATGAACCACCAACGACGACCAAGTGAGAGCTCTTTAGCAGAGTCTTTCAGGTTTTCATCCAATATTTTAACATAATCTTCCTTTTTATGCTACCTGTGACCTTAACAAGTCGCCCTGGTCCAGAGGCAGCAAAGGATCCCCAAAACATCAAACTGCCTCCACCGTGCTTCACTGTGGGTATGGTGTTCTTAGGCAGGAAAGCTTCGCCAGATTTTCTGTAAATATAAGACACTTTATTATGGCCAAATAACTCTATTTTCGTTTCGTCAGTCCATAGAACACGTTTCCAGAATGCAACATCTTTATCAATATGACGTTTTGCAAAGGCTAGCCTTGCTTTCAGGTGCATAGGCTTCAATAAGGGAGTCTTTCTCGGACGACATGCTTTTAAACCAGCTCTCTTCAAAACTCTACCAACTGTATGTCGAGATACATTCACTCCAGAGGTGCTCTGTTCATCAACAATCTCCCCAACAGAGATCCTTGGGTTTTGTTTTACTTGTCGAACAATTTTCCGTTCATCTCTTGGGGAAAAAATCCTTTTTCTCCCTCTACCCTCTAAACTCATAACGTGGCCTTGCGATTTGAACTTGTTTATTATGGCTCTAACAGTGGATTTGGGAAGGTTTAGCTTCTTTGAAATCTTATCATAGCCCTCCCCATTGGTATGGCATGCTACAACAAGCTTCCTGACGTCTTCGCTGTGTTCCTTAGTTTTAACCATGGCGATTGAAAATTATAATTTAGTCACTTATAATAGTTTAAATAAATCGCTATCTAAAAATTATCTGAAAAAAATTATTCACTGAATTTGCGTTAAACAAGCATAATATGGCTATAAAAAAGTTCAGAAAGCACGTAAACCGGAAATTGATTGATATTATACTGATACTAAAAGAAAAACAAAGCCGTGCCAATAATTTTGAACAAGGGTTTTTTGCAATTATGTTTGTTGTTCCTTTGTTATTTACTTTTCTAAAATCCGATTGCTGCATCGGAAAGGCCAGTTAAAAATACATAATATACTTTGTTATTTTCTTTAATTTAATCCCTTTTTTAGAATTTATTAGACAAAATTTAACTTTTATTTTACCGTGCCAATAAATATGATCATCACTGTATATATATATATATATATATATATATATATATATATATATATATATATATATATATATATATATATAAAGATATAGATGATAAAGTATATATACAGAGATTTAGATATGCATTTTTGACTGTGAGTGTATACCCATTACGTTTATCGTGCGTACATGGATGTACAACAAGAAGATAAAAAGACGAATAGGGATGATATCTCATTAATCTATTTTAATGACGGAGACAGAAAATTGTATGCTTTGTTATGAAAAAGGGCGTTTGCTCAACACCAGACAAAGCGGTAAGCCAACATTATTTTCTTCTTTTCACTTGCTTTTCACTTTATTTAACATCTGTTTATCAAGGTTTTAATTGTTGACCTCATATACATATATGCATACACACACATACACACAGACATATATATATATACATATATATATGTATATATATATACATATATATATATGTGTGTGTATTTACGTGTATATATATATATATATATATATATATATATATATATATATACATATTTATATAAAATGGGTTAGAAATTCCAACGAAAGAAAGATGTATATTTAACTAAGGGGGTAGTCACTAACAATGTGTATTTTTTAACATTATTTTATTATTCCGTGTCTTGGTTTTTCATTGAGAATTATGTTTAGATCATTGTAATAATGCTTTTAAATCATTGAAATCGTTTTTACGCGTTTCAGACGTTCTGTGAAGCGTCCTCGTCAGAAATTATTTTCAAATGTGTTGGAGATGTAAAAATAGCATTTTCGTAGTTTATTGGGAGTGTTTCCAAGGGGTGGAAACGTGTAAGTGTCTACTATTCATAGGAATGTTCAATTTTTATTACTCTTTTATTGGGCTGTGGCAGGCCGCCGACCTCGGCTGTGGTCACTCTTGTGTTGTGTTTTTCTCTCTCACTCTCTCTTTCTACTTGTGTTTTTTCTTTTTTTTCTTTTTCTTTAGGGTAGTGTGTGTGTGTCTTTTCTTTTATTGGTTTGAGAGTGTGTGTACTGTTTTATAGTATTATGAGGTTATTGCTTCCCTAGGAAGGTGACTGTGATCCAAGGTCGTTGCTTATGTGTATGTGTGAGGAGGGGGGACCAGCCCTTCTGAAATAAGGGTAGGGGTGCTTTCATTCTATTTTGATATTTATTTTTTGGATTCTTGGATTTTAGTATTGTGATTTTTCGTTTCAGTCTTTTCGGGTATTCTGTATTTTATGTTTGTTTAGATAGAGGGGTGTATTTAAAAATATGTATAGGGGATTTTTTAATGTTTCTGTTTATTTGTCTCCCCATGTGAGTATGGCCAGACCCAGGATCGGTTCCTAGTGTGGGGAAGATCTTGTTCTCCAGAGGGGAGAGGCCAATTGGAGGGGTATAGGTATGGGAGGGGGATGATAGAAGGGATGATAGTTTTCTCAGTCATGAGGGATTTCTCCTCCACTGACTGAGGGGGGAGCGAGGTGTTGAAACAGATATTATACTATGGTTCTAGGTGTTTCCTAGTGTTGTTGGTTTCGAGGTTAAGTAGGGTTGGTATTGTTCGGTGTGTTGTATTAGAGATAGGGGTGTTATGTCTGTGTGTGGTTATATGCGCGCGCATGTGTGTGTTTTAATGTGTCGGTTCTGATTTATGTGTGGGTGTGTATATGTATATGGATGTGCATGCGAGTGTGCCTTGCATTTCATGTTTTTGTGTGTTGATATTAGGCTCTGTTCAGTTAAGGAGTGAATCTTGTGATGAAGTATTTTTCTGTGTAAGTAAATAAAAATAATCGTCTGTTTGGAAGATTGGCATTACATTCTCAAACCAATAAAAGAAAACACACACACACACACACACACACACCCTACCCTAAAGGAAAAGAAAAAAAAGAAAAAAACACAAATAGAAAGAGAGAGTGAGAGAGAAAAACACAACACAAGAGTGACCACAGCCGAGGTCGGCGGCCTACCACAGCTCAATAAAAGAGCAATAAAAATTGAACATTCCTATGAATAGTAGACACTTACACGTTTCCACCCCTTGGAAACACTTCAAATAAACTACAAAAATACTATTTTTACATCTCCAACACATTTGAAAATAATTTCTGACGAGGACGCTTCACAGAACGTCTGAAACGCGTAAAAACGATTTCAATGATTTAAAAACATTATTACAATGATCTAAACATAATTCTCAATGAAAAACCAAGACACGGAATGATAAAATAATGTTAAAAAATACACATTGTTGGTGACTACCCCCTTATTTAAATATATATATATATATATATATATATATATATATATATATATATATATGGTAAAACTGGTAATTAGTAAAATACTTGAAGAGAGTGCTCAATACTATTGCAGAGCAAATATGTGTTTTATTTTTTATTGCAAACAGATAAAACGGTAATAAAAAATAAAACACACACACACACACATACACACACATATATATATATATATAGTAAGTGATAATATATATATATGTATATATATATATATATATATATATATATATATATATATGGCGATTAAGCTACATAGAATATTCCGCGTTTCATCCACGCTAGGATTCATCAGGCTTATGCATGGATGAAACGCGGATTATTCTGTGTGGCTTAATGGCCATATATATTTTATAACTTACTAACTAGCTCCACCTACGTATTGAGCATTGTTGAAGTAAATACTTAAAGTTTACGCATCAATGTATTCTTTCGTATATTAATTTATGTGAGTAAATGAAGACATTTACAATTCTTCACAGTATTTGTTTTGTAGCGCAAAATCAATCACTTAACTATTATATAAATTAGTGAATCTATTTTGCCCTTAACTCATCAGAAGATATAGCAACAAACAATCCGTCGAAAGGAAATAAAGTGCGTTTTGACATGATTAAAATTCGAAAATTGGAAGAGAAGCTGTAAATACCATCTAATATGTTTCTATTACGCCATTTTAAATTTTGACCGCTTGATTGTTGCTATTTCTTCTGATGAGTTAAGGGCATAATAGATTCACTAGTTGATATAACAGCTGTGATTGATTTTGCGCTACGAAACAGATACTGTCAAGAATTGTAAATGTCAACTAAATTGAAGGAATACATTATAAGATGGTCAACATCATGAACTTTGGAATATAGACTTTTGCCATTCATTCACTATATATACAGGGTTTCCACAAAGTCTGGCTACATTATGTAGCCAGACTTTGTGGACACCCTGTATATATATATATATATATATATATATATATATATATATATATATATATATATATATATATATATATATATATATATATATATATATGGTGGTCGCTAGAAAAACGAACGGGAAATTCGTCAAACAACGATTTTTTTTTAAAAAGAATACTTTTGACAAAGTTTTTCAAAGACAAATGTTATATTATACTCATATTATACTCATAGATACTCAAAATGTCGTCCGTGCACTTCACTGCAGCGTCCTAAACTAGAAAACCAACAAAAGAACCAATCAAAAAACAGCAATCACGCATTTTATTCATGCTCTAAGCTGACCTTCAAATTTCCCGCTTTTCTAGCGACCACCCTATGTGTATATATATATATATACAAGTTAGAAAAGCATTTTATCCAAGGCATGAAAATTGTTAAACAAAATGTTTTTACTATAGGCTTTAAAAATAACGGTACAAGATTCAATTTGAAATTTATTTATCTTCAAACTGCACTTTTATAAATTTTACAAAGTAAGGCATAAAAATTTAATTTAAATAATTTGGATTTATTTTATGTAATGTACATTCTGTGTTGCACTTAAAAAAATCATTGAAAATTTTATATCTATATTAATAATTGCTAGATGAAAAATGTTTTTAAATTGCAATAAAATATACATTACACAAAATAAATCCAAGGTAATTTTTTTATTCAATTTAAATTGAATTTTTATACCTTACTTTGTAAAATTTATAAAAGTGCACTTTGAAGATAAATTTCAAATTGAATCTTGTATCTTTATTTTTAAAGCCTAATTTTTTTTAATAATTTAACAATTTTTTAAAATAATTTTCATGCCTTGGATGAAATGCTTTTCTAACTTGTATCTTATCTTTTTAAGATTATATTTTAAAACTCCCCTTCTCTATATTTCAGTTTGTATTTCTCCTCACACCACAACTCATTTTCGCAACCCCCTTCTTTGTATTATTACAGGTCTGAATATTCTCTCTGTTTCAGTTTGTATTTCTCCTCACACCACAACTCTTTTTTGCAACCCCCTTCTTTGTATTATTACAGGTCTGAATATTCTCTCTGTTTCAGTTTGTATTTCTCCTCAGACCACAACCCATTTTTTGCAACCACCTCTTTGTAATACAGGTCTGAATAATGAGAAAATCTGAATTTTTTTAACAAAAACTTTAAAATAACTTTTTTAGGTTAAATTTTTTAAAACTTCTTTCAGAATAGAAAATCTTTAAAATTTAATAAGGAACATTTTTCATGTAGGTTTCATTAACAAATATTCAGTACGTAACGAGAAAAATAGAGATGAAAATTTCAAAAGGACTGTATGATTGGTCACGGTCAATAGTAGTCCTCGCCAACGAAAGTCTTTGTTATTGTTATTCTATTATTATTATTATTTTAAAACATTTTTGGCCTGCTCTTTCGCGCGAGGACTAATATATATATATATATATATAT
This sequence comes from Euprymna scolopes, assembly GCF_053919585.1. Classification (NCBI taxonomy): domain Eukaryota; kingdom Metazoa; phylum Mollusca; class Cephalopoda; order Sepiida; family Sepiolidae; genus Euprymna; species Euprymna scolopes. The sequence continues at coordinate 174,357,939 of NC_136482.1, forward strand.
ATATATATATATATATATATATATATATATAGAGAGAGAGAGAGAGAGAGAGAGAGAGAGAGATAGATAGATAGATAGATAGATAGATAGATAGATAGATAATGACATTATCCCATAAACCCGCTGTTCACTGGCATTAAGATATACTAAGAAAAAATACAAACTTAGTGAAGATGTTTATGTTCATGCTTTGTTAAGGAAAATTAAAATTAGACTTAACGAGGATCGATTCAAGCTGTTTCTAACAGTTACCTCCCCTATGCACACTCTTGCGAACAAAAACGTTTTAAAGGTACTATAAGTGCAACACGTCAATAAATCGTTATTCGCATAACTATTAGTTTTATAAATAAAGGTCAACGCTAAGCGAAAACAGAAACAGACAGAAGAAAAAAAAAAGAAACGAAGAAAAAAAGACATCATTATGTCGTAATTCTAAAAGACCAAAACTGTTTGAACTGATTCCAAAACAAATAAACACGAACTTGTCTTTGTCTAAACATTTCGCTGTCTCTTTCGCTTGTGATTCAAATTTATCTGCTTGAAAGAGCAGAAACCCCGATCCCAGCTAAATGCGAGTCTGATGACGTAGCACGCAGGGATATCTGGCGTAATAGTGACGTCACGGTTACTCTGGAAAACTCGGATAAACTTGCGTACAAATTAGTGTACGTGTAGGCATTAATAATTGTGCGTACATGCTTGCAAAATAGGAGTGTTTATATGAATATACGACTTATAGAAAGAGAGAGAGAGAAAGAGAGAGAGAGAGTTAGTGAATAAGAACGAATAATAAAAGAGAGCGTGTATTTTCGTCTACAAGCACAGAATATATATGTACATTTATTTTGGGTACAATGATAATAGCGACCTATAATTGTTTAACAATGCAATTAAAAACAATTTATAATGCGCAAAACAATGTAACAAGTATGACAATAGGGTGTGATTCCAATGACCGTATATGCATTTGTGGCAAGTCAGTCAAGATATAAACTGAGCCATTTTTATCTGTCTGTCTGTTATTTGGCAGAATTGCTCTAAATTTGAAACGCACTTGAGATACAGGGTATGTCATAAGGGTATTCATAAGTGTGCATTCTAATCCTTGTAATAATAATAATAATAATAATAATAATAACAATAATAATAATAATGATAATAATAATAATAATAATAAAAATAATAACAATAATAATAAAAATAATAACAATAATAATAATAATAAAATAATAAACATAATAATAATAATAATAATAATAATAAATAAATAAATAAATAAATAAATACTTAGAAGCACTAAAACCTTTTGTCTGCAATGGAACAAATGTTGAGAGAGAACAGGAAGCAGTTCGGTACCTTAAAGCGCTAGAAGCTCTATTTTACGGAAACCTAGAACCCTACGAAGCTGATCGTGTTTCACGCGCACCGTTTCGTAGCCAGTTCTAGCCGTAGCAACGTACTTTATAAAACGTCAGAATTGGATTAAATTTGGCATGAAGCATCGTTAGAATGCCGAATATCTTATAGAAGATCATAGTTACTACTACTACTACAACTACTACTGCTGCTGCTACTACTACTACTACTACTACTACTACTACTACTACTACTACTAACAAACAGTTATAACCCCAATAGCCTCTGTATAATAATATACCCGCACCTTCCTCGGTGCTCTATGCGTACGTTATCACCATTCACATTTATTTACAATATGATATAGTCCAATCGCCAAAGGCTCTATGAGATGAAGCTCAACCTCAAAGAAAAAAAATCAAAAGAAAAAATCTCTAATAAAATGACAAGAAGGGAGGAAGTAGTAATAGTAAGATTCCAAATAACCACACACTCACAACTACTAAAGGGCGAAGAAGCGCCAATTTACATTCTATGCCAGGAAGCTTACACTGTAAAACATATTCTAACAAAGTGTAAAGATCTTCAACAAACTCGAAAAAAAATTATTACTAAGGAAAGAGTCTAAAAGACTCTATTTTATCAAAGTACCCTAATAATCACATAGAGTCATTTAGAAGCAACAAAGCATCATACCCAAAATATAATTTGAAAAAGAAAACACCCTCAAAACATATAGCATGCAACAGATCAGCGGTGAAGGTCAGTTCCAGAAGCTTATATATATATATATATATATATATATGTGTGTGTGTGTGTGTGTGTGTGTGTGTGTGTGTGAATCGAGGGATTTCCTTTTTTATTAATTAAAATCGAATGAAATGGGAGACGATACGTTTAAAATAAAATGGGAGACAATACGTTTAAAAAATAACGATATAGTGCATTAGAAAATAAAACGGGATATACTACATGTCTAAAATGCCGATACCTATGATATCACCTAGAGATTGATCACGCTAAAACCTAAAAGACATTCCCTCTGCTTGCAGAGATCTTCAGATGATAGATTGAATGAGCATGACTCAGAATAGTGAATGAGTCAGTGCTAAAAATCGTGACATATGCCGGATTTTAAGCAAATGTTCAGCTATAGAAGACCCGGATATGTTAATAAGAACGTAGGTTGGTAGGTGGGGAGTATTGGAGATCTGAGGAGATTTGTTGTCACTAAGATTCAAGCGAATGCCACAAGTTGTTCTTAACGAAAAATCTTTGACGATGACTTGTGTGACTACTCCTAGTGAGTACATAATAATAACAGCGAATCGAATAAAGGACAGAGAAGGAAATCAGCAAAGAAACCTTCAAGATCACCCCCCCCCCTCAAATGGCAAACTGGAGAGCACGAGGCTACGACGGAATACACTCGTACTGGTTTGAAAATTAAGAACACTGAACTAAAGACGAGTTCAGAACCTGAAAAGATGTATTTAATAAACGGACGTGCCAGAATAAATGCCCAAAAGTTAGAACTACACTTGTAGAAAACACACACACACACACACATACAGAAAGAGGAAACATCCCTAGTAACTACAGACCAATAACGTTTATTTACAATGTGAAAATACTAACAGCACAACTGAGGGAACAAATTTATCATTCCCTTCATAATCGCAGACTACTCCCAGAGGAATAGAAAGGGTGCCCAAAGAAATAAAAAACGAACACATTACCTATTATAGATAGGCCAAATGATCCTGAAGGATGGAAAAAAGTAGAAAAAAGAATATAGCCATGACATTGATCGCCTACAAGAAAGCGTATGACAAGATCCAACAAGCATGGATAATAGAATGCCTGGGAATGTACAAAATGCCAGGCAAGATTATCAATTTCATGGAAAATGCAATGAGAACACGGAGACTTGAATTAACAACTGATAGACAACTCATAACTGAGATTAAAATACAAAGTGGCATCTTCCGATAACCACTACTGTTCATCATAGCTACGATACCCAGAACAGTGTACTAAGAAAATGCTAATAGGATTAAGTTTACTTATACAGATGAAAGAATGTACAATCTAATGTACATGGATGACATCAAAAAGAACCTAGAGACGCTAATAAACGCAACCAGAATCTTCAGCTATGATAATTGAATGGAATTCAGTATGGAAACGTTCGCACCGCTGATCATGAAAAGGGGAAAACTGAAAGCAACAGAAGGTATAGTACCACCCAATCAAATGGAGCTGAGGGCACTAGGTGAACATGATAGCTACAAATACTTGAGAGTGCTGGAAGCAGACATCATCAAAGCAGCAAAAGTGAAAGAGAAATTCAGCGAAAGAAATACCTTAGAAGAACAAGAAAACTAATGGAAACTAAACTATGTAGTAGAAACCTCATTATAAGTATAAACACATGGGCAGTGTCACTCGTAAGATAATCTGGCCGCTTATATGTTGGACCAGATTACAAGGAAATGTATGACTATGCACAATGCACTACACCCAAAGGATGATACTGATCAAAATATGTGAAAAGGAAAGATGGGTGAATAGGGATGGTTTGTACAGAAGGCTGTGTCAATAAAAGGAAAAAGAATTAGAAAAATACAAAATGCAGAACATCGAAAGAATAATTACCACAGCAAGAGACACTGCCGAAACAAACTAGATAGAAAAAAAAACAAACGAGAAATAAGATGAGGAAAGAAGAATGGGAAAAGAAACAGCTACACGGACGATTTATAAGAGTAACAAAAGATGAAACTAACGGAAACACATGAACATCGCTTCAAAAATGAAGTATAAACAGAGAAACTGAATCCCTGATAATAACGGCACAAGATAACGCAATTAGAACAAACCACATCAAAGCAAGGATCGTCTAGACACAAGAAAACAGCAGATGCAGACTCTTTCGACAAAAAGACGAAACAATAAAGTAGCTATAATAAAAAAAATATATATATAAATAGACACGATCAAGTGGGGAAGGCAGTACACTGGGAATTATGCAGAAAGTTGCATCTTGAGCACCCAGAAAAATTGTACAAGCATATATCGGCAGCGGTACTTGAAAATGAAAGTCACAAAATTCTATGGGTCATGGATATACAAACGGATAAATCCATCCAAGCAAGAAGATCGAATGTCATAATAGTTAACAAGAAGGAAAAGTCCTGCCAGGTTGTAGATTTTGCCGTTCCAGCGGACAACAGAGTGAAAACCAAGAAGACAGACAAGCCGAGCAAATACACAGAACTGGCCAGAGAAATCAAAGAGATTGGGAGAATGAAGAAAGTCAAAATAACACAACTAATAGTATGATATATATGAAAATGTGGAGACTAACACACATAAGCTACAAGCTACTGGCTTCGGGAAATGTCATGGTGCCTCGTCGGCGTCTAATCACTGAGCTGAGCGTCGCCGATTGGCGTAAAGGACTCATTTTTCATCGCAAGTCACAACCCGGTCGAGAAACGGGTCGTTCTTGTTGCGTAAAAGAAGGGAAGATGACACTTCATAACGGCGTTAGTTTGGGTTATCGTTCTATTCTTGAGGCACTAATTTATCAAGTTTTTTGTCTTTCCAATCTCTCTTAAGTCATTGGAAATCATAATATATGTTACGTCTAATTCAGAAGCAAGTTCTCGAACAATTGTGCGTGGATTGGCTACGACTACGGCTCTTAATTGATCGTTGTCAACATCCGATGACCAATCACTACGCTCATCATTTTCAAGACTCTCGTCACCACCACGAAATTTCTTAAATCGCCATTGTGATGTGCGTTCAGTAGTAGTTTCTGCGCAAAACGCTTCGTTGATATCGCGAGCTGTTTCAGCAGCTTTTCGACCTAGCTTGAATTAAAATAAGAAAATTATGCGAATTTGCCCTTTTCCCATCTTGTATTTAACGTTCTGAAAGGAAAACATAATTGTTTTAAAACGATTGTAATTTAAATAATTAAAACGAAAAACGCTCTTTAAAATGATATATAAAGTAAAAGTATTAGAACGATAACGTATTTGAAAATACATCATTTGAAATCAAAAAGGTGGAGAGTACTAGAAATCTGGGGCGACCTGTTGTCATTTAGACTCCAGAGAACACCATGAGTTGTTCTCAAAGTAAAATCTTTGATGATGGCCTGTGTGACTACTCCTGGTGAGTAAATAATAATAATAATAATAATAATAATAATAATAATAATAAAAATAATAATAAAAATAATAATAATAATAATAATAATAAAAATAATAATAAAAATAATAATAATAATAATAATAATAAAAATAATAATAAAAATAATAATAATAATGCCAAATTATTGACGTGGCTTACCCAAACGACATCAACTTTACAGGCAAAAAGGAATGAGAAAATACGGAACTATCAGAAACTGTGGATGGAGACAGCTAATGTGAGGAACAAGAAAACTTCCATCATGCCAATCATCATAAGTGCCATTGGCTAAATTTCAGATGATCTTGAAACGCAGTTGAACTTCTTGGGAATCAAGAACAACATCAGTGTACTACAGAAGTCAGTTCTGCTTGGCATAGTAAACATCCTACGCCAGGTGCTTTCCATCTAATTGCCTCCTGACTAGGCTCACTAGCTTTGGTGTAAAAGCCCGCTCTTGAGTGAAAAATAAAACATCACAACACTGCGATAAAAAAAAAAATAAAATAATAATAATAATACCGTAGTTACCAATGTACAAAACACTATAATCTTGACCTCAGAAATGTTATTGAATTGGTATCATGGTATAATACACAAATAAAATTTGTTAACTTCATTATCGTAGAATTAAAATGTGAAATTATAATATTTTATATAGGGTGTGTTTTTTTTAAATTAAAACAAACCACAGAAAATTATTTTTATTATATACGTAGTTTATTCCAAAGACCAACATTTGGCAATAATAATCTGAATTAATTTCGGGTATATGTCCCCTGCGGCTCGCGCATATATGGCGTTATCTCGAGGACTAATTTTCACAATTCTACGCATTAAATTAGTCTGCATTTCGGCAAATAACACGTCGAATTATATCTTCCAACTGGTCTATTGTGTTTGGTTTATCAGCGCAGATATGGAATTTTACATATCCCCAAAGAAATTAATCTAATGGGATTAAATCGCACGAACGAGGTGGGCAGTAGGCAGGTTCGTTTCGTGAAATTATTCGTTTATTAAATGTTTTTTTTTCTCAGTAAATTGATCGTATCGTGAGCTGTGCGGCATGCGGCTCCGTCCTGCTGAAACCACCTGATGAACTGTCAACTGAAGAAAATATTTTTCAATTTAAAGTTATCCGCATTAAAAAAATAAAAACAAACAAACATCAACAACTTATATTTTGTTATCACTACTCATGTATAAAAAACCGATTTGTTTTGTTTTTAATTTCACACTAATGTACGTTATGGGTCTGGGAGTGTTCTTTGATAGGTTTCGTATCGGAATGTCTCTACTGAGTATCGATAAAAAAAAATCCGATTAAAGAAGGAACAGTCCGATTTTGACCAAAAGTAAACACTTTTATACAATCTAACATCACAAATGTATTTAAGAAGTTTTATCACCGCACTAGTAGAAGAGCCAGGCATTTAAAATCCACGGTAGTTCTTTGATAAGACAGGGGAGCGTTCAAAACAAATGGTTCTGTTCAGAGCACAATTGAACCATGATAATTGACTTTTGCATTTTGAATATTATATAAATATAATTTCATAAAATCAACAATGGGTTCTCTACAGTGCAATGTAGATTCTAATGTATTGTGGACTGTCATTACAGAGAGGCATACGAGTTCCCTCCTTGTGAACTACAGTGGGTCTCCGAATAAAGCAGGCGATCGATTAGATTAACAAATAGTCGATTTAATCGATTTCAATGACAATGAAGGATTGCAAGTGTGAAACATTCGTTAATCCTCATTCAATCGCAGGCAACGTCAGGTCTCCCTAATAGTCTTATGAAAAAACGATACGTTTAAGCCACTCTTAATATTTAATATTTTTCTGTGATCAGTTTTAATTTAAACTTAGCCATTCTTAACATCTAAAAATTGTAGAGGTGTTCTTATTGTATAGGTCCTGGATATGACCTTAAACTATATCCGATGGTGAGGCCCCACCTTGTGGGCCTTGGGGAGTGTGGAGCCACCCTTTAATTGCCATTGCTCCAAGGTTCACTCTGTCCCGGAGTGGTAGTACCTGTTAGGGTCCCAACTATGGGTTAAATAGAAACCGACTTGAAAAACAAACAAATATATTCTATTAAAAAATTTTCTTCAAAATCACTGGATTCGGCATTAAATAACCTGAAAAAGGTTGATATGCCGTAAAACAAAAACAAACAACACAATCATATTGTATAAGTTAACAAGTAGAAAGTTGTAACGTTAATATATTAATACGATACCGTGTGCGTGTGTGTTATGTTGTCTGTCACGCCTACATTTTTTTTTCTTCCGAGTGACTACAGTTTAATTGTTATGTACTTCCATTTATTGTAATAAATAATTTCACTGAGAATTCTTCATAAGTTTTGGTTTCGGTTTCGATTCAAGCTGATGCATTCAAGTTTTTTTTTTAAATCACAACTTTTTAATATATATGAATCGACAGAAAATTGATTCTATAATAATGTATAAGAAATCTGCATAAATTAAAATATCATATTTAAGCGTATTTTACGACCGGGGAAACGCCGGGCGTCCCTGCTATCTTAGATAAATACTTTTGCACAGTTTAACAAAAGATCTACACTAATATCAAGGCGTCTCTATTTACGCTGAACATCCACAAAATGCTAGCAGCAATATATTACACGGAAAAAGTCAGCTGTGGAATTTCCACAGGTCCTTCTAGTATTGATGGATGCAAAAGAAAAAAAGACATTGCTCGAAAAGACAACAGCGAGCAAGAGAATAAGAAGCAAAATGAAGACAACATTGATGCAATTAAAAACATAAATAAATTGTATATTTTTTTAATAGAATATCTAAAATATTATTTTTTATGGAAATAGATACTCTAATAAATGTTTTTATAACAGCCGTCCAACCACTTATATCATTATTCTGACTTACAAAGACACATGGGCCATTGCCCTCTGCCCTAGTTTTTTTCCTAAGCGTTTATGCATAAATAAAGTCGGATGTGTGCGAAAGCGTGTGTGTCGATTTGCATGGAAGTTTGTAAAAGATTCTTTGAAAGTCACTTAAACAGCAACACAATTTGGGGCTGTAGTGATGAGGATAGTCACTATGTTGGCAATTTTTACATTTTTATAGCGTCTACTTTTAAGAGATCACGTAAGCCTAGATGTATTACAATTTTATTTTCGGTTTATACAAGAGACATTCCAAACGTAATCCCTCCTAATTTTTTTTTAGAAGGTGGTCACCACTTATCAAGGCCCGGAAGCCACTCAGGGATAAGGGTTATTGTAAGTACAGAACGTTAGTGTGGATGTTTAAAGTGTCTACTTAAGGGGGCGGTTCATCAGGAATTTGTTTATGTTGGACTTGAAGATATCCAAGTTGTAGTCAGGAGGGAAGCAGGCAGACGGAACAGAGTTCCACAGGCGTGCAGTTCTAAGAAAGAATCTGTCATGGAAATAACGATAAAACAAAGATAGGCTTGCAACGTCTCTTCTGTGGGAGAGAGGTTGCAGGGAAAAGAAAAGGGCATCCCCCACTAAGCCACGAAGTCTATCTTGTACTCTGTCAAGGCAGGATAGGCTGTTTTTAACAGCTCCTGCCCAGATATGGCAGCAGTATTCCATTCTTGGATGTACTTGGCTTTTATATAGATAGAGAATTGCATCAGTAGTGAGATATCTTCTGGAGCGGTAGAAGGATCTCACCATCTTTCCAGCGACCTTGGCAACAGAATTGATGTACGTGTTCCATTTCAGATCAGGAGTGAAGGTCAAACTCAGAAGCTTGTCAAAACATAGGGCTTCTCCTAGACGAGAGCCATCCATTTCAATTGATGCCAGACGGTGATCAGAGCGTTGATGATGTAAAGATAGGAGTTTGGTTTTAGATGCATTAAAGGTAACCAGCCACGACTTCCCCCACTGAACCACGCGTTCGAGATCAGAGGAGAGAGAATCAGAGAGAGCTTTGTCATTTGCAGCCTTTGATGTGTTGCCGTAGATGGTTGTGTCATCAGCATAGATGTCAACGAATGATTTAAGTATGTGTTTAGGGAGATCATTGATGTAGATCAGGAAGAGAGCTGGGCCCAGGATGGACCGTTGAGGGACTCCAGCATTAATACTGAGGGTCTCTGATTTTTGCCCATCAACTACTACTCTTATGAGCCTATCAGAGAGAAATGGTTTAATGATATACCGTAGCTGGAGATCTTTTGAAGTAGGCCTTTATGCCATACCTTGTCGAAGGCCTTTGATATGTCAAGGGCAATTGCCCTGGAAAGGAAGCCTTTGTCAAGAGATTCACTAATCCTATGAGATATAACCGTTAGCACATCTGCGGTAGATCTTGCAGAACGGAAACCATATTGTGTGTCACTAAGGAGGTTATTTCTGCTGAGGTGGTTGACTACTTCTCTATTTAATATGGATTCCAGCAACTTACTCATGACACACAGGAGACTTATTGGTCTGTACTGAGAGGGAGATGACTTATCACCTGAGTTCTTAAATACAGGGCATAATAATGAGGTTTTCCAGGGTGTTGAAAAGCACTTCTCCTTAAGGCATCGTTTAAACAGTTTCGTAAGTATGTGAGCAAGTTCTGGTTGAAGCTTTTTTAACACTATAATTGGGATGCCGTCAGGGCCAGTAGCTTTACTAGAATCAAGGTTCTTGATTAGCTTGGCGACCTCATGCACAGATATTTGTATGTTACCTAGCGTGTTCTGTGTTATAGGAGGAAATATGGGGAGTTGATGGCCTTCGTCGCCTAGGGTAGAATTAGCTGCAAAGTTCTTGGCAAATAGTTTGGCCTTGTCTGAAGCTGACAAGATGACCTCTGGTCCGTTGATAATTGTTGGGATAGAACGCACACTTCTGTTCAGGATCCTATTTGTCATTTGTCAAAACTGGTAGGAACCAAGCCGCTGATCAGCTACTTTGGATTTAACAGACTGTGCATATAGCTCTCTTGCATTTTTTATTACTCTTTTACAGTGGTTGCTGGCCTTCCTAAAAGTAGCTTTAGTCTCACTGCATCTATAACGTTGGTAGCTATGGAAAAAGTGATTTCTGTGCGCGATGGCAGCAGCACATTCAGGGGCGAACCATGGCTGGCTGGCTGTTAGGTTTTTGTTGGAATTTTTTAGATGGTATGAATCGGTCTATGCCTACAATTAACCATTCGGTCAGATCTGATACTATAGAGGACACATCCTTTTTAAACATGGAATGGAGAGATAGATCAGATACAAATGTACGGAAGCTATCCCAATCAGTCATGGAGTATCGATATACAGTACGGTGGAGGGGTACGTCTGGGGACTTATTACATTTCATTTTCATCTTGACTGATACGACGGAGGGGTCGGAGGATCCTATGGGAGAAAGAACGGAACATGAACATAGCTCAGGGGAAGTGGAGAGAAAAAGGCCTAGGAGGCTTGCGTATTTACCTGTAGTATCGGGCACACGGGTGGGCTCGCGAACAATCTGAGTGAGGTCATAAGCAATGGAATAATCATGACAGAACCTCCCCTCCGAATGAATCAGATGGGATTGCAAATTGCATTGTAATAATGACTGAACTTGTGCATCCATGACATGAAAGTTTCATCACTCTGTTGAAGATATTGACTGTGTGAAACTCTAACAAAGCAACCCCTGTCATGGACGTGCGTCAGAAGCAAAGATGCGCCATTGAATTCCGGGCAAACGTGCACTGAGAATAATAGTTACTATGTATAAAAATAAATCCCGAAGCGCAAAAGGTCGCTCGTTTTAATAGTACCATTTCCATTTTCGTAGCTCTTCAACTTTTTGAGTGAAACAATAAGGGGCTTTACTTTTGGAACGACTCCCATGGTTATGTTTTCATTTAACAATCAATTAAAAAAGTGTCAATTGGGTCCAAGATTTAGGAATTCTTTGGACTTCTGTAAGTGCGTTGTCGGATAGATTAAAGCAGTGTTGTGTTTGAGTAATAAACGCATCGTTTATATAGCGAGTTTAGTTTTTTTAATAATTGTCCAGTAAGACTGTCCATAATTAGTAATGTTATCCGTAAGATGTCGTTCATTTGTTTTTGTTACTTTAAGATGATCCGACGAACAATCGAAAACAATAGTGATGCATATGGAACCTACACCGTTATTTTTATTATTTGGACACAAAAACTAACCAGAAAATTGATTTTAAAAATCAAAATGGTATAATCATGCAACAATATATATATATATATTACTTAGTGGTCACATCTTATATATATATATATTACTTAGTGGTCACATCTTATCAAGGCCCGAAGGCCACTCGAGGATAAGGGTTAATTGAATGTAAGGTTGTATTGTAGTAATCGCTAATGGTGTAAATTGGGTAGAATTTGATTATTTATGAGGACGACTTAACGGGAACTTGTTTACATTAGATTTGAAGGCTACCATGTTGTATTTAGCCGGGAAGCATGCCAGTGGAATAGTGTTCAAAAGGCAGGCAGTTCTGGAAAAGAAGCTTTGTTCATTGAATCTGCGTTTACATTAAGGCACAGTTAGAGAGGGGGTAAAATCATATATAGTGGTTTTAGCTAGTCGAGTGTTTTTTGTGAAAGTTTGGCAAGGGGGGGCCATATATTGGAGTTCAGACGAGCACTTACCATGAAAATAGCGATGCAGGCTCGTGACATCTCTTTTGTAGGAAAGATGTTGCAGGAAAGAAAAAAGGGAATCACTTACTAGATTTCAAAGCCGGTTTTGAACTCTATCAAGGCAGGATATGGTGCTCTGAGCAGCTCCTGCCCAGATGCAGCAACAGTGGGCCATTGTAGAACGCACCTGGCTCTTATACAGATATAATATTGCATCAGCAATGAGATACTTACTGGAGCAGGAGAATAATCCAACAATTTTTCCGGCGATCTTTGCAACAGAACTTTGGAATTTTGCATGCACACATCTATTGTAAATAAAACTTGATCAGTGCATCCACTGGATAGTGAACTGAACCGACACAAGGCCAAAGTTTTTTTAGAGTCCTGTTGAAGTAAAGAGAAAAAAAAACTTGACTAAAGCAAGCAAACTCTCCTAACTTACAATAAACAGAACAACGATTCACGTGGGACTTTCCAAGAAACAATGATGAGCAGCTTTTGTTATGATAAGGTGCAGTGAACTAAATATTATGGTATCCGTTTGATACACAAATAAGCATTAATAAGGATTAGTCACTACAATACGTGGTGACAGTTTTTTAGTGGGTAACAGCACAGACTAACCAATTCAAATCCAGTTCCTTCCACAAAAAATCACTTTAACTTAGGATATTGGCAACTTTCACGTGATCCCTCCCATAAATACTTTATGCCTTTCTAAAAAGAATTCTAACTAGAAAAATATCGGGGAAACCAATGCCAATAGAATTTTCAGATATAATGATGATGACCACAATACCATATTTACTCTAGTAGTTTGACATAAAACATTCTGTATGCAGCAGATTGGATATATATGTTCCATTTCAGATCAGGAGTGAAAGTCAGTTCCATAAGACATGGAGATTCCCCAAGACGAGAGCCATTCATTTCAATTGGGACTTACTGAGGGTCAGAACAATTATGATGAAAAGAGAGAATCTTAGTTTTAGCTGCATTAAAATTAACCAGCCACCTCTTCCTCATTGCACCACGTGCTCCAGATTAGGAGAGAGAGAATCAGAAAGATCTCGGTCATTGCGGGCCATGGTGTTGCCATAAATTGTGGCCTCGTCAGCATAAATGTCTACGAATGACATAAGAATATGATTTGGGAGATCATTGATGAAGATCAAGAAGACAGTTGGGTCTCGGATGAAACCCTGAGGGACACCAGCATTGATCCCATGAGCTTCTTATTTCAGACCATCAACGATTACTCTTATAAACCTATTAGAGAGAAAGGATCTAATAATTGAGAAAACATTTCCAGGTATACCGTAGCTGTAAATCTTGTAAAGTAGACATTTATGCCATACTCTATCGAAAGCCTTTGATATATCAAGAGCTATTGCTTTAGAAACGAAGCCTTCGTTGAGAGATTCATTAATCCTATGTGAAATTACAGTTATCATATCAGCAGTAAATCTAGCAGGACAGAAACCATATTGCACGTCAGTGAGTAGGTTGCTTTTGCTGAAGTAGTTGAATACTGTTCCATTTTATACAGATTCCAGCAACTTCCTCATGACACACAAGAGACTAATTAATCTGTACTAAGAAGCAGATGACCGATTTCTTGAATTTTTTTTAAAATACAAGTCAAACTGATGAAGTTTTCCAAACTGTTGGGACATATTTCTCTTTAAGGCAACATTTAAACAGCTTTGTAAGTATAGAAGCTAGTCCCGGTTGAATGTGAACTTGGCATATTCACTTCCCCAACACGTTCGAGAAAAGTGTGACCCTGTCTTTCTTCTGCTGTCTGATGTGAAAATAGCAGGTTAATATACGAAATTGAAAACTTCGGAATAAAACAAATAATTTCCGATATTCTGGTGTCTTTTTTTCTAATCACAATGGATTTTTCTCTGCTGTTGCACCAAAGAAATGTTGGCAGAGGGAAGTGATTTATGTTTTCGCAGAATTTGTTTCTTATTTAACGGAAAACTTTTCAAAGTTAATTCATGTTTCGATGAAACGATGGTTACTTTTTATGGCAAGTTTCTGCTTCCTTAGATTATTAACCTAGTTTGCATTTTGTATGAAAAACAAACATGTAAATACAAGAAAATTGACTCAATGAGTGACTAACTAGAAATTTGGTTCATCAAAATACTTTACTGTCATCGTTAATAGGACGACGATCATTGATTCAACTGAAACATTAGTTAAAGTTTCGAGTTTCATTTAACACGGCAAACAAGGAAGTAAAGAAAAAATTGGTTTGGACGAAGATTTTCTGACAGGCATTCATTAATGCATACAAAACTGTTATAGTTATTTTGTTTATTTAGGAGATTAGACACAAGGCTACATGTCAGTTTCATAAAAGTGTTTCTGTGGAATGATCTGGATTCAAACATGATGCACATAGGTGTCCGGTTCGTGTCTTTAACCACTTAGCCACCGCCGGTCCAAACAGCGTTTATTTCGTCTCTATCTCTTTTAAAAAGAATACTACTGGTGCTACCAGATCAGGCTGTCTGAAAATATTGGCTTACTGAGACGAAATGCACCTAACATTGATGATTTTTTTGTTTTTTTACTCCCTTTTGCAAAACTTAATTATGTTCTGCAAAACCAAAAACAAAAACAATAGCCCCTAACCCTTCTTCCCATTTCCCCTTTTCTCTTTCTATCTCTCCCACTTCCTGATTGGTTTTCTAACTTAAAATGTATCAAACATTAATACAGTAACCGCTTTCCCTCTCCCATTGCAAAACTCATTCATGTTCTGTAGGGCAGGGAACAAAAACGATAAAATTCATTATAAAACAACCAAACACTACAAACTAGCGATTGAAGATACAAAGAGCTTGAAGAATAAAAAAAACCTTCTACAAAATAACTGGATGCAACATGAATACTATTTCCAAAATAATTGAATTTGGCGTTTAAAAAAACCGAAAAGGGTTGATATGCCGTAAAACAAAACAACCAAACAAAGAATACTAAATAAGCAGAGACAGTATCCCCCGAAAGATCGATCCTTCTTCACAAAAGTAGAAACAGTTGGAACATGAGAGTTTCGGAACTACCTTGAGAACTAGACGCTAGTGAAACCAGAAATGGTCAATATCTGGTTTTCTATGTTCTGCATATAGCGTGCAATGGTGCGTCAGACATGGAATCGAATAAGTCTATGGAGTGGGGATAATGACGTTGCTTCTGCGTATGTGCAACTGCCATTTTTGTGTGTATATTGCAATAAACTTTACTTGACTTTGTATGTAATATCTAGGTCATGCTGTTCTGGGTATATATATATATATATATATATATATATATATATATATATAGAGAGAGAGAGAGAGAGAGAGAGAGAGAGAGAGAGAGAGAGAGAAATAAAAAGGAACAAACTGTATTATGTGTTCATCAACGTTTCGTCTTTATTTCGAGACTTTTGTTCCTTTTTATTTCTCTATTTTGTCGGAATACTATTTCCATTATTTTCATCATATATATATATTATATGGAAAAATGCGCGCATGAAAAGTAATATTCTTAAGATTTTATTAAACCTGGAAAAGTAAAGGACAAGAAATTCAACCTGGAAAAGTAAAGAACAAGATATTCTAGTAAAGTAAAAAATAAGAATTTTTTAGACTTAAAATATTGCAGCTAAAAATAAAATTTGAATATTGATAAATATTTTATTTATTATTTGCATATGTTGTTGTTTATTGTTGAGTTAGAACGGGTGTCAGTCGCTGGATTGCACTTATTTCCCCCCTATTATTTGCATATATTTATGTAGTGAAAATTGTTTGAATAAAATTAATTCATTAGTTAGTTAGTAGATGGAATTAATAATTTTATAATTTACATAAAAATTAATAATTTTATTATATCATAATTAATTATTTAATTCTTTCTAACTCAACAATAAACAACAACATATGCAAATAATAAATAAAATATTTATCAATATTCAAATTTTATTTTTAGCTGCAATATTTTAAGTCTAAAAAATTCTTATTATTTACTTTACTAGAATATCTTGTTCTTTACTTTCCCAGGTTGAATTTCTTGTCCTTTACTTTTCCAGGTTTAATAAAATCTTAAGAATATTACTTTTCATGCGCGCATTTTTCCATATAATCCATGATTTTTCCAGGCATTGCTATTGTATTAATATATAAATTTATAATATTTATTAATGATTGTCAAAAAAAATTAGCTCTCAAACACACATTTATGCAATATTTATCATTCAATCACAGTAGTTCCGAGCCAGGGTCTCTACCGAGACTGCGGTTCATGAATTCGTGATCTGTATAGAGTGTAAACTAACAAAAAAGAAGATGGAACTCGGTATCTTTTTAGATATCGTTGGAGCTTTTGACAACATACCCTTCAGTAGTATGTTCAAGTCGCTACGAGAACTCAATGTGCCACCAGTACTCATCCGATGGATTGAGTATATGGTGAGGCACAGAACAGTTCAAGTAGAACTACTGAGGGCAACTGTTAAAAGGGAAGTAGTTAAATGAAACCCCCAAAGTGGGATTTTATCACCTTTACTATGGAACTGTATGCTGAATCCTCTTTTAAAGGAGTTTAAAAACAGGAATATTTATGTCCAGGCTGATGCTGATGACATCGCAGTGCTGGTCGCGGGTTCAAAAGCATCATTGGTCAGACGCATTGCCAAAATGGAACTACATTTTTCATCAAATGTGATAACGAAAAATTTGAGTTCATTCAAAGAATATGTATATCATAGAATTAACTAATATTTTTAATCGATAAATTCACCATTTTTTGCTATAAAATCATAAGGAGAGTTAAAAAAAAATAGTTATTAAAAAAAAGTTCGGTTTTTTAATTATAAAAAAAAACGATACACGGGATTGAACCTAAAATCTTTCCAATAACCCCCGGTACTCTAACCGTTACGCTAACATGTCATATTGGCAAAATCGCAGTAAAAAATATTTATATACAAAAAAAGCTATGCAAAATAAAAAAAAAAGCGTTAGTCACTTATGTACGTACTCTCCTGTTTGTGAACCCACATATTTTGTTGTAACTTTTTTTCTACTGAACCAATTTTCGAAAAATTTTTTTCAAAATGTAGCTAATGAGGTGTTCTATCCAACTATATAACCTGTTTGAAATTTGGTTGCGAACGGAATTAGTGGTGGGGGTTTGAATGTGTCTCGATTTATTCAATTTCGGACTTAAGCATATATTCAACCACTACCGTGGTTGAATGATATATTTATATATATATATATATATATATATATATATATATATATATATATATATATATATATATATATATATATATATATATACCCAGAACAGCATGGCCTAGATATTACACATTATATATATATGAGTAACAACTTATCAAGGCCCAGAGGCCACTCGAGGATAAGGGTTAAAGAGTGTACAGTATCAGAATCAGAGTAATCGTTAGTAGTGGAAAATGGGTAAGTTTATTAACTTAAGTGGAACGGCTCATCAAGAACTTGTTTACATTGGGCGTGAAGACGGCCATATTGTAAGCTGGAAAGCTGATAAACGTGCAGTTCTAAGAAAAAAAGCTTTGTTCATGGAATCTCCGTTTAGGTTTAGGCACAGATAAAGAGTAGAGGAAATTATTGATAGTATTTTCAGCTAGATGAGTGTTTTTCGTGAAAGTTTGGCGACCATAGATTGAAGCTCACACGAGCACGTGCAATGAAAATATCGATAAACCCGAGACAGGCTCGCAACGTCTCTTCTGTGAGAAAAATGTTGCATGAAAGAGAAAAGGGAGTCCCCTACGAGGCAACGAAGTCTATTTTGAACTCTATCAAGCCAAGTTAAGTCTTTTCTAGAAGCTCCTGCTCAGATGTGGCAACAGTACTCCATCCTTGGACGTACCTGGCTCTTATATAGGCAGAGAATTGCATCAGCAGTGAGATATCTACTGGATCGATAGAAGCATCCTACCATTTTTCCAGCGACCTTGGCAACGGATTTGATGTACGTGTTCCACTTCAGATCAGAAGTAAAGGTCAAGCCCAGAAGCTTGTCAAAACATGAAGCCTCCCATATGTATGTATATATATATATATATATATATATATATACATATATATATATATATATATATATATATATATTAATAATGTGACGATTCCATTATATTTATCGATTCCGATACAATTACGGATTCCTTACTAAATTATTGATTCCAATACAATTACCAATTTCGATCACGATTCTTTATAGATCTCCTTATATGTAAGTATAGAGTTATTATTTTCTTAATTATCATAAAAACACATGTTAAATATGAATACACTTTCTTAAACATAAAAACACACTTGCGGGAGATAATCTATGGATTTTAGTTTTATGATGGTTTAAAATCAATAAATATTTATTTTATCATTACTATCAACATTGGAAGATTCAGTTTTAAATGAAATCAAATAAAAAAGACAGTGAAAAGAATCGTTTTTAGCATCAGAAGTTAGGCACAAATTTTTCCGATTCCGATACACCCAAAAGTCACGATTTGTTCCAATTCCCGGTTTAATACGCACACACACACACATATATATATATATATATATAATAAATTCCACAGCCAAACAACGTCGCAGCTCACAAGAGCTATGACAGTCAAAGAACCGGAAGTTCAAGACTCGAGTTTCGCCCTCATTTGGGCTCATCAGTTAGAAACCCGAGCCTCTTGTATGCAAGGCAAGCACTCTACCAACTGAGCAATTTCTATTAACCAACACAGATCAAGCAAACCGCGCCGAAATCCGACTGTGAAATGAACCTACTTCGTCTCAACAATATATTATATATATATATATATATATATATATATATATATATGGTATCAATGACTAATCAAATTATATATATATATATATATATATATATATATATATATATATATATATATATATATATATATATATAATTTGATTAGTCATTGATACCAGCCATTCCAGAAGGGGTATAAAATCCATTACGTTGATGTACGTACACCAATAAAACTTTCGAACGGATGCACCGAATTGAAAAATTATTTTTTTCTCTGAAAGATGTGAGTCCCTAGATTGTCCTCATCTATATATGGTTTGTAACGAACAACGCCGAGTAACATAAAAAGCCCTAAATATGGTTTTGGGGCCGTTTCGTGCAATGTCGAAAATATTACCTGCCCATGTCAACGGAATTTAGCAGTCTATATACAGTCGCGTAACATCTTTCGTCATACGGACAGGACTTGTGGCGCAATGGATAACGCGGCTGAATACGGATCAGAAGATTCCATGTTCGAATCCTGGCAAGTTTGTAATAATTTTATCCAACGTTTACTCATTATCCTTACCCTTAGTTAGGGTATTTTTGTTTTTTCAGTGATTTTGTTTTGGATATATGGGAATTTTCCATACTCCGAGTTCACAGGGTAAGCAAGCGTTGATGGTAAGACGATGTTGAGTGTATTTGATTTTCTGTTTGACTCGGCGTTGTGTATGCCGACGCGGCGCAGCCGCTAGTTCCAAATATAACTCAACCGCCTAAAACGGCATTAAATCAAAAGCACAAATAAAAAATAAGCAAAGCAACAGAAAAACAGCAACATTTTGCTGTAAAATTAGATGGCTTAATTGATAGACAAACATTATCTTTCAAACGGTTATGCATAACAGAAATAAACAAATGATGACACCTTCAAACATTACGATCATCTGATTAATCGTTTCTGTGGTAAAACCAATGGTTGTGACTGATAAAAATGTATTTTATTGAGTTATATATAAATATAATTAATTTAGCAATATTCTGGAAGCTAGATATAAATGGCATTGCACCTGACAAATCGATATTTGATTCTGACTAGCTATTTTTTTTTTTTTCATTTTTGAACGGCATTCTTTGCTCCCTGATTATGAATTTAACTTTAGTTTCTTGCAACAAATAATTATTCCGACCAGGAAAATTGATAAAATAGAGACATTTTTCGATAATGATCTAAAGAGAAAAAACAGCTTACGTCATTAATAGTTCTTCATTACTATATCAATTTTAGCTATAAGATAAACAATTATATATTTTTTTAGAAATGTGTTGAATGTAGTACGTGAACATTTTGTTTTTAATCAATTAATTACAATGTAGTTTAATGAGATGATGTAAAGGACAGTCTTTATTATCGATGTCATTTACCACATTTAACCGTTTTAACTTATGCTAAGCTTAACCCCACTATCTTCATCTATTACAATTAGATTTTATTTTTTTCCTCTTTTAGAACATATATAAACAGAGACACTGAGTTATTTATAAGTATATACAAGTGACCATATCTGCTTGTCTGCCTATCGGGAAAACGGTCTCTATTAAGCTCCTTTATCAATTTTTGGTTTACAGGATTGAAACTTGATACGGGATTGGAACTCACGAAATTAATTCGATTTGGTCTTTAGCCGGAAAAAATAGTTGCTAAGAAACCAAAATTGAAAAAACATTGGAACTTGATACGTGTAAACTATTCCTCTAAGCATGCTCAACTATGGGTTTATACGTTAATGTCGGTTCATTTTTAACTATTTTTAGCTATCTGATGATAGCTTAAGTGGTAACGACTAAGGCTGGTGTCTTATACGTTTTGGTTTCGATTCTAACCCAAGTCATATTTTTTTTAAACTTTTGAAATCACTATTATATATTTTATACAATATAATAATGAATAAAGAATTGTCTCTATAATAATAATAAATAAGAAATATGCATGAATTAAAATATCATATTTAAGCATATTTTACGACCGCGCAACGTCGGATGGTCTGCTAGTTTATCACATCAAACCTTTTTTTTTAAATAGTAAAAAGATTCTCTACAACGAGAATAAGAAATCAATTTAAAGAAGATAAATACAAAAATACAAACGAAAAGAATAATTAACAACACGTTAGCAATCAATATACTACAACATGCAAAAACTGTGTATTTATCAAACACGAAAGTATATACTAAGGAGATATGTATATACACATACACATGTTCATCTCTCTCTCTCTCTCATATATATATATATATATATATATATATATATATATATATATATATATATATTTAAATATTTTTTGCGTGGTACAAAATTTTATTATGGCTATGTAAAGATTAAATTTAAACTTGTTCGAAAACATTATTTTAGATTGTGAAATTAAAAAACAAAAAAAAATGAATGTGTCAGCTGACCGGTTTCGAAGCTCGCTCAACAGAGCTAAAATTGAGCTTAATTACGTTTTAAAAAGAAAAGGGGGGGAACAATGAATCGGAGATGAAAAAGTAGGGGGGAATTTATGTATAAAAAAGGGGGATGGATTAATTATTAAATAGAAACTAGATTAAGCCCTAATAGATTCTCTTTTTTTTTGCAAAGAGAAGGTCTCAGAGTAAAGGGAGTGCGACTTTGCTAAGAATGGAAAAAAAAGTCCGCACTAAAATTCAAAGCGCAAATACGATTATTTATAAGGTGCTCTCCTATAGATGAGCCATGGGTATTGTTCAAAACGTCCGAAGGTAGGTATTTTCCATTTCGAATTTTGGATGGAACATGTTGTTTTACTCTATTATCTAATCTTTGAGACGTCCGCCCAACGTAACCCACACCGCTATATATATATATATAAAGTAGTAGCGTTCGTGTGTGTCTGTGTGTAGAATTCTCCTACAGCCCACACCAATGGACCAACCATAATGATGGTCCCCCACTTACGGATGGTGCACACCATTTTCCAAAGTAAGGGTTAAGGTCATAGCCTATGTATATAAACTCTCTTACAGCCCACGCCGCTGGACCGATTATGACCAAACCTGACATGATGATGGTCTCCGACCTAGGGATGGTGCACACTGTTTTTCAAGGCCAATGTCAAAGTCAAAGGATAAGGCCTGGTCTTTGCTAGTATATGCGTGTATACACACATATATACAACTCATATACATTCTAAATAAACAAAAACAAACACTAGCAACAAACATTCCGATTCAGATGATGATGATGATGATGATGATGATGATGATGATGATGATGATGATGATGATGAATTACTGATCGAATAGTCCTTAATCAAGTTTCTATTGGTATGTTTTTAGAAAGTCCACGTGGAATTAATCGCGTCTATCTAGCAGGATCTTACATTACGTGGGTCTTTCTAATATTATCGACTGTAGTTGATATCTAAATGCAAATCGTTTCCTATGTCACTGCATCAAGCGAAGCAACAAGGTTTCTACTTTGCATAAAAGACAGATCTGACTCCAAATTGTAACATAGCCGCTGCGTAAGCAGCAACAGCAGTCATATTCAAATGACCAAGCCGGCAGTGCGATGTGACAGCAGAGATAAAAGGGATGTTCAGAGAGGAGCTATTCGAGACGTGTTCGGGACACAGAGGATTTGGGAAGTATTTGAGACATGAGAGAAACAGAAACAGACGTTTTAGACACATACCATGGACGGACAAGGACAGAGAACCATATATACAACACTGCAGGGTCTTGTTAGCACATTGGAGTACGAAAAGAAGACTTGTGAACAAGAGACAAGCCGTTATTCTGGCAGTGCCTGTGAATAAATGACTGTTGTTTCAATTGAAAACAAAATGAGTCGAATTCTTTCATTATCTTTGTTTCCTTGCGACTGTTTGCATACAACATGTGAGACCGAGTGTTGACATGTAACGACTACGTTACACAAATGCCTCATCAGGGAAATCATATCTAATAACCCCTTACACTTGACAATTATATCTACATTTAAATTTAAATGTACGAGGGCTGTTTGTATTTTTTAACTAAAAATTTGAAGAACTGCGAAAACGGGAGTGATATCATTAAAACAAACGACCTTTGGTGCTCTAGATTTTATTTTTCTACATAGTCACCACCATTATCTACGCACATTTGCCAGCGATGAACGATGGCTAGACATTAGTGTCCGGAGCGCGCTTTGTCATACGAGGCTAGTTCCAAAAATAAAACTTCCTATTTTTAACTAAAAAAAGAAAAGCTTATGAGCTACGCAAACGGGAATGGTGCCATTGAAATGAGCAATATTTTGAGCTCAAGAATTTATTTATCAACATAGTTACCAGCAGTCTCAATGAATTGTTGCTAGGCATTCAATGACGCATCTCTGCGTTTTGACGCACATCCATGACAGGGGTTGCTTTCTTAGAGTCTCACACTGTCAATATCTGTAATAGAGAAATGAAACTTTCGGTTTATGAATACATGATTCGGTTATCGTAACAATGCAATTTGCAATCCTTTTTTTTAACCATTCAGGATGTTCGAATAAAAAATAGGAGGAATTACTTTTGGAACACTTCTCGTATATTGCTGAAAAGTAATATAAAACATACTCAGCACTGAGTCTTGGTAACAAGCAATAGTCAGTCAATTTGAAGGCAATACTGGTGTGCTCAATTCCTTTGTGTTGGATGAGGTAATCTCTGACCTTCACAATGGGATTATGTACAGTTAACGAACAACATGGCACCGGCAGGAAGACATTGTTGGTAGTTTAGGGAATTGCGAGCATATTTCGCTGTCCAAACTAAACCGCAGAAAAGACAGCAAAAGGAACAGGCGGTCCCGTAAAATCAAAACTCGATTTACGCTGCGGAAACACAGCCGGTCACGTGTGGCCAAGGCTGACCATCAAACGACTTACAAAAGATCCCACTCTCCTGCACACATCATTGTACTTAAGCGTACGTGATGTGTATAAGAGAGAGAGAGAGAGAGAGAGAGAGAGAGAGAGAGAGAGAGAGAGGCAGACAGACAGACAGACAGAAAGAGAGAGAGATAAAGAGAGAGAGGGGGGGAGACAGAAACAGAGAGACAGAGAGAAGAGATGAAGACGAAGAAAAAGAAAGTGAGAGATAGTGGATCCAGTGATAAATATAATTCATGTAAAGATCACAAGTGGATAGGATTTTGTGCTTCCTGTAGAACTGGAACTTCCTGGGGTTATGTTATTACAGCAAAAAAAAAAAAATAACAAAAAAGAATAACAAAAACTAGCAAAGTCATATACGTGTCAGCGACAATACAGTCGAGGCATCATACACGCGCTTAACAGGCAGGCAGGTTGGTTTGAAAGATTCTCGTGATGATGGATTACATAAATCACGTTTTACAAATGATACAAAGTATATATTAATTAATTAATGGCAAACTTCTGTCTCTTAAGACAATGACATTTTGCACATAGTTTGGTTTACTACAGCATCTACTGTGGCGAACAAGGTGCAAGCCTAGGCAAGTAATAAGAGAACCTTGATTTGCCCATTTATCAGGGTCCCTCTCTCGGCGTTGCAGGCAGATTCCAACGGAAAGCCAAGGCAATACAGTAGGTACCAACGCGGCTGCAGAAGCTGCTGGAAAGATGTTGCAGAGCTTCACCATCCGCCTATCGGAGTTTACTCCCTTAGCTTTTGCCTTCCCCAAGGCATCCACAAAGCAGTATATATATATATAATAAATAAATAATAATAAAGACGAAACGTTGATGAACACATAATACGGTTTGTTCCTTTTTATTTCTCTATTTTGTCGGAATACTATTTCCATTATTTTCATCATATATATATATATATATATATATATATATATATATATATATATATATATATATATATATATATACACGTCGATTTTTTTGGCTGTTAATTTTTCGGCGATTATTAAATAGCGTCTCCTACCTAGGAGATCCCCCCCCAAAAAAAAGCCGCTTATATATTTTGGACGTAAACGAATATATATATATATATATATATATATATATATATATATATATATATATATATATATATATACTGTGCATACAAAATCAAGACTTCAAAACAAGGTGTTGATGGCAACAAAAGGTGTATTTCATTTTACGTTACAATTGTTTCAATGTCCAGTTCGACAATTTCAAGCATGATATCATTTGAAAATTTTAAAAAACGAGCATTTCTTCAAACTTTATGAATAAACACACTTTTGGCAATGAGCATTTTTTGTAGAGAAAGAAAAAAGGGGGGAAATCCCTAACGGGAAAAGCATGCGAGAAACATTTACCTTGGCTGTAGTTACGGAAAAGCCCATTTCAGTATATTAATGCTCAATTATGAAATGTGATAATTCTGTAGCTTACTCCTTAAGTCAACTCTCTTTGGCTTAAAACTCATTGGTATATGAAAATTTACTTAATTACACGAACTCAGTATACTACATATATATATATATATATATATATATATATATATATATATATATATATATATATATATATATATATATATAGCTCATTAGCGGAGCTTAACTGCATTAGAGCTCGAAGCACCAACCATAGATTCTATGGTCGAGTGAGCATCTTGTTACGTTAGGGATCCCATCTGATACTATTTTCTATTTATTTTATCGCTTTTAAACTTATTTCTTTAGAGAAAACTAATCCATTGATCTCCTATGTAGGAGACCATAATACCAAATATTTAATTATCGCTAAAAAGTCAACAACAAAAACATCGATATAACTTTAAAAGCGATAAAAAAAAATATTAAACAATATTAGCAGGAGCCAGTGTGTGAGATAACACTTCCCAACCTATATACTCAATGAATTTGCGAACAATCGACTTGAAATTTGATATATAGGGTATTCAGACATGGGGAAAACTTTTTAATCGGTTTTCATCCGAAAAAATGGGATAGTTAGGGATCAAAATGGAAACATTTATATGTGTGTGTGTGGGGGGGGTCATTGGATTTTTTATGTTTGTCAATAGTTTCACAAATCCGTATGCGTGAATTGTTCGCATGACAGATTAATTACAATAAGCATGAAATATAAATATGTTTGATGCGGTGAAATAGATGTTCTTCGTGGACTAATATATATATAAGAGCATATATAGAGGGAGACAGGGGGGTAGTATATTATATATATTTACATACATGTTTTTAGCACATATTGTATATACACATGTAAATATATATGATATACTGCCCCCACCTCCCTCTATATATGCTTTTAATTAATCTTCTCGTCAGTAGCATTTTACAGTTTTGCTCTTGAAACAACCTGCACTAAACGGGCGAAAAGTTGTCGTCGAGTTTTTAGGTCTTTCCACCTCCGTTTTTATCACACACACACACACACACACACACACACACACACACACACATATATATATATATATATATATATATATATATATAGTGTGTGTGTGTGTGTGTCTGTGTGTGTGTGATAAAAACGGAGGATGAAAGACCTAAAATCTCAACGACGGTTCGATACACACACGCACATTATATATATATATATATATATATATATATATATATATATATATATATATATATATATATATATATATATATATATATAAAATTTTTGGATTTTATCGTCATTGGATAATTTACCTTTCACCAGACTATCCATTCACGTGAAATCACCTTTTTCTTCACCATATTCCCTCTGCTTCACTCTTTGTTATCAAGTAAGATCTTACTAACAGTTTCATCAAATACTTTTGTATGCAAAATCCGATCCCGCATTTTGCTAATTCCTAACCTTTGATGAGAAGGAAAGTATTTCTTCGAAACTCCGCGGATTAAGGACTATCCTCTTATTAAGTGTTTCCTTTTCAGATTAAACATGTTTTTAACTCCTTTTCAAAGTGTTTTTAACATGCCTTATTAACTATTTGCTCTTATATATATATATATATACTAGCAGGGGTGCCCGGCGTTGCTCGGGTGTTTGGAGGTGTATGCTGTGCAAAAAAAGCAAAAAAACAAAAAAAATGGTTAATTTTTTAAAACTTTGACCCCTATTATGACCCCTTAAAATTTATTGTTTCGGGCTCAAATCACTTTATTCAGTTAGATCCTGGTTCAAGGAACCTAAATTTAAAATTTCAAGTGTCTAGACCCAAAATTGTCGGAGGAGTTTGGTAGAGTTCTTAAAGGTCAAATCGTTGAAATTTGACCCCTTAACAGCCAAATTTCTGGCTGACACCCGTCACATCGATTTTCCCAAATCTCAGTACCCGGTATTTCAAATTTCGAGTCTATAGACTAAAAATTGACAGAGTTATTGCGTAGGGAAATGTACACAGACACACAGACACACAGACAGACACGTTCACTTTATAGATATATAGATATATATAGTGTGTGTGTGTATATATATATACACACACTATGTGTGTGTGTGTGTGTGTGTGTGTGTGTGTGTGTGTGTGTGCTAGCTTTATTTAAAGGAGTGTAATAACAAAGTCTGACGTAGGGAGACACTCCTTTAAATTTTGAAAATGAGACCACCATTTCTTTGCAATGATTTGGTACGCTCTGTCGGGAAGAGGATAGATAAAACCTTGGCCTCGAATTTTCATTAAAAAAAACTTTTCTCACTCTTTATAATCCGTACCACGCCTCATTCTCGTCAGCATCTTCTAATCCCAACCACAACCGCGCCAGGTGTTGGTCCCTGTTTCTAATAACATTACATCATTTGGTTTACATCATTTGACTTCTCATCCCTGGGGGGTTTAGGACCACACTCTGCCCTCATTTATTCAATTTTATCTTTTTTTTTTTTATCTCACTTTGTTAAACAAAACAATATTATGGTAATTGCATAATGCTTATGGGACGGACTGCGCAACTTGCATCAAGTCTTTCGAACTACTTGCATTTATCTAGTTAGACAAATATGTAATTACTTGAAGGTGCCCGTGGAAATTCCATGGTGATTTATACATCAATCTGCATAATTTATTATTAACTAGCAGTGGGGGGGGCACCCAATCTTATCACGTCGTAAAATGGTCTTAAATATATATATCAATTAACGCAGATTTCGCATTTATTGTTATAGAGCCAATTCTTTATCGAATATTATATTGTATCTAATCTACTATTATATAAAAGGAACTTTATCTGTTGTCTGTGTGTATGTGCGTGTGAGAGAGAAAGATATATACATATATATATATAGAGAGAGAGGGAGAGAGAGAGAGACAGACAGAGAGAGACAGACAGACAGAGAGAGAGAAAGGGAGAGAGAGACAGACAAACAGACAGACAGAGAGATAGAGATAGAGAGAGACAGAGAGTTCCCTACGGACTCGAAAACGACCTGATCGATTTTTATGGAATTTCACACGAAGGCACTTCATGTGCCTGGCAGTGTTCTTAAATATGTTTTGTATCAGAATGTTTTCGATAATCGATAATCGAAGTAATCCGATGAAAGAAGGAACAGGCGATTTTTATCAAAGTTAACATCTTACACAGTCTAACCTATCAATTGCATCTGAGAAGTTTTATTACAACCAAGCCGAGAGGCCTGACATACACCTTCAACAGAATGGTTCTTTGATGCGACAGGGGCGCGTTCAGAATAAATGTTTCTGTTCAAAGCACAATTGCATTATGATAATTTACTTTTTTCATTTTAAACTTATATTCAAGCCATTATCATCGCACAGGTAGTTATGCCAGCATATACAATCAACAGTATGTTCTTTGATATAACTGGAGCGCGTTCGAAATGAATATTTCTATTTAGAGAACAACTGAAACATGACACTTGGCTTTTGCCTTTTAAACTTTAATTCAAGCCATTAAAAATAAAATAAAATAAGTTTATGAAATCAACAATAGGTTCTCTACAGTGCAATGTAGTCTACAATGTATTGTGGACTACATCACTGCGGAGAGGCGTGTAAAACTTCCTCCCGGTTCACCGTGGTGGGTCTCAAATTAGAGTAGTCAATCAATCGATTTCATAGAAAAATAGACGATTTCGCTGATTTCGATGACAATTAAAATATGTGATTGTGAATGATTTGTTAATCATCATTCAATCCCGAGCAACGCCAAGTCTCCCTGCTAGTAGAAAATAGTGATATCAAAAGTTTAAAAAAAAAAAAACACTTGAGCAGCATAAGCTAGAATCGAAACCAAAGCATTTAGCGATCAAGCCGCGTCTCCTACTGATGTAGCTATCGAGAGCTAAATAAAACAAGATTTAATATTAAATGACTTGAAGAAATATATAGAATTAAAGCATACGCAGAAAAAAGTAAAAAAAAAAAATATGCCAGCAAGTTGAAATGAACATTTTGCTTTCAAACTTGCCGGCATATTTCTATACATGTTATTCATCCATCCAAACAAAGATTGTACGCGCTATAAATTATCCTTCATGTGTGATTACTGTTTCCTATTAATTTCAATGTTACGTGACCAGTAATTTAAGAGCTTATCGGTTAAATATTTACAGACGGACACACACATACATCTACTGTTTTATTTATATAGATAATAATATTTCTTTTTAAAAATAATGTCCCTCAGGATTATATTATGAAAGAAAAATGAGCCTTCTTTGTCTGAAAAAAATAAGTGTCATGGCCAACTAAATATTCTTTAAATAAAATGAACATTTATTTATTTATTCACTATTAATTCATTATTTATTATTTATCTTTTTATTATTCATTTATTTATTATTTATTTATTTATCATTATTTGTGTATTTATCAATTTATTATTTATTTATTTATTATTTATTTATTTATTATTTATTTTTGTATTTATTTATTATTTATTTATTTATTATTTATTTATTTATTATTTATTTTTGTATTCATTTATTATTTATTTATTTATTATTTATTTATTTATTATTTATTTATTATTTATTTGTGTATTTATTTATTATTTATTTTTGTATTTATTTATTATTTATTTATTTATTATTTATTTATTATTTATTTTTGTATTTATTTATTATTTATTTATTATTTATTTATTTATTATTTATTTTTGTATTTATTTATTATTTATTTATTTATTTATTATTTATTTATTTATTATTTATTTGTGTATTTATTTATTATTTATTTGTGTATTTATTTATTATTTATTTGTGTATTTATTTATTTATTATTTATTTGTGTATTTATTTATTATTTATTTGTGTATTTATTTAATCATTATTTATTTATTTGTTTATTATTTATTTATTTGTTTATTTGTTTATTTATTTATTTATTTATTTGTTTATTTATTTGTTTATTTATTATTTATTTATTTATTTATTTATTTGTTTATTTATTTATTTCTTATTTATTTGTGTATGTATTTATTTGTTGATTTATTATTTATTTGTGTATTTATTTATTGTTTATTTATTTATTTATTAGTTATTTGCGTATTTATTTATTTATTTATTTATTATTTATTTGTGTATTTATTTATTTATTGTTTATTTATTTATTTATTATTTATTTGTGTATTTATTTATTTATTTATTTATTTATTTATTTATTTATTTACTAGCCCGGTGTTGCCTGATCGTAAAATACGTCTGAATATGATATTCTAATTTATGCAGATTTCGTATTTATTATTATAGAGCCAATTCTCTATTGATTATTATATTTTATCTAATATATAGCTGTGATTTCAAAAGTTTAAAAAGAAATGACTTGGGTTCACAGCTAAAATCGAAACGAAGACATGCAGTTTTCCAGCTTTATTCGTTACCATCTGAGCTATAAATGCACTGATCTCAAAACTCTAAAAATAAACGAACATTAACGTATAAATGTGTATTTACGCATTTAAGTCGACTTACGCTTGCTAACCTTCAAATATTATTAATTTTGACCCCTTATCAGCTATTTTGCCGGCTATAAACCAAATCGAATTTGTGACATACCTCCGAATTCTCGAGATGTCAAGTTTCAAGTTTGTAGACCAAAAAAATGACATAGTTTTGTAAAGTCAGTTTTTCATAAAGACAGACAGACAAGGTCACTTTATATATATATATATATATATATATATATATATATATATATATATATATATGTGTGTGTGTGTGTGTGTTGTTCTGAAAAAAGAAAAACCGAATGAATTTATAAAATGATGATCAACGTTTCGTCCCCATTGCAAGGGACATCTTCAGGATATTAAAAGGAAAATTGCAGAAGAAGAAAACGATCATAGACCATACGTAAATGAAAAGGAAACAGTGTTAGAATCCTACCCATAACGGGAAGGAAACTATAAATGTGTGTGTATGTTCTATGATCGTTTTCTTCTTCTGCATTTTTCCTTTCAGTATCCTGAAGATGCCCCCTGTAATAGGGACGAAACGTTAGTCACCGTTTTATAAATTCATTCGGGTTTTCGTTTTTCAAAACAACATAACGTCAACCATCGCTGGTATTTTTATATTATATACATACTAGCGAGAGGTACCCGGCGTTGCCCGGGTGTTTGGAGGTGTGTGGGGGGGGGGTTCAAAAAAGTTAGTATGAGGATCGAACTCGAACTGTGGAGGCAAAGTTGTGAAAAAAAAAGTGCGACGTTAACCATTGCCCCACCGCGACATGCCTACGGAAACACGTTTGAATTTATTTAATTACTTGGATTTAGCAGGTGCTCGTTTTAATGAGTTAATGAGGTCAAGTTTGACTGCGGGATTTCATTTACTGCTGAACGCTTCTCCCCCCCCCCAAGATGTTATAGGAAAAAGACTAACCCACATGCGGCGAGCGACAAATATTGAATATTTATCTTTCCGAAATCGAGCAAATTAAATAGACAGGCGAGCTTCGTTGTTAACTGTGAGATATTACGATTTATATGTGATATAAAAAGTTTTTAAAAGTTTTGAAGCGAGCGACCGCTTCTCTGAAAGAAGCCTTTTGTAGACACACAGAAAAAGCGAACACACATACATACATACATACATTTTCGCTTTTATATAAATATATATATATATATATATATATATATATATATATAGAGAGAGAGAGAGAGAGAGAGAGAGAGAGAGAGAGAGAAATTATTTGAAAACATAACTTTTTTTCAAATAATAGTGTTTCTTAAAAAAACTAATCTGTACAAACATATATTAACAAAATAATAAAGAATTCGGTATTAACAAAATAGCATTTGATAAGAAACAAATGCCGATTAACTTGAATAGAAATGCAAAGTGTCTTGTCACTCAGCGAAAAAAGTTTAGAAATCTCTTCAAAATAATGACCCAAATACTATCATCCCTTCAAAAAAAAAAAAGAAAAAAAAAACGTACCAAAAGCAAAAAGATCCAATTCAGAGTAGTTAAATAATGAAAACAACAACTTCCAAAAAAGAAACGCAGTAACAATTGTCTGAATCAATAACTAAATAAAAAAAAAAAAAAATGTTTGACCTAAGATAGTGTTTTAATGGATTAAAGGTTGTTAAACACTAACAAATAAATAAATAAAAATATCCCCCCATAGCCTTGAGCCCCTAAGGGACATAGGCCATCTACAACTTTGTAGATGCTTTTGTAGCGACCGAGTTCTTTTTACGGGGTGAGGGTGCTGGCCCCACGCCCAACCTTCCCGGAAGGTACATACAGCGCCTAGCCTTCCCAAATAGTCACCCATCTGGTACTGGCCAGGCTCAACGTTGCTTAACTTCGGTGGTCTGGCGAGAACCGGTGTGTCAACGTGATTGTGTCCTACTAACTAAAAAAATGTGATTGAGATAATATTTCTATGCAAATAGTTGATTGTTTAAAGGGAAATATATATTGTGTAACGCTTGTAGGGGTACCCGGCGTTGCCCGGGCCATATAAAAAAAGAAAATGACGTTGTGTTTTACTACACTTGCTAAAGGATTTTTATTTAAATTTAATTATTTTTACTGTACAATAGTTTATATATTTGAAAAAATCAACTGATGTGGACCCACTGCTAAGAATTCGGAATAGGGGCGTTTGAGCGAGAAAACAGTTTTAGCGATTCCGATTTAAAGAAGACATTTGTGATTTACGTAAGCAGTGATGATGCATTTAATAGCAGTCTGATCTTTAAATCAGCTCTCAGCTAAATCAACTATCGATGAAAAAAATTGGAAATAAGAAAAATGATTCTCATTTTAATTTAATTAACCACCGATAAAACAAAAAATGCTAAATAAATAATACTAAGTAAATAAAAAATATTTTTAAAAATATTTTAATCCTGTTTAAATGCAAAATCTTACCGAAAAAACGTTTTCAAAAATATGTTAACAACAAAAATAAATGTCCGTTGTAAGGTGGTCGCAAACTTGAACGCAAAAACTAATAGTTCTGATATAACCTTCTAACCTATTCAGCAAGGCGATGGTCATACCATGACGTTGCAAATTTATGTACTTAACGTATCCGAGAGGTAAAATGGCTCACGCATGCGCAGATGTTGAAATTGTTTAGAAAGAGACGAGTTTACGTGACCCCCCCCCATCAGATTCTGCGGTCGTTAAGGTAAAAAAAAATGAATATTTTGTTCTAAATGTCACTTATCATGCGCCCGAGCCCCTGTTCTTTAAGACAGTACTGGAACAATTTTTATTCGCTTTAGATTTCGAAAGTTTTAGCGAAACATACAAACACACATACATACATTCACGCTAACAGACATCTCTCCTTTATATAATAGATTAAGATAACAATGTTGCCATTTTTCTTTTGTTTTTTTTTTGTTTGCTTTTGTGTGTGTGTGTAAAAATCGACCCAGACTAGGCGTGAAGCCACTTAATGCAAGGAGCTAACAGTAACAAAAGGTGAATATTGCAAATACAGGAGATGACTATTAGTTTAGTCTTAAAAATTACAAAATTACAGATAGGAGGAAAACAGTTTGCAGAAAGAGGTTTTATGAATTTGTTTAAAATGTACCAATTCTTTTTAACACATTTGGTAATACAGACAATCTTGTACATAAAAACATATATCAATCTTTCAGAAATTTATTTTTGTGCTATAGTTGCTTTGAGAATTGCTATGTATATTTGAATAAAGGTAAACAGACACCAAATCTACATTATGAAATTATTCCCAGTCATACTTTAAAGGGTGGGGGGTCGTTTATGGTACCAAGCGTGGTCTAGGGTAGCAAGTTCAAGTGTTTTATCTAACTTAAAACAAACAAATAATAAC
Source organism: Euprymna scolopes (assembly GCF_053919585.1). NCBI lineage: Eukaryota > Metazoa > Mollusca > Cephalopoda > Sepiida > Sepiolidae > Euprymna > Euprymna scolopes. The sequence goes on from NC_136482.1 coordinate 174,392,214, forward strand.
AAAAATAAAATCTTGGCGACTCAGGAAAAACACATTACGACCAGGAAGCTTTAGTTACGTGCAATAACGCAACAAAGTTTACATCCGGTTGTAGGATTGCGTCATAATATGAAAAAAAAAGAAGAACAGTGCACTTTCTTGAGGGCATTTAAATGTCATCACGTGTTCATTTTCAGGCAAGACGTTCGATTTCTTCTTTCTTTGATAACATGCGTTAAAATGACGTCACGTTAAAATGTATGTTTAGTTTGTATTTGTTTGTATAGACGAGGATTTACTATTATTTACATGACATGCTTAGAGATATTTTGCATACTTTAGTTTTATGAGTTACGTCATTTGCAACCCCCTCCCCATCACAGGAACAACATGAAACAAAAGACGGGTTTTTAATGTAGAGAGAATCTATGGTGCTTTAGACGCAATCCTAAGATTCGTGTTAGGTTTGAAAAATGGAGGTAACGCCTGGGAGTATGGTCTAAAATTAAGTCTAAATTACCCAATTATCGTGAACGCATAATCTGCAGACATAGAAAGCTTGAGTTTAATCCTTTTTGCCAGCCTTTGTCGGTTATTCAAATGACAAGAAATAGAAGCCCATAACAATTAAACGACAGTCACTCGGATGTAAGCCTGACACACAAAATAAATGACATACACGCTATCCTATTAATATAGACAAGCTCCTGGGCTTGACCTTTACTCCTGATCATAAATGAAACAGGTGCATCAAATCTGTTGCCAAGGCTGCTGAAAAATGGTGGGATCCTTCTATCGATATCTCACTGCTGATGCAATTCTCTATCTATATAAGAGCCAGGTACGTTGAAGGATGGAGTATTGTTGCCACATCTGGGCAGGAGCTGCTAGAAATGACTTGTCCTGACTTGATAGTGTTCAAAATAGACTTCGTAGTCTCGTATGAGATATCCTTTTCTCTTCAATGAATTATAATTTATCTAATTGAGTGGAAAAGTTTGGATTACGATTTTCCGGCCCATGTCACGTACGGCTCTAAAACTATCGAATCAGACTTCTTCAATATCTCAACTAATGAATTTTCACTTTTACATGAACTTTTTAATTTTTACAAGAACTCTAAAATTATTCATGAACATTCTGTTTTTCCTATTGCGGTTAACTTCCACTTTAAGCATACAAAAATATATCTTTTGTGAATATGTATCTTCCGTTTTGTTTTGTTTTACCTTATATAATATGTAATCACTCGTTTTTCTCACATTAGATTATAAAACCTGAAAACCGTTTTCATTGAAAATATTCCTCTTAATCTTGCTCATCCCCAAAAATGATTCTCCCATTACAAAGCACCATAACCCCCCCCCCGAATTAGTGAAATACTCACCCCTAAAACTGGTGAACAATCGACGTGATGTCAATACAAAACCTTCTGATTGTAACAACACCGCCACCACCAGCAACAACAACAGCAACAACAACAACAGCAACAACCAGAAAGGAAATTCGTTCACACCACACTAAAAACAAAACAAAAATGTTACCTTCTGATTCAACGAAATCCAACAAAAAATAACCAAAAGAAATACCTCATTACAAAAGTGAACAAACTTCTAATCCAATCAACAAAATGGACGAAATAATCTTTCATCACAAAAGACTAACAAAACAACAGACAACAACCGAAGTGAAAACCGCTCGCAGTACGCGCAAAGCACAGCTTTCTAAGATGGATCTCAACAAAAATTTACCAATATAACCAAATAAAACTTTTTGTAAAAAAAACGCCTCAGTCATGAAGGATTTCTCCTTCACTGCCCAGTGCAGGTCTGTGTTGCGTTTCGCCATTCTTTCTGAAATTATTAAAACTGGAATTGTGTTTATAGTTTGTGAATTTCAGTTGAGAGAAATAGATAAACAATTGGGTTGGACTGTTAGATCTGATAGCGGATGCGTTAAGGATACGTGTTATTTGGCGTATGACGTAAGAGTCAGCTGATCGGGATGTTTGAGCAGTTAGTACCCGAGATTCGAAAAGGAGACACGTGGTGGAAGCGAGCACTAGCAAATAAGATGCGATAGAGAAGAACGCGTTTGCAATACGTCGATGGACTGGAGCATTCAACTGGACTTAATCAAAGAAATAAACTGTATATATTTGTAACCGGTGATGTTGTGTTTGTCTGTCCACGAGGGAGTGATTCTTTGTTGCAATCCGTCTAGAGGATCCAAGAAATGATGCAGAAAAGGTTAGTCTCAAATTAATGTTTTGTGAACTGTCTTTGTATAAACACCCAGCACTCAGCAACATAACACACTTCTATTTACAACCTGTCGACTACGATATAACAGACATTCAGCCAGGCCACGTATACACGATTCAAACACGTATATACACATCACAAACGCAAATAGGTCACAAGGACACGTATATAAATATGTACGTTTTTTTAATAGTAAAATATATTCCCTTTTTGGGGTTATAGATATATGTACCTTATGGTACAGGATAATACAATATATGGCTTTTTTGATACTCCGCAATACAACAGTATTCTATAGTTAGATCGCTGGTGGAAATAAAGTCAGTAATAATGTCTTCATAATTACTGACTTTACCTTGACCATCGACCTCTGTTTCTTTGGCCGCACCGCTACTAACATATATAGATAACTAAAAAAAAATTGTAGACACTACATACTTTAGATACAGACAAATAAAAGAACTACCTATAGGATCCAGCCTCTCGGAACTGCTCGCCATTTTATTCATGGGTAAATTAAAACGGCGTGCTCTCAATTCCTGACACTTTTCCCTTTTTTTTCACAAGATACGTGGAGGACATCTTTAATCTTGCGCCAATCTTACAAGAAGGTTAACTCAATTTTATTCATATTTAATAACACAGATCTCCACATTAAGTTCACAACCAAACATCCCGACAATTCTGGATTACAAGAAATTCTAGACTTACGCTGAACATCTCAGAAGATGGAAATATAACTACAAATGGTACAAAACTGTTCTGTTCGAGAAATTAAATTTACCCAGTCTGGGGCAGATAGGCAGACAAACACAACATCACCGGTTACAAATATATGCATTTTATTTATTTGATCCGGTCCTGTTGAGCGCCTCAGTCCCTTGGGAGTCTTGCAAACGCTTTCTTCTCTATCCCATATTATTTGCTAGCGCTCGCTTCTAGCACGTGTCTCCTTTTCAAATCTCAGACCTGGAGAACAAATTCGATTTGTTTTTTAGCTGGAAAGATAGCTGCGAAGGCGTAAAAATGGAAAAATTGGATCTTGGCAGGCGTAAACCATCCACGTAGCACAAATACAAATTTATACGTTTAAGTCGGTTAATTTTTCAAGCTTTGGTATGAACGTCGTCTGAGGTCAGATAGAGAATAACGTTGGAAAGCTAAATGTCTTGGTTTTGATTTTAGTTGATAGCATCAAAGTTATATTCTTTAATTTTTTTAAAATCACTATTATATATCGGGCACAATATAATAATCAATAGAGAATTGGTTCTATAATAATAAATATGAAATCTACATAAATTAATATGAAATCTACATAAATAAATATGAAATCTGCATAAATAAATATGAAATCTGCATAAATAAATATGAAATCTGCATAAATAAATATGAAATCTTCATAAATAAATATGAAATCTGCATAAATTAAAATATATTTAAGCGTATTTTACAAGTGGACAACACCAGGCAACGTCGAGTGACCGGCCGATCGATCAGCTAGTTTATATATAAACGCCGTCTTTGACGAGTTAGAACATCTAGTCCAATCATAAAACCAACGTTATTTTTATAAAACTGTGTTTATATTTAGAACCCATCCATCACATTTTCACTAGATGTACTGTTTTTTTTTAATGAACATTTTATATAATTTTAATTTTATTTATAACTTCTAAGCATGATTTAGGACAACTTTTAATAGCCTATGATTCGTTTCGGGTTGTAGCATATCTGCGTGTATAGTATGTAGTACGAGACCTGACAGAGAGCAACGAGAGTGACACTGCATTTCATTGATTAGATGTGTGCTAGATTTTGTATAGATAATTTGTGCACATCACAAAACGAATCAGAAACTAGTGTTAATGGCGTTTTATATGTCATATACCGACACGCATCAATGTCTTTTTTTTAATTAGAAAAACAACTTTTGCTGCAAATAAATCAGATACAATTACATCCCTGTATAACTGCATGGCTACTGTTAGAAAATGTTTCGTTGGCCTTCTTAGTGGTTTTATTCAGTTTTCTACAACGTGTGAATCGCGTCGGCAATGAGTTATATTGTTGTCTTCAATTTCATAACTGGTACCTGTTCTGGATAAATTGGTGATTACAAAAGACGCTGGATATTTAAGATATTAATTTGTGAATACGTTTATCAAAATCACCGACCGGTTTGTTGCGACATACCTTCCTGTGAGGTTTAATAATAACTTCCTTTTCCAGTTTGTCACGAAGAATTGAAGCCCATACTTTCATATGCTAGCTAACTCTATCTCTAACTGCTTTAACTTTAGTAACTGTTTAGAAATATATTATCTTCCACTCCATGTCTTTTTCTCTTTAATATATCACGTGAAATTATTGGACCAATCACTGAATCGTATTATCAGGTTTAATTGAATATCTCTATCGCTATCTCTACTGTTATATAAACGTCACTTTCTGTATGTGCGCGTGTGCGTGTGTTCTTTCCTCATAGGTTCCGAAACGGCTGAACCTATCTTTTGCAAATTTCACACAAAAGTAATTTATATGTCTGACAATGTTCTTAGATATGTTTTACACAGAAATTAATCCGAAAAGCGAAAACATCCGATCTTAAATATAGTATTTCTTTTTTTTTTAAGATAAAAAGAATGTTTACATGAGGATATTTTGCGTTACACCGGTGTAACCTTGGACGGTTTAACGTAAAATATTCCCCTGTAAAAATTCTTCTTTCTTATCTCTAAGAGCAGAAGAACTATTTTTAAAGATCACCAAGCCCAAATGTCAGCTGATGTGATAGTGTAAACAAACACAGACGGAATTTGATGAACGACATTATCATTATTATTTTTTATATTGTTTTGCGAATTAGTCGACCGGGCAAATTATTCCTTGTAATATATGATAATAGCAGGGAGACCCGACCTTGCCCGGGATTGAATGATGATTAACGAATATTTCACATTCTTATATTTTCATTATCATCAAAATCCATGAAATCGCTCGGGAGGAAGCTTCACATGTCTCCACGCAGTAACTTAGTCCAAAATATATGTTATTCTACATTGCACTCCAGAGAACCTACTGTTTCTTTTATAAAATTATTTTACCTAAACTTCTTTCCAGTTAACAAAAAAAAAATATGAAGAAATTTACGTGTGGGGTTTGAACCTACAACCTCATGCAAAAAAAAAAAAAATCACGACCCGTTGTTCTTTTATTGTTGCTAAGCGACGACATGGAAAACTGGTTTTAACGATGATAGATTAATTAAAATAACGGTTTCGGTTATCGATTATCGGTAATTATCGGGATATTCTGAGACAAAACTTAACTAAGATCACCCCCAGACTTATACACTAACGTTCTGTAAATTTTAAAGAAAATCTGCTCACCCGTGTTGGAGTCTATAAGGAACGAACTCATACATACAAAGACAAAGTTGCAATTACATAATTGTCGAGATTCAATAGAGGATTGATTCCATAGTAATACATACGCAATCTGCATGAATTAAATATCACGTTTAAGCGTATTGTATGACCGGGCAACGCCGGGCGTCCAGTTAATAGTATAAATAAAATTTGGCTTTATATTAATCTGACAAGGCTTGGATTTGTTTTACATGTTGAAAAGATGTTTCAAGTTTATGTAAAAAACAATTTTTTTGTGCTTAATCTTCAACCTTTCATAGGAACGATTTCCTTTAAGAAATTCACTGTTCAAAAGTAGTCTATCGTCAACAATTTTGACTATGTATCATATTAATCGATTTCAAAAGATCACTTATTCCATCATTTCGAATTCAGTAACGTACATTTCCCTGTGTACGTTCAAGATTACAGTTTAGCGTTGTTGATTGAAGTGCTCAAGAAGCTTAAGGTGCTTTTCGTAAGTTGTTCAGGAATTGGAAGAATAGTTTGTTTCTTTGTTTTTTTACAAAAGACTATTTATCAAGAGGCTATTCTAGAATAAGGATTGAGTTAAGTAGAGTTAACACTCGTGTATTGTAAACTTCGATCCGCGTCGCCAATGATATGTCACGATGATTCCGGAGATATTTCTCTAGAAAAATATATCTTGTCTTACTGGAGAACAAACAATGCCATAATGAAGGGTCCCAGGCATAGTTAACGTGTTGTTCAGATACAAAAAAAAATGTCCATACAACTGAGAACAATTATCCATAGACATAAAAAAAACAGGTTCATGATAGGGCGCTCTCAGATTCTAAAAGGTACATAACACAGGCTTTCATCAGGCTGATTGTTAGTCATAACATGAATACCGCGTTCAAAATCAGTTACCAACTGTAGACTCTGTGTGAGACGCCAGATCACTGCAATCACTAAGGAGTAGATCATGCAAGATGAAGTTCGTAAGCATAACATATGACTATTTTTTTGATCGTTGGTAATTACATATTTTTGCTAAATGTCCTGTTTTTAATGTTCGTTTTCATAACAAACGAAGTAATCGGTCGGTGGTTTCTTTAAAATATCATGTAACGTTTTATTATTTCATTTTTGTAGGCGGCCACACAGATGGAACGGCGAGTATACCTATTAGCATTGTTTCTCGTTAAATTTCTTTTTTAGAATATTACATCTTATTTTGTGTCACGCGTTTCCGTTCAGTCAATACGTTGACATCTGTCATTAATTGGCCATAAACATAGTATTTAGGTTTTTTAAAGTTAACTCGTGATCTTTGCACGACCTTCTTCCCATACATGTAAGGCAGTCATCTCCATCGTTCTTGACTACTACGGTGATAATTTTTCTCCAAGATGTCCAGTGGCAAACCAGTCTCCTTTAGTTGTTAAAACGAACGCCAGTAAACATTAGGAATTTAGCACTTTCAAATCATAAAACGAGTAACTATGATGTCCAAACAGAAATAAAGCAGAAATACAGCATTTGGCATCGCTGGCTACATTCTCTACAGTTTCTCCCACCATCGTATCGTTAATATATATTGACAGAAGAGGCGTTGAGATTAGCGATTTTATCGACGGCCATCCAGAAAAAAAGCTAACTGATTCCAGTAAAGCAACTGGCCCTGACGGAATCCCAATTACAGTGTTAAAAAAGCTTCAACCAGAACTTGCTCCCATACTTACGAAACTGTTTAAACGTTACCTTAAGGAGAAGTGCTTTCCGACTCCCTGGAACACCTCATCAGTATGCCCTGTATTTAAGAATTCAGGTGATAAGTTATCTTCCTCTCAGTACAGACCAATAAGCCTCCTGTGTGTTATGAGTAAGTTGCTGGAATCCATATTAAATAGTAAAATAGTAAACCACCTCAGCAGAAACAATGTTCTTAGTGACACACAATATGGTTTCCGTTCTGCAAGATCTACCGCAGATGTACTAATGGTTATATCTCACAGGATTAGTGAATCTCTTAACAAAGGCTTCATTTCTAGGGCAATTGCTCTTGACATATTAAAGGCCTTCAACAAGGTATGGCATGGGTCTATTTCACAAGATTTCCAGCTACGGTATAACTGGAAATGTTTTCTCAATCATTAAATCATTTCTCTCCGATAGGCTCATGAGAGTAGTGGTCAATGGACAAAAATCAGAGGCCTGCAGCATTAATGCTGGAGTCCCTCAAGGGTCAATCCTGGGCTCAACTCTCTTCCTGATCTACATCAATGACCTCCCTAAACACATACTTAAATCATTCGTTGACATCTATGCTGATGAGACGACCATCTACGGCAACACATCAAAAGCTGCAGTGGGGGGAAGTCGTGGCTGGTTACCTTTAATGCATCTAAAACCAAACTCATATCTTTACATCATCAACGCTCTGATCCCCATCTGGCATCAATTGAAATGGATGGCTCTCGTCTGGGAGAAGCCCCGTGTTTTGACAAGCTTCTGGGTTTGTCCTTTACTCCTGATCTGAAATGGAACACGTACATCAGGTCTGTTGCCAAGGTCGCTGGAAAGATAGTGGGATCCTTCTACCGCCCCAGAAGATATCTCACTACTGATGCAATTCTCTATCTATATAAAAGCCAAGTACGTCCAAGGATGGAATACTGCTGCCACATCTGGGCAAGAGCTGCTAAAAACAGCCTATCCTGCCTTGACAGAGTACAAGATAGACTTCGTGGCTTAGTGGGGATGCCCTTTTCTCTACCCTACAACCTCTCTCCCACAGAAGAGTCGTTGCGAGCCTATCCTTGATTTATCATTATTGCCATGGCAGGTGCTCGTCTGAACTCCAATCTCTGGTCCCCCCTCGCCAATCTCTCACGAAAAACACCCATCCAGCTGAATCCACTGTGAAAAATTTCCCCCACTCTTTATCTGTGCCTAAATAAAAACGTGGATTCCATGAACAAAGCTTTTTTCTTAGAACTGCACGCCTGTGGAACTGTTCCGTCTGCCTGCTTCCCACCTGACTACAACTTGGATGTCTTCAAGTCCAACGTTAACAAATTCCTAATGAACCGCCCCATTAAGTAAACACTTCATAAAATCTCCACACTAACGTACTGTACTTGCAATAACCCTTATCCCTGAGTGGCTTCCGGGCCTTGATAAGTAGTGACCACCGTGTAAAAAAAAAAAAAAAAAACGCTACGGACTTATTAGATTCCAAACGGGAGAGATCATATTGTCAGAAGCAATCAATATGCTTGAGTCACTTAGTAAAATTAGGATTTCGAATATTGACAATCGCATGTATATAACATTATGCAAAGGAGAAAATAAACTTATATATATATATATATATATATATATATATATATATATATATATATATATATACTAGCAAAAGTGCCCGTCGTTGACTGGGTTCAAAAACAGCCAACAGAAAATGGACTCTGATTTATGAAAGTGTGATAGGTTATGAAAAGGAAGGGTTGTAAAGAAATATCTTCGAATTCGGGGGTATCAAAGCCAAAGCAAAATATGATGAAAGTAAAAATAAAATAGATAAACCTCATAATTTATTATACCATACCTGTTCACACTGAAACACTTATCACAATATTCTATGGATCTATATTAAAAAACCTTGTTAAACTTTGTGACATATTTCCATTCTATGGAGGTCAGGCGTGAACGAACACCCCATAATTTTATTATACCATATTTCTTCAAACTGAAACATAATTATCAAAGTATACTTACGCAGATAAATATGAAAAGTCTTTATTAAAGTGCGTGCCTATTTCCATTCTATGGAGGCCAGGCGCGAACTCAGACCTCACAATTTTATTATATCATCCCTATTTAAGTTAAAAAATACTTATCAAAGTACATCTATATCAAAAACGCTTATAAACGTTTTTTTTTTTTTAATCTTAAATTTTTTATTTCCATACTTCGTGGACCAGGCGCGAACGCAGACCCCACAATTTTAATGAAACACCGTTCTGCAGGGTCAAACACACCCATTCCTGTGTCTCGATACATCTTCTATCATTATATGTAATCAGTTTTTTAAAATAGTAAACCATATAGGAGCCTAGTCGTGACCCACCCCACACACACACATTCAGCTTTATATATATATATCATTTTTTTTTTAATATTTTGAAGTACTCTAACCATTGCTTCAATGTCCTTGCGATATTCTCCTGCAAATTAAAGGTTCGATCCTCATTGTGGGAGACTGAATGGCTGACTGAACGAGAACACGCTACCTCTGTGAATTAAATAAAGGTTCTGTTCGAAATTCCGTACAGATTCTTGAGTTCGACAGAAACATTTCCGAGTACGATAAGATACGCCCGAAAAAGGTCGACGTCATGAAAATGATACACCTGAAAAAGGAAGAGTCGTGAAAATGATACTCAAGATTAGAACAGTAGTCCAAAAAATCCAAATAATACGAATTACATATCCTGATCTAAAAAAAATTCAGAAATGTATTTTAACATTTTGCAAATAGGTAATCAAACGTGTTCCGATACTGCATTTCATCTGTTGTGTCCGTGTTGGTGAGCGAGGAAGAAATCTTTCTAAACTGAAGAAAATTCAAAAATATATCCCAATCCAGAGTTCAACTATTTGGGGAGCTATACTTTTCCTACATGAAAAAAAACCAACCTTTTCTCTTTTTTTTTTTTTTTTTCATTTTTCTTAAACTTTTTCTTCTAGGGGATGGGACATCCAACCAGATGTCTGACATTTACCCCTATTTTAGTGAGTCCAACCAAGAGATCTTTTCAGGATTCTAGCCGTCCCTTTCAGTGCAATCGTTTGTATTTCACTTGCACTTGGTTCACCGGGTATGCTTGCTATGTACTTTTTAAAGTTCTTTTTCATAAGCCCAGTTGCTCCTATGATGACTGGTATAATTGAAACGTCTTTTAATTTCCAATTTCGTTTCATATCATACATAAGTCCTTGATACTTTGTTATCTTTTCCCTAACTGCCCACGTGACGAGACAAGTACAAGTAATTAGGAAACAAATTTAATTCACACACACACACACACACACACACACACACACATATTGGCTTTATTTTCTTATAAAGAAGATGAGCTCCTTCTGTCCGAGAGTATCCTATATCTCTACAAAGCCACCATTTGCCCATGAATAGAGTATTGTTGCCACATAGTAGCTGGTATATGTACCACCAGTCTTTCTCTGCGTTGGACAGAGTCCAAAAACAGAGTCTCCATAAACCGAACTATCAAGCAAGCTCCAACCCCTGTCCCATCACCACAATGTTGCATTTCTTTGGCTTTAAAAGTATTTCGATAGAGTGTGCCCCGACAAACTTGTAGCACTGGTACCTAGTCGACGTAAATATACCCGACTAGCCCAACACTGCAAAATCCTACCCTTTTATTGTAGAGGTACCCCGACACCAGACAGCTTTCTACTCTGAAAGTTACTTCCACAAACTGCTACATTTTGGAATTCCCTTCCTGTATCCTGTTTCCTCGACTATACTAATATGCAGAAATGTAAATGTAATGTGAAAAATCTTGCTGTTTGACTCCCTACTTAGTGTCCCTGTAGGCATGGTCCCTAATTCATAGTAACCCCTTATGTTTTAGTGCCAATGTCCTTTGTTCGGGTGAATATGAGTTGAAAAGAAAAAGGGGGGGTGATAATATGCAGGGTGGTCGCTAGAAAAGCGGGAAATTTGAAGGTCAGCTTAGATCATGAATAAAATGCGTGATTGCTATTTTTTTAATAGTTTTTTTGTTGGTTTTCTAGGTTAAGACGCTGCAGTGAAATGCACGGACGACATTTTGAGTATCTATGAGTATAATATAACATTTGTCTTTGAAAAACTTTTTAAAAATTATTCTTTGTAAAAATAAATCGTTGTTTGACAAATTTCCCGCTTTTCTAGCGACCACACTGTATGTTGTGTATTGTGTACAACGAATGTCTCTTTTTGTTTGTCAAAACAGATATGCACGGATTTCAATAATTTGTTCTCGCTAAAGAATTATCATAAAAAATTGCGGTCTCACAGAATTCAATTCATCATCACCATCATCATCATATCGCGTGAATCCAAGGATTCTATTGTTGGCATTGGTTTCCCCGATATTTTTCTAGTCAGAATTATTTTTAAAAAGATGTCGGAAATTACAAGAGAGACAACGTGAAGGTTGTCAACATCCTCAGCAAAAGTGATTTTTTTGTTGAACGAACTGGATTCGAACTTGGAACACCCACGTCGTCATTCCATGCCATTAACCACTAGATCACCGTCACTCTCCCACATAATTTAGTTGATTAAAAGCATTCTGGCCTCCATTGATAAGTCTTGTTAACTTTAATAATTATTCACTCGTCAAATATGTCGCTAATTGATCTAATCTTACTATTATCCGTCGGGTGTGTTGATTTTCTGTGATACTGGAACCGCAAGAATTTATGATTGTGGTCAAACATAGTTTATTACAAACATACGTAGACGGTGTTTAGAAAGCGTGGGTATTTCTATACTGGCTTGGATTTCTTTAGATCTGTTACTGGTATATATAAAAGTCTCGCTTTGGTCTGTGGTGTTCAATACACTTGACAAATACGAACTTCTTTGTTGCCAATGTACGTATAGGTGGCCTCTGTGTGTTACCACGCGTTGCTGTTCTAGTCGCTTTGTCGCGAGTCAATTCTGACGTAAGTAAAACACCGCCCCACTTCCACGGTGAACTGGACTAATAATTACTGGCAAAATCGGCCTCCTCTTGACTAACCCAGTTACGTATTCATTTCTGTTTTTATTTATTCTAGATGATCAGAAAACATAAACAGCTAAACAAATATTTGTGCAAAACTGAAGACTTGATATCCGTCTTGCTTCAAAGGCGCAAAGATTTTTAAATATTAAAGCAACGTCGGCAGTTGATGTTTCAAATATATCGCTGCGAATTAATAATCTGAGCTGAGGCTGGCATTAGATATCATTCAATGTTTCACTCATAAATGGGACGTTGTCAGGTCAGAGTGGACCTAGGATTAATGTTAACGATGAAAGGGAAGATGCCACACTCCTCCAAACCCTATAATTGATGTCTAACCACTGGATGTACTTTCATGCATAGGATTCTAGGGAACGGAAGGCGAGCTTAGGTTGGGTCCTGACAAAGGCTACGATTCCAACTTAAGAGGGACCTGGAAATGTAATTTTTTCCGGGAACCCGAACGTTGTAGCCTCAGTCGCAAAGAAGACAAAGAAAAGGAAAGAAGTCCTGCTCGCTTTTTCTTTTGTAACAACGACATCTGTTTCCCTATTATTACGGCCGTGATGTCACCCACGTGATAACCTTCTCGAACATACTCTCGAACGTCATCCATGACCCTAACATGATCTCGAACGTTATTTCAGTCTTTGACGTGATCTTCTTTTGAAGGTCTTTATTTTCCCTTACAGGTGAAGCCCTTTCGCATGCATTTGGATACGCGCGTCCGCGCTATGTTACGAAAATACTAGCAACTAAGGAATGGCCCCACATTTTTCTAAACTCAACTTTAAGGCCATACTCAAAGAGTGACAGATTCTGGTCAGTACTGGTTATATCTTTACGTCTTCTCTTTATATACTTGTATATTTATATGTACATCATTCATTTCTAAACTAATTGCCCGATCATTATGAATTTAAGAACTCAGATACTAAGTATAATAATATGTAATGTGGGATTATTTAGTTTAATTTAGTTCTATGCAAAAGGGTTCAAGGAGGAGTGGAAGTTTTTTGGGAAGTTCAGTTACCTCGCGTTTTGTTAAATTTTAAGATATTAATCATCAATTAGTAAATATTTCTCAAATGTCAGCTTTGGGGTTATTTTAAATGGTTTTCAGACAGCATAATATGGAAGAAACTCCCATTTGAACATTAATATATTTCAGATATGCATTAAATTTGATCCGTAGTCATTAGATAATGAATCGTAATTTCTTCCTACGCCGTCTTAAGCTTATGCCTTGGATTTGAGACAGTTTCTCAAATACAAAATTATGTAAAGGAGTTGGATCAAAATTGATAAAGATTCTCGATATTGCATTCAGTATCATTATATATTCAGTTTAAACTATGATATTCAGGAAATTCATTTTCACCGTTCTTGGACGAGTATTCTTTCAATTTATTTCTACTATTATATAAAATGAAACTTTGTATGTGTATATGTGTATCTCTCAGTTCGTTTCATATACCTTTGTGTGATAATTTCATAAAAATCGGCCCAACCGTTTACAAGTCGAAAGGGAACGAACTTAAACGCACACAGACACATACAGAAAGTTCCTTATATATATATATATATATATATATATATATATATATATATATATATATATATATATATATACTAGCGAGTGGGTGCCAGGCGTTGCCCGTGCGCTTGAAACAACATTCCCCTTTCCCTAAAAAATAAATAAAAACAACTATTCTTTCAATCAAAATAGCAGGGAGTGCCCGTGCGACTGAAAAAAAAAATGACCGCGGTAGCCAGGTTCGAACGTGAAACGCAGAAGGCAAAAACGTTTTTTTCCCACACGACCATGAGTGCTTATGACGTCATAGCGCTACAAAATAAGCATTTTAAACAGTTTTAATTTGATACGCGTGCTCGACTTTACGGTCTGTTGCAACGACTGTGTTACTTTAGAGACCTTGCTGGAAATATGTAGAGTTGTTTAAAACCGAAATAAACATTTTTATCTTTTAAAAATGACTAGCCTGGGTGCCCGGCGTTGCCCGGGTGTTTAGAGATGTGTGTTGAGCACAAACAAAGAAGTGGTAGGCTCGAACCCGTAACGCTAAGGCGGAAAAGAAAGTGAAAGAAAACTTGACGTCTTACCCCTACTCCATCATGCAACCGGAAGTTCGAAACGTTAAAATTAGGCAAAGTCAATCCAACCGATACGATGACTTGCAAAACTGGCTCACAAAAAATGGACCCCTCTTTGTAGAAAAGTGCCCAGTTGGGGGTGAAGGAATTAATATTTTTGGCCAATTTTTCGATATCTGCCGTCCGAGTGATCCAGCTTCAAAATGATACCGATATCGTGAAAATCCGTCGCTTCTGTCGAAGATTTAGGCATACATACATAATGATGATTGCAACGTCTTGTCAGACGAGTGCCACTCCCTCAGGCACTTAATGTCCATGAGCCCAAATGCCTGAGAGAGTATCTATACAATGAGGATGTTATAGAGTTTTAGCTTTGTACGACAGCTAAGTCTCTCTCTCTCTCTCTGTTGAAAATGTTGAGATCTAGCAACAAGCAAGAGCAAGATAGCCATCAACAAGTTAAACTGCAGACAAGCTTAATGGGGGTACTGGTCTCCTACTTTATGGTTTTTTAAATCAGAGATTTGCTTCTCCTAGAAAGGTTGCTTTCACTACGGCTTACGGGATCCCTCTCCACCCCAACACACATATGCACACACAAATATACACGGTGCTAGTTGGCCGTTGACCCAGAAAAGGGTTCATTCGCCCTTTGGAAGGTCTTGTTTTTAATCCTTCGGGGAGACTAGCCACCCTTCTCACCAAACAAATCTGGTGGGGGAACCAGTTTAGTCGCCGGTGACTCGACCACGAGGCAGGTAGTACTGGGTTACATGGTAGCAGTAGCATATGACATGACATGACTACACATACATACATACATACATACATAAAATAAGCAATGATGATGTAAGAAATAAAAAAAAATAAGAAAAATGTTTTGTTTTAATTTAATTAATCACCAATACCACAATAAGTCATGAGTAATTTTCTATAATATAAATCCCATCTGTCTGTTTAAATGTATGTATGTATGTATGTTTGTTTGTTTGTATGTATAGTCAGGTCATGTCATATGCTACTGGTACCATGTAACCCAGTACTACCTGCCTGTAAAAAATGTGATTTATATAACCTTCGAAATAAGAAAAATGTTTTTCTTTTAATGTAATTAACCGCCGAAAATAAAAATGCCAAATAAAAAAATACAAAGTACAAAACAAATGCCCACCTTTTAAATCTTTTATTATCTTGTTTTAAAGAAGTTTTTTCTTTTCAGTTATGTATCGGATGGTTCCAGCCATCCATTACATAACACCGTTATAAATTAGTAAATGTAAAAGTAGAATCGGTTATAAGCTGCAAACATTTTACGCTTTAAATAAGTAGTAACAAACGAATAGCGACCCCCCCATAGTAGTAACATTACAATTCCTCACCTCTCACTCCCAATATCTTAATTAATCAATAAATGAACCTAGATAAGCGTTGAAGAATACAGAGTATTCCCGATACACCGCAATTAATATAGCGCAACTGTATTGTTATTTATTGAGTGACCTCGAATATATCTGTGATAGGCAATAAGTGTTAATTAGTTCAGTAAGTCAAAATGTGACATATGTAAGAACAGGAAAACGGAAGTAAGAAACAGTTAAGTGCGCATGGCGTGAGCGACGAACTTATGGTTTTACTCAGTTTCTAGCTGTAAGCGAAGAGAGCCTATCTCTTTAAAAATATAACTATGCAGATAATAAACTGTGGATTTTACTTAATTTCTCCTTTTATTCTGGCGGCGTTCAAATGCATAAATAAAAATTAAAATGCATGTATTATAATCCGGTGTGTTAGTTAATTGCAATTTATAACGATACATCCAGCAAAATGAGATGTATCAGCATCGACTTTGCCAAGAACGAAAACATAGAGAGACCAAGTAACTCTATTTTTCAAAGTTTGTCATTCTTTCATCTTATAAACAAACTAGCCTGGGTACCCGGCGTTGGCCGGATGTTTGTAGGTGTGTGTTGAGCAAAAAAAAAAAAGTTGTATTAGGCAGGCAGGCTCGCACCCGTGACGGTAAGGCGGGAAAGAAAGTGGAGGTGTGTGTAAGTGTGTTGATTGAGCAAAAAAAAAAAAAAAAAAGGAAAAAAAGGAAAAAAAGGAAAATTGCGAACGCAAAAAAAAAATAATTAGGAGTAGTAAGCAGGCTCGAATCTACCGATGAGCCTACCGTGGTTCTGAGATTAGGCGCGGTCGTAATGACGCCTTATATGCGACGTCGTGAACGCGGAGGTTTAATGACTTGCAACGAATGTCATCGAAAAGAAACGACCCTCCCTGGAGAAAATTGCCCAGTTGAGGGTGAAGGAATCAATGTTTTTTGGCCAATGTTTCGATATTTGTCGTCCGAAGAGTCGAGGTTCAAAATGATACGATTTCATGAAACTCCGTCGCCTCTGTCAAAAATTTTAGGCAGACATACATACATACATACATATATACATACACACACATACATACACACACATACATGCATACATACATACATACATACATGCATACATACATACATACATTCAAACAGACAGGTGAGATTTATTTTATAGATTACTAAACAGACACGCCGATACTAATCCGTAACGAAGGAGAAAATCTGTTACAATACAGTCACTTGACTCCATGCACGTTTGGGATATAGATGGAAAGACTTGCAATCAATCCATCAATTTTATTTTACAAAGTAACATGTAGCAGAGTGCAGCAACCCATATAAATACATTATTAAAATATATTGTGTTTATATATAGTCTGGATATTTGTCTAACGCGAAATGGATTTGATAGACATCTTTTTAAGTAGGCTGTTTCAGGAAGCCGAAATACGGACAGCGAATACTACGTTTCTTCTATTGAGACGAAAACGGTCATATTACGTCTACAGCTGACTGCGAAGATTGCAGCTAGGTTTATGGCGAAAAACACCGCTAAAAGCAGATTTTTATTTTTGTTGACGAAACTATATGCCAAAATTAAGTCTTCTGATCATTTTTGCTGCGCACGTGAGCGCATGTTTAGTCTTCGAATCCGTTTTTTAATAGCCAAGCGTAAAGAATTCCGTTACCGTCTTGGTTGTCAACCGTTGGATATTCTTTCACAAAAAGAGTTGTGGACTTTTAGAAATACAGTTATTCCCCCCTGTCGCGCGCGCATGTATGCACAACGCGCACGCGCACGCACACACACTCACACACACATACACACACACGTACACACACACTTCCCCAACTACGATTTGTCGCTTATTGGTTATATGAACTGATTGACCTATATGCAGATCGTACGACATCTTTTTGTTTTTTACTGCAGTCATTCTGCCCACGCATGTTAAAATAGCTAATTACTAATTTAAAAAAAAACAACTGTTTTTTTATATAACATGAGTCGAATTATTATTGCAAGGTCGCAATTTTGGAAGTTCGGAAGGAGTGGCGTCACTGCTTACTTGCTATAACTTCAAAGTCTCTCTTAGCTTATTTTTATAAATACTAGCAGGGAGACCCGACGTTGCCAGGGATTGAATGACGATCAACGAATATTTCACATGCCCATATTTTTACTGTCATCGAAACAGTAAAATTTTTCAGTCTAATGGGTTAATTGCTTGCTCTAGCTGAGGACCCATCGCGGTGGCATCAGAAGGAAGCTTCACGTGCCTCCTCGTAGTGACTTTGTTCACAATACATTGTAGTCTACGTTGCACTATTGATTTTTTTTCTTTTTCATTTAATGGCTTGAATTAAAGTTTAAAATGAAAAAGTCAAGCAGCATGCTTTAGTTATATTCTTAACAGAAACATTCATTTCGAACGCGTCCCTATCATATCAAAGAACCATCTGTTGATTTTAAATGTCGGGCCTTTCGGCATGTGTGGTAATAACCTTTCTCAAATGTACTTGTGATGGTAGACTGTGTAAGGTGTTAACTTTAGTCAAAATAAATTTTGCACTGTTTTTTTTTGTTTTGTTTGTTTCAAACTAAAATACTTGGTACTGAAGACTATCCCCGATCTAATATTGGAAGAGAAAGTTGGATTAACGGTCGCAACCGGAGTAAAACGACCTCGAAATATTTGCGATAAACGCTTGCGTCATGACGTGTCCATTTTTTTTTTATCTCGATTTAAATACTTAATGCGAAAAGTTAAAAATAACTGACTTTTTAGCAACGAGGTTAAACACAATAATGTGAAAACACTCCTAGTATTATGACAGTATCATTAATTAGCAGGAAAAATGCAATCAAGAAGATAATTACATGCTGTTCTTGCCATAATTAATTGAAACGAATGTATCGACACCTTTTTATCGAAATTCAAATCTACTTTTATCTCTGGGTTTATCCCCCTTAGATATAGATTTTACGCTCAGATTTATTTGATTGTGACAGTTACACTCTGACCAATGAGTCGATCTGTCTGTCGCCAATTTGTCAAAGTTTTCATTCAAAAATTACATAATTGATATTAGCCAGAATGTAACATAATATAATAAATGATAGTGATATAACAACAAAAATAAACACAACAATTATTGAAATCAGTTGCAAAAAATAATACTTGAAAAACATATCAAATCTAGTTGATGACACTAGTATGAATTCCAACAGAAGGAAAGGCACAATCCATACTTAAATGCGTAGTTACTGAGCCAAAACAACATGAAAATGTTAGTTCCATTATAAACTGCGTTCAAAAAAATATCTGCTGCATTTTTTAGTGAAGGAATTGTAGATGATATTCACAATCACATCACAATGAAAAAGTCCCAAAACATTTCATTGTCTAATTTACGATAGCTCAATCAATTTATAGAAGCTATTTAATGATGACTATCTCAATAGCTGTTAGGAAGTATATCGAAGATAAGCAAGAAAAATGTTAAATCATATTGTGGACACGTTTTACCGGAAGTGAGGGTCAGCTGATCGGATATGCGTGTGAGTCACGTGATCAGGTTTGCTGGAGTCAGTGAGTTTGGATTTGGACGTAGACAAGAGCAGACGGCTTAACGGGCCGTCCCCTCACTGGGGGGGGGGCGGGGACGAGCTGACGTGTGTGAAAATAAGACCTTAACCACGCAAGCAAAGATTCACTTTCCATTCTTTTGCGATCGATCTGGACGGCGAATAACATCTATATAAAACCAATTCACCGTCTTGGAGTGAATGAATATTCGTCCAAAACAGATCCAGTCTCCCCTCCAAGACCAAGATGAATTCCAGGTGGAAGATCAACGATTCATGAAGAAATACATGTACCACACACACACACACACACACACACACACACACACACAAAGCATATGAACGATTAGATATGAACATATCACAAATAGACAGAACATTTAGACGAGCACACACACGGCCACCTTTTATGATATAGCAATACAACATAGCGATCAATTTATATAATCTATTTATGATGTTTATCTCAATAACAATAAAGTAATAGAATTTTGTTTTGTGATGGAAGATAACCATATTCGTCCAAAACAGTAATAAATTCAATTCGAATAACAGTCAACTGATAGAATCTGTTTCATAATAATATCCCAATAGGAAAAATGAAGTAATAAAATCTATTTACTGATGGTTATCGCAAAAGCAATCAAGATATAGAATATATTTTAAGAGTGTTATTTCAAAAAGCGTCAAGTCAAGTACTATTGTTATCTCAATGGCAATCTATTATAGAATGTATTTTATGATGGTTATCTCAATAACAATCTATTTTATGATGGTTATCTCAATAACAATTTATTTTATGATGATTATCTCACGAACAATCTCTTTTATGATGGTTATCTCAATAACAATTTATTTTATGATGGTTATCTCACGAACAATCTCTTTTATGATGACTATCGCAACAATGATCTATTTTATGATGATTATGTCAATAACAATCTATTTTATGATGATTATGTCAATAACAATCTATTTTATGATGGTTATCTTTATCTCACTACCAATCTATTTTATGATGATAGATACTGTTATTGAGGTAAAGATAACTCTTTACCTCAATAACATCAAATGATATCAGGTTGACAAGAAAGTTCTGGAGATTTTTAACTTTTAAATTCAGATGAACATATTTCAGCCTAAACAAAATTTATTCATCGAAATAAGCACCATCAGTATCAACACACTTTTGCCAACGCAAAACAAGTGTATGTTTGCCAATGATCTTGCGTTTTGGTGACGAAGAAGTCGCTGAAGGCTTATTTGATATCGCTTGGGATTTTTAAGCATTTTCACGCAGCAAGCTGTTGAGATGCTTTAAAAAGTGGTAGTTGGTAGGTGGAAAGGTCTGGAGATATGGCGGATGAGGCAGATATTGGTAGCCCAATTTGTTCAAATTCTGCAGAGTTGTTTTACCAATGTGCGCTCGTGGAGGAGAATTGAGCATTTTCTGTTGACTGGGATTTGTCGAAGTTTCTGATGATTTTATCCATTTGTTGACAGTACTTTTCTGCCGTAATATTTCGCCTGTATAAAAAAAAAACTGTAATGGATGAGACCGGTCATAGACCAACAAATATTCAGCATGACCTTCTTTTGGTGCAATTCGAGTTCTGGAAAGTGTCGTTGAGCTTTGTCGGCGTCTAACCACTGAGCTGAGTGTCGCCGGTTATCGTAAAGAACCTACTTTTCATCGCAAGTCAGAACCCGATCAAGAAACGGATCGTTTTAGTTGCCTACAAAAAGAAAAGGGAAGATGGCACTTTATAATGACGTTTCTTTTGGTTGTCGCTCAATTCGTTAGGCACCCTTTTATCAAGTTTTTGTCTTTGCAATCTCTCTCAAGTGGTTGAAAATCATCGTATACGTTACGTCTAATTCAGAATAAAGTTTTCGAACAATATGGCGGAAATTTTCTGTTCTATGTCTATCCTTGTAGCCATGTCACTAGTAAGGGTGCTGGAGGTAAACGTTTTATCTGGGCTGACGTTATCCGCCTGATAGTCAGGGACCCGAACCTTGGATTAACCACTAAAGAGGCTGTCCTATCAGCAGGCGCAAAGTACTGGGGCTGCTGTATTGCCATTTGGTGAATTGATTCTGGACCATGCAGTAGTCTCTGGTGAGGCCTCTCGATGCCATACTAGTGGGTAATTGTTACGGCTTTACCTTATCATGTGCTACAAAAAAAATTCTTCGTTACTTTTCTCTCTTTGTTTCCCCTCTCTGTCCTGCTCTAAGCAAGTCTGACGACCTAGTCCACAAACTCCAAAAGTCCATCATGACAAGTTTCAATAAAAAATACACGATTAAACCCGGATTTGAAACTTCCAACGTAGACCCCCACTACCATGTCTCCTTCTCCAACATCAGGGGTCTACATTCTAACCTTCCAGAGGTTGAAGCCCAATTACAGGAGACTAAACCAGACCTTTTATTTTTAAGCGAAACCGGAATTGGACAAACTATTTCCCTAAATGAGTTCGTAATTAAAGGATACTCTAACCTAACTTCCAAATCTGACCCCCAAGATCGCCATGGGCATGAAATATGTGCCTATATAAAAGATGGCTTTCCATGTGGTAGGGACATCTCCAGAGAGGATCCTAACTTACCCTATATGTGCTTCCGAGTAGCACTAGCTCACACTACGGCATTTATATTTACTCTCTATCGCCCCCATAACAGCGGAATTACTATCTTTAAAAGCATATCTGAGAAAACTGACCAAGTTCTATCAGCATATCCTTCAGCTAACATTCAGGTTTGTGGAGACTTCAATGTTCACAATGTGGAATGGTTGACCCACTCAAACAAGACCGATGATGAGGGGAGATTTTGTCATGATTTCTCCATTGCTTATGACCTCACTCAGATTGTTCACGAACCCACCCGTGTGCCCGACAATGACGGCCAGTATGCAAGTCTCCTAGACCTTTTTCTCACAACTTGCCATGAACTATGTTCAGTTTTCGTTCTGTCTCTTCTTGGATCTTCCGACCACTCAATTGTATCAATTAAGATAAAAATGAGATCTAATAAGTCCTCAGACGTACAGTATATCGATACACTATGGCTGACTGGGATAGTTTCCTTACATTTATATCGGATCTTCCTCTGCGTTCCATGTTTAAAAAGGATGTGTCGTCTATAGTATCAGACCTGACGGAATGGTTAACTGTAGGTATAGACAATTTCATATCCTCGAAAAAGTTCCAGCAAAAACCTAACAGCTAGCTATGGTTTTCTACAGAATATGCTGCTGCTATTGCGCACAGAAATCACTTTTTCCACTGCTTCCAACGTTCTTTCCATCAATACTGTTTATAATTGTTTATTTTTTAAACATAATCTCCAATCTTGCGCCAAAGCTATAAAAGAATCATTTTTTTATGTAACATCACCCAAAACCATTTCAATGATCAATTTGTGTAATTTGCACAAAAAAAAATTAATTAGCCTATTAATAACCATTGAACTATTACGGTCCTTTATAACTAGAGGGCGTAATGAAAATTTTTATTTTATCTTCTTGTAATTTATTAAAAGTCGTCTGCTTACATTATTGACGATTTTTCAGTAGCTGATTAACCTTACCATAGCTTGGCATACTCCTGCATTTTATCGACACGAAATCCGGATCGGTAAATGCACACGTTCCTATTACATTAAATAGTGTTTTCTTTTGTTGATTTTTTAACAGCAAATACTTGAATCTATTCGATCATTTTTTTACGTATATTAAATCCATTTTTTCTTATATTTAATATTTTAAATTCTCCATAAGTTGTTAAACAAAGCTGTGAAAAATTGTACATTCTTTTAGAACATTTTTCTTGGGTTTATGCTTCACTAATATGGCACACAACCAAGTGAAAAGTCCCTCTTGCATACCATAACTTATTGAAACTGAGCGACAAAGACGAATTCGACTGAATTGTCATAGAGAAACGTATAGATTTCGGAGAGCTTCTGAAACGAATGAACAAAGAGAAATTCGCTTACAAAAGCAAAGGGAAAAAATTTATAGATATCGAAATTTAGAAACGCCCGAGCTGAGAGCAAACCGACTGAGCAGCCAAAGACTGAGAATAAAAGAGACAATAAATAATGAAACAATAAAGATGAGAGAAGATAGACTGAACAGCCAGACTTAAAGCTGAACAAAGACGAGCTAGCGAGATAGCACAACAACGAGAAGAGAGACTGACTAGTCAAAGAATAAGAGATGAACGAAAGCGACGTTACGAGAATGTTGTAGAAAGAAACAACAGACTTGCTTTGCAAAATAGGCAAATTATTTTACGGCGCAGAACAAACTTACAGGGAAATGTTGGAAATTTGAATAAGTTATGTTTTCATTGTAAAGAATTTTTTTTTATTTGAAAAACTGCACATTTTTGTTGCATGAATGTCAAGGTCAGATTGACAAAGTTGCACAAGTTGCTACATGAACTCAATTATTTGTGCTGATCAAGGTGAAGAAGCTTGCCACTACAGAAGGCACCTGAGACAATATAATAGCCTGTTTCAAATGTCATATTTTGGTTGCAAAGAATAAATCCACAACATCTATAGTTATTCAAAGGCAGATCCATCACTATATTGCCTCATTATTACTTGAGCCAGACAATCAATTTATTCAGATATACTTTCTTGACAAAGAATATAGTATTGATGTTCGGATGAATATGTACAAGAACATTGAGTTACGTCGGAATATCATAGAAAATATTGAGTATATTCTAAGACGTGATAATTACTATGTGACTACATTTCTATAAGCTACGGACATGATATACAACATACCTAATGCAGTTATTGTTATAGATCAAACGAAGAAGCCTATTAATATGCACGAAAGGCAATACAATAATCAGATGTTTAATGAAGTAGGAATTATTATTCAAAATAACAGTCTATTTTCTTTACGTCACAAGTGTCACACTCATACATTAATTCCATAGCTAATATAACATATTGACCCAACGGGTCACGGGTAGTCTAGTATATATATATATATATATATATATATATATATATATATATATATATATATATATATATGGGGGGGAATGTGTGTGGGGGGTGGGGGTATTTATATATATATATATATATATATATATATATATATATATATATATATATATATATATATAACTACTTAATTTACTCACATAAAATTAATATACGAAAGCATAGATTTATGCGTAAACTTTAAGTATTTACTTCAAAAGTGCTCAATACGTAGGTAGAGCTAGTTAGTAAGTTATAAAATGTATATGGCGATTAAGCTACACTGAATATTCCGCGTTTCATCCCTCTAGGATTCTTCAGGCTTATGCGCATATATATATATATATATATATATATATATATATATATATATATATATATATATACAGTATAACTCCTATAATGTGAACACCCACTTCGTTCAAATTAGATGATGCTGTTCAAGTTTCGTGAGTAAATGAAATTCAGTGCTATATGATACTTTAAGTATATATTAAGTTGAGTTTACGATATATTGCAAGTAAGAATTGTTAAATATTATTACTAGAAACAAAAACATTGAAAATAAATTAAATCTCCTCTTACTTGTTAGGTATTTATTACCTAAGTTATCATCTACAGATGTCATACATTTATGTAAAATAGCTTTTATTTAGTTATTCATTGAATGAGTCTCATTGCAGTTTCTATATCGATTGAGCTCTCGGGCGCTGCCATTGTATTCCGTAAGCGATCACGAAAATCTACAATGTCTTGGTTCTGTAGCTTCTTCATGATTATATCTCTTCGGAGTGACATTGCTTGCAAAACATAGTTGTCACTAAAGTAAGGACTTTTTTCTAGAAATTTTATAACCGTCTCCATATACTTTTCTGCATCATCCCATGATATTGGTGCATCAGAGTGTTCTTGGTTATTTACATTAGGGTCAAGAGAATGGGAACTGTTACTATTTTCATCACCATTACTGCCTTCAGGATATTGATCAGTAGTTTCCTCATCTTATTGCACACACATTTCAATATCATTTGCATTAAGTTATTTAAGAACAGCGTGGTTGGTCGGTAACCGTTTGGTTTCAAGAATTTTTTCTAGACCCATTGTGATGGGTTGTTTTACACTATTTTAAATATAGTATTCTGAAAAAAAAATTACAGTTAGTGTAAATTAATTATCAATAGCTAATCTACATTAATTACATAGTACCAATATTAACATTTCTGCGCAATATCTGACTAAAACATGTAAACAGTTTTACTGCAACTACGCATCAAATATGCTAATACAATTTCAATGACGAGACAATTCAAGTTTAGAGAAAGTCCAGGTTTAGAAGGAAGTTCAAATGAGAGGTAGTTCAAATTAAAGGAGTTTTACTATATATATATATATATATATATATATATATATATATATATATATATATATATATATATATATAAACGGCTATATGTCTGTCTGTCTGTCTCCATATTTTCAAACTCTATCTCCTCCGAAACTAAAAGTCACAGAGCGACGCTAGGAGCCTCAAATGATTGAATTTCTTACGGGCCGTTCTTTTATGGGTTTTAGCCGGTTAAAATAGTTTTAAAATGGTTAAAAATGGGTCAAAATTGAAAAACTCGTTAAACATTTCGTAAATTCATTTTAGTTTATTTAAAATTTTTCATTTAGTTAAATACACATATGTACATCTACTTTTTATTTATTTATGTAGAATACTTCGAAGTAGCATTAGAATCCATATCATTAAAGCATTCAATATACCTTCAATATCTGATGGAAACATTCATTCGCTGATCTCAATCAAGCACTGGTGGATTATACTAATTTCTATCCGTCTGTCAGTGGACAAGAAACATAATAAGAAATTGTCCTCCTTCCGGGATATGTTGATAACTCGCATTGCTCAGTGGTTTAGACCATCAGTACATCGAAGACAAACTTCATAACACAACACTTCAATTTCAATTTCCATCATCCTTATCATTTAAAGAAAGTAATTGTACTGCAACATCGAGCAAACGCAACATATAGTAACACTAGGTACGCTCAAAATGAATTCCGATAGTCAAAATGTATAAACATTTTGAGCCCTCTCTTTACTTAAAAATTCACCAAATATCAAGAAATTAATCAATTTCTATAAAAATTTCAGTATTTATCAAATAATGATCACGGAATATAATGAATACATTGTTTTTATTTGTATCTTAGTGGAAATATATCATTTTGTTTACACAAAAAAATATCTTTACTAAAGTTATAGTTTTCAGTAGTAAAAGAAAATTAATGAATTTGTTTTTTTTTTGTTTTGTTTTTTTACATGGAGTTCACCACTTATCAAGGCCCAATGGCCACTCGGGGATAAGGGTTATTGTGTGTACAGTACTTAATGGGATAGTGTAGAAATAGTATTGGAGAATTGATAAAGTGTCATTACTTAGGGGGGGGCGGTTCATCAGGAATTTGTTTGTGTTGGACTTGAAGACATCCACGTTGAAGTCGGGAGGGAAACAGGCAAGCGGAACAGAGTTCCACAGGCGTGCAGTTCTAAGAAAGAAGCTTTGTTCGTGGAATCTACGTTTTGATTTAGGCACAGATAAGGAGTGGGGAAAATTATTGACGGTGGTTTCAGCTAGTCGGGTGTTTTTTGAAAAAGATTGGCGAGGGGGGGGGCAGAGAATGGAGCTCAGTCGAGCACTTATGAAAATAAATCATCGTAAATTGTAACAATATAAAATAAAAATTATTTTTTCAGTAACATTACGACAAGATCCCCTAAAAGTCTGCATTAACGAATTCAATATTACACGAATAAAAATCAATTTCTCAAACTCCTGATATTAAATTAAGCATTGTTTATTTTATATTTTCACGCACAGAAAATGATAATTGCAAAAATATTTCCTTTTTTAGATTAAATTTTTAGCGTAATTTGCATGTGTAAGCTTCTAATATTTTATTTGATTTAATGGATATGTAATTTTCAGCGTAACATAATTTTTACATAATGTTGAAAAATAAAAAAATGTAAACATTTATAAGCAGGTGCACAGAAAAATAATTAAATTAACATGGTAAAAAGTATACAAACGTTCACGATAGGAGTGTACCGATGTACAGCTGGGAGAAAAAAGAAAGAAAATAACACTCCCTACATTCCTCCAACTGCTTGACGTCATTTTCAGACAGCCCTTTGACTTTCTGACATTTTGGGTTTCTGTAGAACCCATGCTTTGTTTTATTTGTGCGAAGCCAGTATTTTTCGGTGTTTAGATTAATTAAGGTATTTTTGTACAAACAGGGTATTTTTTTATTCAATACCTTAGGACATTACTAATTATCGTTGCAATATACCCAGAAAACTAATATTTATCTTTCATTGTTAGGTTGTCTCAGACGCCGAAAAGCCTTCTACTATAACATCTGTTCTCATCAGATCACCGAAGTTAAGCAACGTTGAGCCTGACCAGTACCAGATAGGTGACCATTTTGGAATCCTGCATACGCTGTATGTAGGAGGACGTCGCAAAGCTGCAAAAACTTAACGTCGTCATCTCACCTAACAGGGATATGCATGCGATTGGAGATCGCTTGTGAATTTCATACTCCCATGAAACTTTTCCCTTTGAAGGAAGCCGGTTCGACCCGCTTTGGGCAAGTGTCGCTTCAGTATAGTCAGTGACTGTACTGACACGCAGAAATGTAAATTGCTGCTCAACTCCCCAATAATAGTATCCCTGTAATTTACAGTAGTACTTTTTCGTCTCAGTGGCAATATGGCTATTTTGTGATAAATAATGGCGATAAATATATTGTGAAGTCTATTTTCACAATAAATTTTGTTTAGGTTTGAAAAGGTGTCTTTCTAAACTGCAGCCACACATAATAGTCTATTGATTTTGATTAGGTAAATTAGGAAGAAGCAGATGTTGGAGTATCGCACATAAATGATACGTGAGAGATTAAACTGAACTGCATTTCAGATAAAGTTGTTCATAGAGATGCGAAGACGTATCTAAACCTACTTATTTGTTTGTCACAACATTTGGTAGAACAATGTCCCATATATTACATATATAATATATATGAATGCAACCATTACATTGTCCCTCTGTTGTAATTGTTGATATCCCCTTGATTGATTTTCTTTTAGAAAGCTTTTTGAATAAGCTCTTGAGCAAGAAGATGAAAACTCTTTTAAAGTTAAGTATATTCTTACAGAGTGACCCTCTCCCAGGAAATGCTGCCCATGGAATCGTTAATGAAATCCACTATTTTTTTTTCTGAAATCTCCAAGAATGTTTGGTACAAATAAACTTCAGGTTATGTATGACTTCTCCACCAAGGTTCAATCATGGATATCTAAAAGCCGTTAATTCATCGCCTTTAAAAAAAATGCGAGAGGCACTTTAATGAGTGTCTCATCAGCAAAAAATGTTATCATAAATTTGTTACACATTCACAGATACGAGGTGTCTTCAATATGTTTCCAGACTTTTTTGTACAGACATTTAAATCTTTCTTTAAACTTCAGTATGTTATTGCTATATATCTTATGAGATGCCAATTGTTATGATTTCAGATCCAAATGAACAGCTACAGCAGGAATTGGAATAAACCCTACTAAAGCCTGATTGCCACAGCTGGTGAATTTCGAAAATTCAATCTGGACGTGAGGACAATTTAGAAGAAAAATATGTAATAAAATCTTGTTTTAAACTTGGAAACAATGCCACAGAAACGTATGGAATGCTTCAAACTGCTTTTGGACCATCTTCCATGAATTAGGCATCAGCTTTTGAGTGGCATAAGAGATTCAAGGAAAACAGGGTGTTTATGAAGGATTTATGAGAGGTATAAAAGGAGAAAAGAAGTAAGAAAACTAGAGTTAATTAGCCAAATAAAGAATTTCATGTATAAGGACCGTCATATGTTAATAGAGACAATAGGTGCACAGTTTAATGTTATTGTGGGAACTGTACACACAATTATTCACGAGGAACTGAAGATGCAGAAGATTTGGGTGAAGTTTGTCCTGAGGGTGCTCAGAGATCATCCCTGTCACAGACTATTAGACCAAAACGGGCATCAAAACAGTTCCTCGCCCTCCCTATAGTGCAGACCTTGCTCCTTGTGATTATTCTCTAACCTTAAGGAAACCCTTAGAGTCTCTCATTACGAGACAATTGAGATAATGGAAGAGCCTGTGACGAAGGTAATTGATACGCTCACACAAGAGGACTTCTATGGAGCCTTCCAGAAGTTGTTGGAGCGGTATAACATGTGCATTGCAGTCGGAGGGGATTACTTAGAAGGGAACTAGAGTTTCATGCGGGTACTATCAATAAAAGTGCCCATACGAAAAATTCTGGAAACTTATTTAAAGCAGCTTGTAATTTTATCTCTGGAGTTATTTGAAAAAACAAACAACAACAAAAAAAAACATAAACAATAACAGAAAACAATAACAGACTATTCCTGTAATGAAAAATGATATCGGAAAATATCAGGGCAATGTCAAGAAATAAACATGTCAAGTTATTGGC
>NC_136482.1:174427286-174459786 GCF_053919585.1 Euprymna scolopes
TTTCTGGCCAAAAACGGATCACATCGATTTTCCCAAATCTCAGTAACCTGTATATCAAATTTCGAGTCTGTAGACTAAAAATTGACAGAGTTACTGCGTAGGGAAATGTACACAGACACACAGACACTTTCACTTTTATATATATATATATATATATATATATCAAAGTGAACGTGTCTGTGTGTCTGTGTACATTTCCCTACGCAATAACTCTGTAAATTTTCTGTCTACAGACTCGAAATTTGATATACATGGTACTGAGATTTGGGAAAATCGATGTGATTGGTTTTCTGCCAGAAATTTGGCTGTTAAAGGGTCAAAGTACAACGATTTGATTTTTGACAACTCTACCAAACTCCTCCGACAATTTGGAGTCTAAACACTTGAAATTTTAGATATAGGTTTCTTGGACATGGACATGTCTGCCTTAAACTTTTAATAGAGGCGACGGATTTTACCAAGATTAGTATCGTTTTGAAGTTTACCTTTCAGACGACAAATATCAAAAAATTAATAACTTGATTTGAGTCCAAAACAATAAATTTTAAGGGGTCCAAAAAGGGGTTAAGTTAAAAAAAATTGACCATTTTTTATTGTTTTGTTATTTCTTGCTCAGAATACACCTTCAAACAGCCGGGCAACGCCGGGCCGAAATGCTAGTATAGTATAGAAATGCTATAGTATTTTTAAATTGACAGAGTTATTGCGTAGGAAAATGTACACAGACAGAGAGACAGACACACAGACACACAGACACCTTCACTTTTATAGATATATTTGGCGATTAAGGGGTAAAGTTCAACGATTTTACCTTTCAGAATTCTACCAAACTCCTCCGCCAATTTTGGGTCTAAAAACTTGAAATTTTAGATATAGGTTCCTTGGAGATGGATCTAACTTAATAACTTAATTTTAGACCAAAACAATAAATTTTAAGGGGGTATAATAGGGGTCCAAATTCTTAAAAAATTGACCTTTTTTTTCTCAGCATCCAAGCACCCGGGCAACGCCAGGAACCCATGCTAGTATATCTATAAAAGTGAAAATGTCTGTGTGTGTGTCTGTGTTTGTACATTTCTCTACGCAATAACTCTGTCAATTTTTAGTCTACAGACTTGAAATTTGATATACAGGGTACTGAGATTTGGGAAAATCCGCGTGATCGGTTTTGCGGCCAGAAATTTGTCGATTAAGGGGTCAAAGTTCAACGATTTTACTTTTGAGAACTCTACCAAACTCCTCCGACAATTTTGGGTCTACACACTTGAAATTTTAGATATAGGTTCCTTGGATGTGGATCTAACTTGATTTGGGCGAAAGACAATAAATTTTAAGGGGTCATAATAGGAGTCAAAGTTAAAAAAATTACCGCTTTTTTGGGGGGGGGCTCAACATACACCTCCAAATACCCGGGCAACGCCGGGCACCCATGCTAATATATATACATATATATATATATATATATATATATATATATATATTGTTTTAAAATGGAGGAGGAAAGATTAAGAAACTCATATTAAATAGTCAAATCTTGCCCAGTTTCGACCATCATACAAATCATCGCAGCATTACCTCAGTGTCCACCCATCAAAATCTTTAACCTTTATCCTCGAATGGCCTTTGGTCATTGATAAACGGTGACTCATCAGTAAAAAGTAGCTTCTTTTATATTTTTAAAGTGCATTTTTATAGAATTGTAGAACAACGCGTCTTTCTAAACAATTAAGTTGATATGAGTCACTAATCCACTTAGATCACATCTTCTAGAGCCCGAAGGATTTTGCTAACCGCAAATTACGGATTCGTTTGTATCAACCATTTTTATTGTTAATACCTTCAGTTAAGCGGTTAATGGAATAAATAGAATCGATATTCTTAAGAAGCGTAGATTAAATCGGAGCGTTTAGTGGTACAGCTATTACAGGGTGACCCCCCTCCAAATAAAAAACGGCTCCCAACTCTAATTAGGCCCCGTTTCTTAGTGTTCTGTCCGAATGAAATGAAACTTTGGTCATAACTAGTTTCTTATATTCAAAACATCACATCAAAACACAAGGGTCTTTAGCCTTTTTTTTTCTCCGTTCTACAGCATATGTTCTAGATGGCCTCGATTTAGCTTCTTTTTTTTGGGGGGGGGGGTCACCCTGTATTTCAAACATAAGCGTGAACACCGGACGGACGAAACCTATAATGGATATAGGTGGACTCACTTAAAAGTGCCACGACAAACTTAATTTTTATGAAATGTAAACTAAAGACAATTAACATGAAATCTTACAGACTAGCAAAATTTGAGGTTGCTTCAGCATTAGGAATTAATTTCAAAATTGGTATTTCTGCAAGTCCGAAGAAATAAAAGTAAGTAATAAATTGTGGACGGAAAAGAACTACGAAACAGAAATTAAAAAAAAAAAAGGATCTCTTAGAAAACTTATTAAAATATTATGAAAACTATTCAGACAAAACAGGCTATACACTCTAAAAAAAAGGTTGCAAACATTTTTCCACACATATCACGCTTATTATATACTAGCATGAATACCCGGCGTTTCCCGGGTGGACATGCAGTCCGGTTTGCACACAGCTGCTATACTAAGGATATTAAGCACCCCCACCCCCCGAAAAGAACGGAAGAAATAGGTGACAATTTCTCCACCAGCACGTGCGCTACTCTAGGTGTATCAGAATTTTGGGGGAATTTTTGACACCCCTAACAGAAAACTGCGATTAAAATATTAAAAAAAAAAAACTCGTAATTTCTCTTTTTAAAGAAGGTTGTTTATTTTCTGTATGGAATATGCTTCCAAAATAAACTATTAAAGTTGTTTAAAAAATAATAGAAATATTGTTTTTTATTCTTTTTAAAAAGTGTTTACAAAATGTTTACAAAATGCCGGCGTGCCTTCATTTTACGTAATAAAATCAATACTATTTTACAAGTTAAATATTTTTCAATTTTTAAACTTTAAAAATCTATCAACATTTTTCTATGCGTTTAATTTTTACGATATTTTCAGGGTCAATGTGAAATGTTATGCTCTTTCCAATAGATCAAATATAATATTTTAGAGAAACGTTTTTTTTTTTCAAATTCCACCGCCGCATTTTGAAATGTCTATCAAAATTTTAATAATCAATTTATGTGCCATAAGTTTTATATATCACAAATTGAAGATAAAAGATCAATAAAGAAAATATTCTAATTTAAAACCAAAAAGAAACGAATAGTTTTTTTTAAATTTACCTGTAAAGTCCAAAGTGTAAAACATTTTTTTTTAAATCACGTTGATTTTTTTTTTAATGAAAGCTCATGTTATGCTTACATCGTCAAGTAAATACCAAACGGCAAATATTCCTATTTCATTGAATGTTTTCTTTTTTTAGATATTTAAAAAAAAAAATTAGTCGATAAAGAAGTATTAAAATATATCAATCAAAAACTCGTGCATTTCATTAAAAGAATTTTTTAAAAATCGACGAAGCGGATTTTTTGTTCTAGGGGAAAAACTTATAAGTGAATGTTCGTTTCCTTTTTAACTACGGAGGATGAAAAATACTAATTTTGGTTAACACACGCAATAAAAAAGAGACATTATTTATGTCCGTTAGACGAATTCGTATTTAATAAATTTCATTTTAGCAGCAGCAGCTAGTTGCAGCTTCGCACAAAACACGTTGCGAAAACGCGATTTTCTACGACCCTCGCTTTAAAAAACTCTTTTATTTAAAAAATAAATACATGGAATTTAAAATATAAATATGGATTAATTCTTAACAATGAAGGATAAAACTACCCATTTAATAGCATATTTTTTTAAGTAAGTGATTTTTTGGCATTTATATATATACATATATTTATTAGCAAGTCAAAATATGTTGATTTTCTTTATATTTATTTTTAAGAAACCCGTTTTAAAAAAACAAATATTGCATAATTTGCTATTAAATCTGTTATTTTTTTAAATTTTGGTCTTTGCTTCTTTAATTGAAAAAAAATTAGGCTTTGAATTACATTTTTCAAGTAGTTATAAGCTTCGAAAAATAGTAAGTTGAATTATTAAAGTTCTGATCATCATTTTTAATGGCCACTTTCTGATACACCTCGCGTTACTCCTCTAAAAAATAAGTGAATCCTAAACAACTTTTCTTTCAATCAAAATAGCAGCGTATGTCCGTGCGACCACAAAAAAAAAAAAAAAAAAAAATAGCCGCGGTAATGCGAAAGAAGAGAAAAATGTTACTCGCAATCGTTTTTGCCTACCGGACCACGACGACTTCAAAATAAACATGCTTTCAGTTTTTTACGCGTGCGTGACTTACGAATATAGCATCGCGAAAAGTATCCCCCTTATAAGAAATGGTCCAGTTGACCATCACAGAATTCATCTTTTTGGTCTAATTTTTAGATATCATGTGTCCAAGGGATCGTTCTTTCAGATGGTACCATCTCTGATTCAGTCTGATGTGGTTGACAAAATTAGGAGAGCTGTGGTAGCCGACACTTTCAAAACGGCAATGCCGCTGCATGCATGCATGTTTATTATTATATTAGAAGTTAGCCCGGCGTTGCCCGGTCGTATAATACGCTTAAATATGATGTTTATTGTTATAGAGTCAATTATCATTGATTATTATATTGTACCCATAGAGGGGCACTTTATCTCGACTTAGACCTGCTAAGTTCCAATTGTTAATGTTTGGCCCTTTCTTAGCAAGTTTTACCGGCTAAAATCAAAGCGAAATTATTCCACAGGTTAGAATCCCTTATGTACTACGTATCAAGTCTATAGGCAAAACAGTTTGGTAGAGGCCGTTCCGTACACACAGACAATTTCACTTTATATATATATATATATATATACATATATATATACATATATATATATATATATATATATATATATATATGATTATTTCATTTAATCACATAAATTAATATATGAAGATATAATTTTATACGTAAATTTTTCAGTATTTACTCCAACAGTGCTTAATACAGAGGTAGAGATGGGTAGTAAGTTATGAAAAAATATATGGCGTAAGCTACACAAAATATTCGGCGTTTCATTTCGTAAGAATTCGTCAGGCTTATGCTTATGTTTCATTCTCGTGAGAATTTTCACGAGAATGAAACGCGGAATATTCTGTGTAGCTTAAATGGCACACATATAATTTATAACTTACTATATATATATATATATATATATATATATATATATATATATATATATATATATACACTCTTCAGAATAAAATTTTCTCCTCTAAAGAGATGGTAGACATCGAAACCCTATAGGATAAGGAGTTATAGTATTTTAAATGTATCCTTTGTCTTACATAGAATAATAAAAATCTTTGAATTTGAAATTTAACCATTTAAATTTTTAAATTGATTGAATGACTAAACTTATATATATATATATATATATATATATATATATATATAATATACTCCTATAAATTCATTTTCTTTTATGTGTATTGATATTCATATTAAACCCCTCTTTTCTATTTAGTTAAAAAGAAAAGAAAATTATCTTATATATTGCTTGTGGAATTGCATTCACTAGCAAAAGATCTAACTAATCTGCATATTCTTTTAAACATTTATTTTAATTAATTCCCTATTAGTTTTTTCGGTTTTCTTAATGGATGATCATCTTTAGTTAACTATTAGGTGTAATTATATTCATGCAGATATTCTACATGATGTATCCTTGCATAACATTTGCGTAAAATGTTTACAGAAAACACAAAATTGTTTCCATATATATTTATGTACACGTATATATTTTTGTTTAATCTATATATATATATATATATATATACATATATATATATATTAAAAAGTGAACGTGTCTGTGTATCTGTCTGTCTATGTGTCTGTATGTGTGTGTACATTTCCCTACGCAATAACTCTGTCAATTTTTAGTCTACAGACTCGAAATTTGAAATACAGGATACTGAGATTTGGGGAAATCTTTGTGATCGGTTTTCGGCTAGAAATTTGGCTGTTAAGGCGTCAAAGTTCAGCAATTTGACTTTTGAGAACTCTACCAAACTCCTCCGACAATTTTGTGTCTAAGCACTTGAAATTTTAGATATAGGTTCCTTAGACATGGATCTAGCTTAATAACTTGATTTGAGCCCAAGGGGTTATAATAGGAATCAAAGTTAAAAAAAATAATACATCTGCGGTCTCTACCAAATTACTCAGACAATGTCTGGTCTAATATTTGAAATGTTACATAAAGGGTATTCAGAGATAGGGCAAGCTTTTTCATCGGTTTGGATCGAAATTTTTTAGTGACCAATATATAAAGGTATATATATATGTATGTATGTATGTATGTATGTATGTATGTATGTATGTATGTTTGCATGTCTGCCCAACACTTTCGACAGAGGCGACGGATTTCCTCAAGATTAAGTCTCGTTTTAAAGTTCGACCTTTCAGACGACAAATATCGAAAAATTGGCTAAAAACATAAATATCTTCACCTCAAACTGGGCACTTTTCTACTGGGGGGTCCCTTTTTTTCGCCGATATTTTGGAAAGTCATCTTCTCCTTTCGATTATCTACCCTTAATTTTTAAAAAAAATGTCACTTCCGGTCTGGCGGTGGTCGTAACAGCATAGACATCAGGTTGTCCCCGTTCTTTTCCTCCTTTGCGGTACGGGTTCGAGCCTGCTGTTTTGCTCAACATACACATCCAAACACCCGGGCAACGCCGGGCTGAAATGCTAGTATATATATATATATATATATATATATATATATATATATATATATATATATATATATATATCAGCCGTATATTTAATTAAATTCTTAGAACTAATTTATCAAAACACAACATTACCGCTTCTTTTATAGTTTTTATATTTTAATCATTTTGTTCGGGATTGAATACGCGTGTAAATTTTGTGTTTGCTTCTACATAATTTAATGCGAACCAAACTGACTTTTGCCGAATATTAGAATAATATTTAGAAGATCATTAATGAAAATCAGGGAACGGATTGGTCACAAAATTAAACATTGAGGCACGCCAGCATTGCTACTATGTGCTTTCAACTTTTTCCAGCCAATAACTACTTTTATGAACCTATCAAAGAGATTAGGGTTGATGGTTTAGTAGACATTTCTAGCTATTCCATAGATGACAACATTCCATAGACGTGAAACAAGTGTTTGTACCAAACCTTGTCGAAGGCCTTTCAAGCTCTATCGATATGAAACCCTTGTTGATAGATTTACTGATCCTATGCAACATTACAATTAGCACCCTGGATCGATGCTTTGTTCAGTTTCGAAAGACAAAGGAATCTCAGCCCAGAGCCTGACGGCGAAAGATACGCCGAAAACCGAAAAGCTTAGGCATATTACCAACTACGATTACGAATAATCGTTCATTGAGTCGATTTACTAGATTTTACTACTTGATTTAGTAGCCAGGAACAATCAGCTACTTCAACCACGTATATCCTTTTCCGTGACGTGTCAATGGATGCCATTGAGAGTATTTATGATTCTATGTGAAAATTTGTGATGTGGAAACTTTTGATGTGACAATTTTTGATGTGAAAAGTTTTGATGCGAAACGTTTTTGTGTGAAAATTTTTTATATGGAAATTTTTGATGTGAAAATTTTTTATGTGGAAATTTTTGATGTGAAAATTTTTTATATGGAAATTTTTTATGTGAAAATTTTTGATGTGGAAAATTTTTATGTGGAAATTTTTTATGTGGAAATTTTTTATGCGAAAATTTTTTGTGTGAAAATTTTTGATGTGGGAATTTTTGATGTGGGAATTTTTGATGTGGCTCTGATCGTAAAAGGTGGAATTTGATGCGAAGTTCTTTGCGAAAATTTTGGTTTTATCAGATGCTAGGGATATCGTTTCTGGTCCATTAATGATGAATGGAATAGAGGTCTTACATTCGTCAAAAATCGCTCAAATAATCTAAAATTAACAGATTAGGCACATGCCTTTTTCGTGTTTTCTCTGGACCTTTTGCAGTGGGGTTGGGCAGTTTTAAAAAGCGGTTTTCGTTTCAGAGGATCTGTTTCTTTAAAAACAATTGAAATGGTAATTTCCGTGAGTAATGACGGTGACACATTCAGGTATGTACCACATTAACAGAGACACGTTTTTTTTTGTTTTTTGTTTTTTTGTTTTGTTTCAAAAGAGACAATCCCAGTAGGATGGACACCTGAGACAGAAGAAAGGACACTACTTCCATCAAGAATAATAAATTTTATGCAGCTCAAGCATGTCAAAAAGATTAGTTTCTTTTACTCATTATGAACTGTGCATGATTATCAAATAACACTTCTTTTAAATTAAGACGAATATCACAAACGCAGTTTTAAAAGTAGATATAGTAGTGATAGTTTAGTAACACAACGTTGCCCGGGAGTCATAAAATTAATATCCTTTTGTTTAACATAGAAGTAACCACTTATCAAGGCCCAAAGGCCACTCTAGGATAAGGGTTAAAGAGTGTGTAGTAGTCAATGGGACAATATCGTAGTAATCGTTAGTAGTGCAAATTTGGTAAATTAGATTGCTTAAGTGGAACAGCTCATCAAGAACTTGTTTACATTGGACTTGAAGACGACCATATTGTAGTCAGCTGGAAAGCAGGCAAATGGAACACAGTTCCACATGTGGGAAGTTTTTAGAAAGAAGCTTTGTTCATGGAATCTACGTTTAGGTTTAGTAACAGATATCATTACTAATTGTAGAATATTTATACAAACCTTCATGAATGCTGTCTGTCTTTTTCGTTCCTGTGGAATAACTTTCCATAGAATTCTCTTCCTTGTAAATAAACGTTTCGATTAGTCCCCCGCCCCCTCCAAAAACATAGCTTCCCAATAAACACGTTTAAATATTAAACGATTCTTGCAAAAACATAATCTTTTGTTTACTCTCGGCATCATCGTAATTCCCGCATTCTTTATTTTATCATTCAGTCCTCACATTCCATCATAGATGATTCTGACAATAGGGAAATAATTGCTGGGTTTTTTTGTGTGTTACAATAATGAATAATCTTTGAAGTTAGCGTAGTAATTTTGGTACTTGTACAGTTTAAACAAGACAATAAAAAATGAAAATATCGAAAAAAGTTTATATTGTATGTATCCGTTATGGAATGAAGTTCTCCAAAGAAAATTTCACTTAATTTCATCAAGTAGTTTTTTTTTTAGTTTTGTTTTTTTTACAGCGAAAAAACAATTTGTTATGATACCGAGCAAAAGGTTCGCTTTTTAGGAAGAAAACCTAGTATTAAAGATGGGGAGGGAGTTCGGCCCTTTCAATTGAGTTATCTCCCCGTGGCGTGTTCTAAAAATCCAAGCAAAAATTTAAAAATTCAAAGATGTCTACCTTCAACGTGCTGTCATAAAAACGTGTTTTTCCGTTGTAAAATAAAAAAACAAAAAAACTATTGGATCAAATTAAGTGACATTTTTTTTCAGAGATCTTCAGTTAAAAACGGATACATACAATATAACCTTTTTTTCGATATTTTCATTTTTTAATGTCTTGATTAAACTGTACAAGTACCGTAATTTTAGACGATTACATCAGGTTATTTTGCCTGGAGTGATTTCCATAGCGAATGCGCAAATATAGAAATAATTAAACTTCAAACAAATAAAATCTCATCGAATTACCTTCGATACCACAACCAATCAAGCACACAACTACGGTTGACAAACGAACACGAGAAATAAGCTGATAAACACTACATTAGTACTTTGTCTACGAAGATGAAAAAGTGAATAGAAAAAAAAATCACACAATTACACGCACATTTTATGTAGGCACAGACAATACTTCATAAACACTATGAAGACACACGTGTATACGTAATCATGCGCACAGATATGAAATGACCGGTTGACGTCAAGGACAGATAATCGAGTTGAAATATTTTTTATCGTAGTTTATTTTATTTCATTTCTCCTGATGTTTTATCACACACACACATATATATATATATATATATATATATATATATATATATATATATAGTAATGTGATCGATAATTTAAAATTCAAATTAAAATTAAAAATCTGTTTCATAAGAAGGAGCACAACAAAGTCAATAATTTGTACGATCGTTTCGGAAACGATGTTTCTATTGCGATAGACATTAAGTCATGGACAATAATTTTGACATATAGTTTTTTTTTAAACAAAGTCTCCTCATTAGCAAAAGTATTGGGTGGGTTTTTTTATATATATAAAAGACACCATAAATAAACCTACCCCTTTTTAAGTAAGGCAGATGTATCTTTTAATTGTTCGCCTTTGGAAAATCGTAATTATCGTCAAAGCATTCATTTGGATGTTGATTGTAGCTTATAAATGCACGAAATGTTGAATTTTCAAAGTGAACGCCAATGGAACATTTTTAGCAGTTAGAATATGTTAGTAACACCTAATTTAAAATTAAGTAAATACAATCTGCTCTTTACGCTACAACAGTGGAGGTGAGGAATTCGAAACTTACACCGCTACAACAATATATATATATATATATATCCACTGTTGTAGCCTTGCAGGTTCACAATAGTCAAGACAAACACAGTGGTATGGTTAACAAAAAAGGTGCATTAGCAAAAGTATCTTATAGAAGTATATGTCATAACTCTAGGTGTCATAACTAGGACAATAGAATATTCTTTTCAGTGTTTTCATTCTAGAGTATAGATTCGGCACAGTTAATCAACCAAAAAGCACACCATTCTATATAAAAACATACGATATCATCGGATATATACTCCAGAGTCAAAATAATAAAAGGAATATTCTGTCGCCCACGCCTGAGTCATAACTAGAACGAAGTGTTATCCAATAACGTGGAATATCTAACTATATTTATAGTGTTTAGGTAAGTTCATTATTTCTAAAATAGGTATATCAACTTACCTCATAACAAACAGAGCAGAGAAAAAAGAGAATATATACATATATATATATATATATATATATATAGAGAGAGAGAGAGAGAGAGAGAGAGAGAGAGACGTACAGTAATTTTATAATTTTTTTTTCTAATCTTAACATGTGTTGCATTTGATTGTAAAAGTATAGTGATATAGTTTGAGTTGTGATGTAAAATATTATTATTATTATTATTATTATTATTATTATTATTATTATTGGCTTACAAGGAGCTTTCACACAGGTCATCAAAGATCTCTCCTTGAAAACAGCCTGTAGTGTTCCCTGGAAGCTGAGTGACAACAAGTCTCCCCAGATTTCCAGTACTCTCCACCTCTTTCGATAGTATTTACAAATAAATTTGCATTATCGCAACAACTGCTTGCCATTGATTTCCTATTGGCAGCGGCTATTGGTCTTCACTGGAATTTGAGTGGCAATAAGCTTCCCCAAATTATTTATTATTATTATTATTATTATTATTATTTGTACTAGTAGTATGCTTTAAGTGTGAAATCATTAATTCGATTTGTTCATTCACGTTATAATAATGGATTCGTTTTAATAAGGACTTATTTTATATTTTGTAATTCGATAAATAGTTTTTTTAGTGAAAAAGATTGTTTGTACAGCTATTTCGTAGCGATGAGGTCATTCACTCTTGGAATTTAAGCTAGTTGATTTTTCATAACTATTAAACGTATTAGTAGAGGTGTCAATAAAAATATCAAGGAATTGGTTATTATTTACACTTAATTCAACGGTAATTTTTAACAGGTCTTGTAATTTGTGTATTTGATAGTCAATCGAAATAGATAAATAGCTTTTTTAAAGTTATTCAGTTATTCCTTTTTTGGGGTTTTGCATATAAATTTCGCTAAACATCCGGAGGAGAACTGAGTCAATCGACACTGTTATTTCGAGTGCAAATGTTTTTCTTGAAATCAAAACAGTACAAAGAGAATTAATGGTAGCTTTTTAAGTATATGTCTTAAAGGAAAGACAGATAATAATTATTACATATAATATTGATAACTATATCGGCTGTTTTTAGATATACGGCATAATCGAGGTGAAACACAGGTTCTCGTCAGATCACCGAAGTTAAGCAACATTGAGCCTGGTTAGTACCAGATGAGTGACCATTTGGGAATTCTAGGCGCTGTATGTGCTCTTCGCTTATCTCGGCATTTGTTTCCAGTCGTCCTGTATATATGCTTCCCTTGCTACTGGTATTTAAGAAAGTCGACTCAGGAGACGTGTGGTTGAAGATTGCGCACCGCACCTCCTGTCAAAAGAATTTCACGTGTAGGTACTCCTTCATGGGCATTCAGAGACTGGAGGGGCCCCTTTTTGTTTTGGGATGAAATAATGACGAGTTGTTTTTATTGGTGAAGATAGATGTATAAATAAAAGCTGGAGAAAAGGAGGGAATTAAAAAAAATACGACACATAGTTTTAAATAGCATGTTAAGAACATGAAAATAATACATTTTGAAACAAACTTATCAAAAGTAAAAAAAAAAATACGACACATAGTTTTAAATAGCATGTTAAGAACATGAAAATAATACATTTTGAAACTAACTTATCAAAAGTAAAAAAAAAAAAATACGACACATAGTTTTAAATAGCATGTTAAGAACATGAAAATAATACATTTTGAAACTAACTTATCAAAAGTAAAAAAAAAATACGACACATAGTTTTAAATAGCATGTAAAGAACATGAAAATAATACATTTTGAAACTAACTTATCAAAAGTAAAAAAAAAAATACGACACATAGTTTTAAATAGCATGTAAAGAACATGAAAATAATACATTTTGAAACTAACTTATCAAAAGTAAAAAAGAAAATACGACACATAGTTTTAAATAGCATGTTAAGAACATGAAAATAATACATTTTGAAACTAACTTATCAAAAGTAAAAAAAAATACGACACATAGTATTAAATAGCATGTTAAGAACATGAAAATAATACATTTTGAAACTAACTTATCAAAAGTAAAAAAAAAATACGACACATAGTTTTAAATAGCATGTAAAGAACATGAAAATAATACATTTTGAAACTAACTTATCAAAAGTAAAAAAAAAATACGACACATAGTTTTAAATAGCATGTAAAGAACATGAAAATAATACATTTTGAAACTAACTTATCAAAATTAAAAACAATACGACACATAGTATTAAATAGCATGTTAAGAACATGAAAATAATACATTTTGAAACTAACTTATCAAAAGTAAAAAAAAAATACGACACAGTTTTAAATAGCATGTAAAGAACATGAAAATATTACATTTTGAAACTAACTTATCAAAAGTAAAAAAAAAAATACGACACATAGTTTTAAATAGCATGTAAAGAACATGAAAATAATACATTTTGAAACTAACTTATCAAAAGTAAAAAAAAAATACGACACATAGTTTTAAATAGCATGTAAAGAACATGAAAATAATACATTTTGAAACTAACTTATCAAAAGTAAAAAAAAAAATACGACACATAGTTTTAAATAGCATGTAAAGAACATGAAAATAATACATTTTGAAACTAACTTATCAAAAGTACAACAAAAA
Organism: Euprymna scolopes; assembly: GCF_053919585.1. Classification (NCBI taxonomy): domain Eukaryota; kingdom Metazoa; phylum Mollusca; class Cephalopoda; order Sepiida; family Sepiolidae; genus Euprymna; species Euprymna scolopes. The sequence continues at coordinate 174,440,851 of NC_136482.1, forward strand.
ATACGACACATAGTTTTAAATAGCATGTTAAGAACATGAAAATAATACATTTTGAAACTAACTTATCGAAAGTAAAAAAAAAAAATACGACACATAGTTTAAAGTAGCATGTTAAGAACATGAAAATAATACATTTTGAAACTAACTTATCAAAATTAAAAAAAATACGACACATAGTATTAAATAGCATGTTAAGAACATGAAAATAATACATTTTGAAACTAACTTATCAAAAGTAAAAAAAAAAATACGACACATAGTTTTAAATAGCATGTAAAGAACATGAAAATAATACATTTTGAAACTAACTTATCAAAAGTAAAAAAAAAATACGACACATAGTTTTAAATAGCATGTTAAGAACATGAAAATAATACATTTTGAAACTAACTTATCAAAATTAAAAAAAAAAATACGACACATAGTTTTAAATAGCATGTTAAGAACATGAAAATAATACATTTTGAAACTAACTTATCAAAAGTAAAAAAAATACGACACATAGTATTAAATAGCATGTAAAGAACATGAAAATAATACATTTTGAAACTAACTTATCAAAAGTAAAAAAAAAATTACGACACATAGTTTTAAATAGCATGTTAAGAACATGAAAATAATACATTTTGAAACTAACTTATCAAAATTAAAAAAAATACGACACATAGTATTAAATAGCATGTAAAGAACATGAAAATAATACATTTTGAAACTAACTCATCAAAATTAAAAAAAATACGACACATAGTTTTAAATAGCATGTAAAGAACATGAAAATAATACATTTTGAAACTAACTTATCAAAAGTAAAAAAAAAATACGACACATAGTTTTAAATAGCATGTTAAGAACATGAAAATAATACATTTTGAAACTAACTTATCAAAAGTAAAAAAAAAATACGACACATAGTTTTAAATAGCATGTTAAGAACATGAAAATAATACATTTTGAAACAAACTTATCAAAATTTAAAAAAATACGACACATAGTATTAAATAGCATGTTAAGAACATGAAAATAATACATTTTGAAACTAACTTATCAAAAGTAAAAAAAAAATACGACACATAGTTTTAAATAGCATGTAAAGAACATGAAAATAATACATTTTGAAACTAACTTATCAAAAGTAAAAAAAAAAATACGACACATAGTTTTAAATAGCATGTAAAGAACATGAAAATAATACATTTTGAAACTAACTTATCAAAATTAAAAAAAATACGACACATAGTATTAAATAGCATGTAAAGAACATGAAAATAATACATTTTGAAACTAACTTATCAAAAGTAAAAAAAAAAATACGACACATAGTTTTAAATAGCATGTAAAGAACATGAAAATAATACATTTTGAAACTAACTTATCAAAAGTAAAAAAAAAAATACGACACAGTTTTAAATAGCATGTAAAGAACATGAAAATAATACATTTTGAAACTAACTTATCAAAAGTAAAAAAAAAAATACGACACATAGTTTTAAATAGCATGTAAAGAACATGAAAATAATACATTTTGAAACTAACTTATCAAAATTAAAAAAAATACGACACATAGTATTAAATAGCATGTAAAGAACATGAAAATAATACATTTTGAAACTAACTTATCAAAAGTAAAAAAAAAAATACGACACATAGTTGTAAATAGCATGTAAAGAACATGAAAATAATACATTTTGAAACTAACTTATCGAAAGTAAAAAAAAAAATACGACACATAGTTTTAAATAGCATGTTAAGAACATGAAAATAATACATTTTGAAACTAACTTATCAAAAGTAAAAAAAATACGACACATAGTTTTAAATAGCATGTAAAGAACATGAAAATAATACATTTTGAAACTAACTTATCAAAAGTAAAAAAAAAATACGACACATAGTTTTAAATAGCATGTAAAGAACATGAAAATAATACATTTTGAAACTAACTTATCAAAAGTAAAAAAAAAAATACGACACATAGTTTTAAATAGCATGTAAAGAACATGAAAATAATACATTTTGAAACTAACTTATCAAAAGTAAAAAAAAAATACGACACATAGTTTTAAATAGCATGTAAAGAACATGAAAATAATACATTTTGAAACTAACTTAACAAAATTAAAAAAAATACGACACATAGTTTTAAATAGCATGTTAAGAACATGAAAATAATACATTTTGAAACTAACTTATCAAAATTAAAAAAAATACGACACATAGAATTAAATAGCATGTTAAGAACATGAAAATAATACATTTTGAAACTAACTTATCAAAATTAAAAAAAATACGACACATAGTATTAAATAGCATGTTAAGAACATGAAAATAATACATTTTGAAACTAACTTATCAAAAGTAAAAAAAAAAATACGACACATAGTTTTAAATAGCATGTAAAGAACATGAAAATAATACATTTTGAAACTAACTTATCAAAAGTAAAAAAAAAAATACGACACATAGTTTTAAATAGCATGTAAAGAACATGAAAATAATACATTTTGAAACTAACTTATCAAAAGTAAAAAAAAAATACGACACATAGTTTTAAATAGCATGTAAAGAACATGAAAATAATACATTTTGAAACTAACTTATCAAAATTAAAAAAAATACGACACATAGTATTAAATAGCATGTAAAGAACATGAAAATAATACATTGTTAAACTAACTTATCAAAAGTAAAAAAAAAAACGACACATAGTTTTAAATAGCATGTAAAGAACATGAAAATAATACATTTTGAAACTAACTTATCAAAAGTAAAAAAAATAATACGACACATAGTTTTAAATAGCATGTAAAGAACATGAAAATAATACATTTTGAAACTAACTTATCAAAAGTAAAAAAAAAATACGACACATAGTTTTAAATAGCATGTAAAGAACATGAAAATAATACATTTTGAAACTAACTTATCAAAAGTAAAAAAAAAAAATACGACACATAGTTTTAAATAGCATGTAAAGAACATGAAAATAATACATTTTGAAACTAACTTATCAAAAGTAAAAAAAAAAATACGACACATAGTTTTAAATAGCATGTAAAGAACATGAAAATAATACATTTTGAAACTAACTTATCAAAAGTAAAAAAAAAAATACGACACATAGTTTTAAATAGCATGTAAAGAACATGAAAATAATACATTTTGAAACTAACTTATCAAAATTAAAAAAAAAAAATACGACACATAGTTTTAAATAGCATGTAAAGAACATGAAAATAATACATTTTGAAACTAACTTATCAAAAGTAAAAAAAAAAAATACGACACATAGTTTTAAGTAGCATGTTAAGAACATGAAAATAATACATTTTGAAACTAACTTATCAAAAGTAAAAAAAAAAATACGACACATAGTTTTAAATAGCATGTAAAGAACATGAAAATAATACATTTTGAAACTAACTTAACAAAATTAAAAAAAATACGACACATAGTTTTAAATAGCATGTAAAGAACATGAAAATAATACATTTTGAAACTAACTTATCAAAAGTAAAAAAAAAAATACGACACATAGTTTTAAATAGCATGTAAAGAACATGAAAATAATACATTTTGAAACTAACTTATCAAAAGTAAAAAAAAAAATACGACACATAGTTTTAAATAGCATGTAAAGAACATGAAAATAATACATTTTGAAACTAACTTATCAAAATTAAAAAAAATACGACACATAGTATTAAATAGCATGTAAAGAACATGAAAATAATACATTTTGAAACTAACTTATCAAAAGTAAAAAAAAAAATACGACACATAGTTGTAAATAGCATGTAAAGAACATGAAAATAATACATTTTGAAACTAACTTATCGAAAGTAAAAAAAAAAATACGACACATAGTTTTAAATAGCATGTTAAGAACATGAAAATAATACATTTTGAAACTAACTTATCAAAAGTAAAAAAAATACGACACATAGTTTTAAATAGCATGTAAAGAACATGAAAATAATACATTTTGAAACTAACTTATCAAAAGTAAAAAAAAAATACGACACATAGTTTTAAATAGCATGTAAAGAACATGAAAATAATACATTTTGAAACTAACTTATCAAAAGTAAAAAAAAAAATACGACACATAGTTTTAAATAGCATGTAAAGAACATGAAAATAATACATTTTGAAACTAACTTATCAAAAGTAAAAAAAAAATACGACACATAGTTTTAAATAGCATGTAAAGAACATGAAAATAATACATTTTGAAACTAACTTAACAAAATTAAAAAAAATACGACACATAGTTTTAAATAGCATGTTAAGAACATGAAAATAATACATTTTGAAACTAACTTATCAAAATTAAAAAAAATACGACACATAGAATTAAATAGCATGTTAAGAACATGAAAATAATACATTTTGAAACTAACTTATCAAAATTAAAAAAAATACGACACATAGTATTAAATAGCATGTTAAGAACATGAAAATAATACATTTTGAAACTAACTTATCAAAAGTAAAAAAAAAAATACGACACATAGTTTTAAATAGCATGTAAAGAACATGAAAATAATACATTTTGAAACTAACTTATCAAAAGTAAAAAAAAAAATACGACACATAGTTTTAAATAGCATGTAAAGAACATGAAAATAATACATTTTGAAACTAACTTATCAAAAGTAAAAAAAAAATACGACACATAGTTTTAAATAGCATGTAAAGAACATGAAAATAATACATTTTGAAACTAACTTATCAAAAGTAAAAAAAATACGACACATAGTATTAAATAGCATGTAAAGAACATGAAAATAATACATTGTTAAACTAACTTATCAAAAGTAAAAAAAAAAAACGACACATAGTTTTAAATAGCATGTAAAGAACATGAAAATAATACATTTTGAAACTAACTTATCAAAAGTAAAAAAAATAATACGACACATAGTTTTAAATAGCATGTAAAGAACATGAAAATAATACATTTTGAAACTAACTTATCAAAAGTAAAAAAAAAATACGACACATAGTTTTAAATAGCATGTAAAGAACATGAAAATAATACATTTTGAAACTAACTTATCAAAAGTAAAAAAAAAAAATACGACACATAGTTTTAAATAGCATGTAAAGAACATGAAAATAATACATTTTGAAACTAACTTATCAAAAGTAAAAAAAAAAATACGACACATAGTTTTAAATAGCATGTAAAGAACATGAAAATAATACATTTTGAAACTAACTTATCAAAAGTAAAAAAAAAAATACGACACATAGTTTTAAATAGCATGTAAAGAACATGAAAATAATACATTTTGAAACTAACTTATCAAAATTAAAAAAAAAAATACGACACATAGTTTTAAATAGCATGTAAAGAACATGAAAATAATACATTTTGAAACTAACTTATCAAAAGTAAAAAAAAAAAATACGACACATAGTTTTAAGTAGCATGTTAAGAACATGAAAATAATACATTTTGAAACTAACTTATCAAAAGTAAAAAAAAAAATACGACACATAGTTTTAAATAGCATGTAAAGAACATGAAAATAATACATTTTGAAACTAACTTAACAAAATTAAAAAAAATACGACACATAGTTTTAAATAGCATGTTAAGAACATGAAAATAATACATTTTGAAACTAACTTATCAAAATTAAAAAAAAAAAATACGACACATAGTTTTAAGTAGCATGTAAAGAACATGAAAATAATACATTTTGAAACTAACTTATCAAAATTAAAAAAAAAAAATACGACACATAGTTTTAAATAGCATGTAAAGAACATGAAAATAATACATTTTGAAACTAACTTATCAAAATTAAAAAAAAAAAATACGACACATAGTTTTAAATAGCATGTAAAGAACATGAAAATAATACATTTTGAAACTAACTTATCAAAAGTAAAAAAAAAAATACGACACATAGTTTTAAATAGCATGTAAAGAACATGAAAATAATACATTTTGAAACTAACTTATCAAAAGTAAAAAAAAAAATACGACACATAGTTTTAAATAGCATGTAAAGAACATGAAAATAATACATTTTGAAACTAACTTATCAAAAGTAAAAAAAAAAATACGACACATAGTTTTAAATAGCATGTTAAGAACATGAAAATAATACATTTTGAAACTAACTTATCAAAATTTAAAAAAATACGACACATAGTATTAAATAGCATGTTAAGAACATGAAAATAATACATTTTGAAACTAACTTATCAAAAGTAAAAAAAAAAATACGACACATAGTTTTAAATAGCATGTAAAGAACATGAAAATAATACATTTTGAAACTAACTTATCAAAAGTAAAAAAAAAAATACGACACATAGTTTTAAATAGCATGTTAAGAACATGAAAATAATACATTTTGAAACTAACTTATCAAAATTTAAAAAAATACGACACATAGTATTAAATAGCATGTTAAGAACATGAAAATAATACATTTTGAAACTAACTTATCAAAAGTAAAAAAAAAAATACGACACATAGTTTTAAATAGCATGTAAAGAACATGAAAATAATACATTTTGAAACTAACTTATCAAAATTAAAAAAAAAAAATACGACACATAGTTTTAAGTAGCATGTTAAGAACATGAAAATAATACATTTTGAAACTAACTTATCAAAAGTAAAAAAAAAAATACGACACATAGTTTTAAATAGCATGTAAAGAACATGAAAATAATACATTTTGAAACTAACTTATCAAAAGTAAAAAAAAAAATACGACACATAGTTTTAAATAGCATGTAAAGAACATGAAAATAATACATTTTGAAACTAACTTATCAAAAGTAAAAAAAAAAATACGACACATAGTTTTAAATAGCATGTAAAGAACATGAAAATAATACATTTTGAAACTAACTTATCAAAAGTAAAAAAAAAAATACGACACATAGTTTTAAATAGCATTTAAAGAACATGAAAATAATACATTTTGAAACTAACTTATCAAAAGTAAAAAAAAAAATACGACACATAGTTTTAAATAGCATGTAAAGAACATGAAAATAATACATTTTGAAACTAACTTATCAAAAGTAAAAAAAAAAATACGACACATAGTTTTAAATAGCATGTAAAGAACATGAAAATAATACATTTTGAAACTAACTTATCAAAAGTAAAAAAAAAATACGACACATAGTTTTAAATAGCATGTAAAGAACATGAAAATAATACATTTTGAAACTAACTTATCAAAAGTAAAAAAAAAAATACGACACATAGTTTTAAATAGCATTTAAAGAACATGAAAATAATACATTTTGAAACTAACTTATCAAAAGTAAAAAAAAAAATACGACACATAGTTTTAAATAGCATGTAAAGAACATGAAAATAATACATTTTGAAACTAACTTATCAAAAGTAAAAAAAAAAATACGACACATAGTTTTAAATAGCATGTAAAGAACATGAAAATAATACATTTTGAAACTAACTTATCAAAAGTAAAAAAAAAAATACGACACATAGTTTTAAATAGCATGTTAAGAACATGAAAATAATACATTTTGAAACTAACTTATCAAAATTTAAAAAAATACGACACATAGTATTAAATAGCATGTTAAGAACATGAAAATAATACATTTTGAAACTAACTTATCAAAATTAAAAAAAATACGACACATAGTATTAAATAGCATGTTAAGAACATGAAAATAATACATTTTGAAACTAACTTATCAAAATTAAAAAAAAAATACGACACATAGTTTTAAATAGCATGTAAAGAACATGAAAATAATACATTTTGAAACTAACTTATCAAAAGTAAAAAAAAATACGACACATAGTATTAAATAGCATGTTAAGAACATGAAAATAATACATTTTGAAACTAACTTATCAAAAGTAAAAAAAAAAATACGACACATAGTTTTAAATAGCATGTTAAGAACATGAAAATAATACATTTTGAAACTAACTTATCAAAAGTAAAAAAAAAATACGACACATAGTTTTAAATAGCATGTAAAGAACATGAAAATAATACATTTTGAAACTAACTTAACAAAATTAAATAAAATACGACACATAGTATTAAATAGCATGTTAAGAACATGAAAATAATACATTTTGAAACTAACTTATCAAAATTAAAAAAAAAAATACGACACATAGTATTAAATAGCATGTAAAGAACATGAAAATAATACATTTTGAAACTAACTTACAAAAGTAAAAAAAAAAATACGACACATAGTTTTAAATAGCATGTAAAGAACATGAAAATAATACATTTTGAAACTAACTTAACAAAATTAAATAAAATACGACACATAGTATTAAATAGCATGTTAAGAACATGAAAATAATACATTTTGAAACTAACTTATCAAAATTAAAAAAAATACGACACATAGTATTAAATAGCATGTTAAGAACATGAAAATAATACATTTTGAAACTAACTTATCAAAATTAAAAAAAATACGACACATAGTTTTAAATAGCATTTAAAGAACATGAAAATAATACATTTTGAAACTAACTTATCAAAAGTAAAAAAAAAAATACGACACATAGTTTTAAATAGCATGTAAAGAACATGAAAATAATACATTTTGAAACTAACTTATCAAAAGTAAAAAAAAAATACGACACATAGTTTTAAGTAGCATGTAAAGAACATGAAAATAATACATTTTGAAACTAACTTATCAAAAGTAAAAAAAAAAATACGACACATAGTTTTAAATAGCATGTTAAGAACATGAAAATAATACATTTTGAAACTAAATTATCAAAAGTAAAAAAAATAATACGACACATAGTTTTAAATAGCATGTAAAGAACATGAAAATAATACATTTTGAAACTAACTTATCAAAAGTAAAAAAAAAAAATACGACACATAGTTTTAAATAGCATGTAAAGAACATGAAAATAATACATTTTGAAACTAACTTATCAAAAGTAAAAAAAAAAATACGACACATAGTTTTAAATAGCATGTAAAGAACATGAAAATAATACATTTTGAAACTAACTTATCAAAAGTAAAAAAAAAATACGACACATAGTTTTAAATAGCATGTAAAGAACATGAAAATAATACATTTTGAAACTAACTTATCAAAAGTAAAAAAAAAAATACGACACATAGTTTTAAATAGCATGTAAAGAACATGAAAATAATACATTTTGAAACTAACTTATCAAAAGTAAAAAAAAAAATACGACACATAGTTTTAAATAGCATGTAAAGAACATGAAAATAATACATTTTGAAACTAACTTATCAAAAGTAAAAAAAAAATACGACACATAGTTTTAAATAGCATGTAAAGAACATGAAAATAATACATTTTGAAACTAACTTAACAAAATTAAAAAAAATACGACACATAGTTTTAAATAGCATGTTAAGAACATGAAAATAATACATTTTGAAACTAACTTATCAAAATTAAAAAAAATACGACACATAGTATTAAATAGCATGTTAAGAACATGAAAATAATACATTTTGAAACTAACTTATCAAAATTAAAAAAAATACGACACATAGTATTAAATAGCATGTTAAGAACATGAAAATAATACATTTTGAAACTAACTTATCAAAAGTAAAAAAAAAAAATACTTGAAGCTATCTTTATTCAAACTTAGAAATAAATAACATGACGTATAAAATTAGGGATAACATTCTAAAACGTTTAACGTAATACACTTCATCGTTAAACGCTAATTCTGGCGTCCTGGAATTGAAGATTTAACGTTTCTCCTGAAACTGCACCGGCTTTTCTCTTTGGTGTCAAATTTACTCTAATGCGCGTTGTCGTCTGCCTTTGTAAATTCTCTCAGGTTTTGGTCCATCTCTTTCGTAACTTTAAGATCATTCGATGAAGAATCGAAAATGTTAGTGATAAACAAGGAACATTCATTAATATTTGTGATTTTATCACCAGAACGATCCTTCGAAAACTTATAAAAATAAAATATATAATCAAGAAGAAGAATTATTTTATGTCTAACAATGTTTTCTTAAATGAAAGAATGCTGCATAAACATACACACAATCTCTCTCTCTCTCTCTCTCTCTATATATATATATATATATATATATATATATATATATATATATATATATATTGGGCCTTGATAAGTGGTGAACTCCATGTAAGATATATATATATATATATATATATATATATATATATATATATATATATATATATATATATATATATTCAAGCAAATATTATTAAATGCACAACGGAAACACATTGCTTTATGATTGTTCTTTTTTAAATTTTTCGATTTTTCGTATAATCTTTTTTGTATCAAAATAAAAAATATTAACACAAGTTCCATAGTTGTTGCTGTCATGAGCGCTTTCGATTCGTCCACGAATCATCATCAGGCGTTGAAGTAAAAGTCCGAAGGAGCGAAAATAAGAATCAAAAGTGAAAACTAAAATATACAGTAAACGACGAGGAGTTAAACTATATAGAGTCGATGAAAAACCGATTAAAAATAAAGGTCGATTAAAATTCAAGTATTAAAATCAGCAAGTTCGTGGATGCCGTTAACAAAGTCCGTCCAAGACATTTTAGATCGCGATATCATTTATAGTGGGTTGAAGGGTTCATGATGCTTCAAGAATTTTTAATTTTTTGATATTATTTTCATGTATAATTTTTATGTTGTCAACGAGGAACTTTCTAAGATTGGAGGAGAAAAGTTATGTTCTTTTATCAAATGTTTATATATAGAACTAGTGTTGTTTAGATGCATGGTTATTCGCCGGGACAATATTGTCGTTGTATGCCCAATGTATGTATTATTTTCGGAGTTGCATTCACCCATGGAGCATTTAAATTTATACATTACATTGGTTTGTTCCAACGTTTTTATAGTCGGTGAGGAGGTTTTGTGTTCTATACTTCTTGTAGTAGATAATAAATTTAATTTTAGAATTACTGCCAAAAGGCGTATGCTCTACGTATGATATTTTTAGTTGCGTGTTCTTCAATTCGGTGTCATTTAAAAAAAAAAAGTTTTATTATTATTACATTTTCACCCCAAACAAGGCAAATTGCCACTTTGGTGTAAGGGGCTACTATCAGGGGCAACAACTACTGGGGTACTATGTAGGGATTTGGGCAGCAAGATGTCGGTTCACGTTACACTTGAACTTCTGCACGTCAGTACTGTTGGGGAAGCAGGGACCTGGAATGGAATTCCAGAGTCTAGCGGTTCTGGGGAAGAAACTATTGGAGTAAAAAGATCTTTTACATCTAGGGATTTCTACAGTGTTGGGTGGGATTTAGCAGCCTGTCGGGTTTGTCGAGGGTGCTCACGTCGTGGGGGCACAAGTGTCTGTAGTTCGTCAGAGCATTCACCACTAAAATACTTGTAGAAAAGGCAGAGGGATGCAACATTTCGTCGATAGGACAGAGGCTGAAGTTTAGATGCCAGTTCAGGGCCTATCAGGTTTGCGACTCTCTTTTGAACCTTGTCAAGGATCGAGAGACTAGTAGCAGATGCACCAGCCCAGATGTGACAGCAATACTCCATACATGGGCGAATGGTGGCCTTATAGAGGTACAGGATACTTTCGGGTGTTAGTAGTTGTCTAGCACGGTAGAGAGAGCCCACCTTTCTTGCAGCGGCCCTGGCAATGCCTTCAATGTAATTGTTCCAACTCATGTTTCCTGTGAACGTTAGGCCAAGGAGTTTGAAAGATGTACTCACAGATAAAGAGTCGTTTGCCATTGCTATAGGTGGTAGAGAGGGTTTCTTGTAATTATTGAATGAAACTAGTTTAGTCTTGGCAGCATTGAACGCGACCAACCACTTTTGTCCCCATTCCACCACAGATTGGAGGTCTTCCTTTAGTGTTTCTGCCATTTCGTTAGAAATGTGTTCATTCGTCTTCCTGTCGTGCCTGCCATAGAGTGTAGTGCCATCAGGATATATACCCATCTCAGAGGCAATTTTGTCGGGGAGGTCATTTATGAATATCAGGAACAATAGAGGTGCAAGGATAGAAACCTGGGGCACCCCCGCATTTATATCATATTGTTTAGATGTATGACCGTCGAGGACAATCTGGATTTTTCTCTTATCTAAGAAGGATTTAATTATGTTAAGTATTCTACCAGTGATACCGTATGATCTAATTTTCCTGAGGAAACCCTCATGCCATACCCTGTCAAAAGCCTTAGATATATCTTGAGCTACCGCTCTGCCCTCCCCTGCTTTGTCCAATGAATGGTATATTAATGGGGTTTGCATTGCAGTGTTGGCTAATATTATTATTAGGGTTTTCAAGGGATTGTAGCATTCGTTTTATTTGTTCATCAACAATGTAATTAGGAGAATAATTATTGATGAGTACTTGTTTAATGTTTTTTATTTCAATTAGTAATGCTTTTTGTGGATGATTATATATATATATATATATATATATATATATATATATATATATATATATATATATATATATATATATATAATTTTAGGCGTTGTTATTATTCCGAGGTAAGGTAACCAGTGAAGTATAACGAGGTTAATAAAAGAGTGCTCAATTCTGAAGTAGAGCAAGGTATATTTATTTGTTTTTACATAAGCAGTAATATATTGCTACACACTTATTAGCATGTTTCGGTCAGCTAGTTTTTAAAAACTAGAGACCTCTTCAGGAGGTCCTGGCTATATGAAAGCAAGAGGGGAGACTAAAGCTTGCTACTGTGGTTTCAAATAATCTGACATAACAGCAAAGGGAGATTGATTTCAAATATTTCTCATATGGTATATCTCCCCTCTTTTTGGAAATAGGGTACAATTATGAATATCTCCAGCATCAATTAATCTTTATACACTGTGAAATTCACTTTATGTATGAAAACCAAAAAAAGGGAGATATAACATATGAGAAATATTTGAAATAAAGTGCAGAGGTTTGGGGAAGTATCAGTATATATACTCGTAACCAAATTGAATATTGAAATACTATTATATTCGATTCTATGGGACAAAACACATTAAAATGCGCAGGCCTTTTGAAGATTATAATACTATTCTATGGTTACAATTTTATGACAATTACTAAAAAAAAAAAGAACCTATATTTTCAAACTAATAAAATATACTCAAATTTGCCTACACTTGTATACGTAATGTCCTAGCAGAACAGCTTTTTGGTTTGTAGCTTCTTTTGTCTCCCCTGTGGCCTTGCCAGATCAAAGAGGCCCGTTTCTGATCGGTGAGCATTTTCAGTTGAAATAAAGTCAGTCAATTTAGCTCATATTTGCAGATCAACATGTAATGATTAGATCACTCTGGCAGACATTAAAAGCATTTTAAAAAATAAATGTTTAAATTTCAACAGCATTTCAATCAGTTAACGGTGCCCGAGTGGATTGGGTCCTTGCTAATGAAGTCAGAAATGGTTTCTGTTGCCGGGTTCGAATCTATCGACCGGTGTTAATCGTGACACCCTGCATTGATGATTTCCGAAAGGATAAAATACAGTGTCTATAGGTATTTAATAATTATTATAGTAAATAAATAAATAAATATATATATATATATATATATATATATATATATATATATATATATATATATATATATATATATGCGCGCGTGCGTGCGTGTGTGTGACTTGAAAGTTATGAGGGATATCAAAATGTTGTTTGGGGCTCATTTTTGTTAGTCAGTGAAAATATATTAAATGACTCATAGCGAGTAACAAGTTCAGATTAAAATTACGCTTATCTCTGACCCCCCGCCCCTCGGGGATTACAATTGAATTAAGCGGGATTAAGAATCCTTTCGATTAACTTTTTTTGCATTACACGAAAAATAAAAACGAAAATACATTCAAATCATATCATTTTGTCTTACACCGGAAGTAAATAAACATTATGTTTAACACCGAAAGTGAACAAACCAACATTAAAATTCAAGTTTTTTTTTATTTTTAGGTCTACTATTGTTTATCTATGAGTGGCTTTGTCTGCCGGTCAGTCGAATTTTAGTATTTCTTCATAACTATTAATATTTTCAATAATTCAAGGTCAAACAATGCCAAAATATAGATAACATCCAAAAATATGCACTTTAAATAGGGAGTTAATTGATTCAAGAGATTCTTTTAGTATGTTTTTAATATTATTTTCTGTTTGTGTCTAGCAGAGAGGTTTGAAAAACCATTTCTGTCGTTAAACGAACGTCTGTTGAGAATAGTTATTCTTTTTAAATACATTTTAAAAATCACTCTTTTTTTAAATCTTAAAAATAGCAATTAATTTTAATGCATCTAAAGTATGAATATTATTTAATAAACACATTTTATGAATGATTAATATATTTTAAATACATCTTCAGCATAATAACTACTAGTGGAACGTGTGGAAATTCCAAAGGAGACTCATTCATATGTAATATATTGATGTTGGCATTCTGTAGATGTTCGGTGTAAATGGAGACGCTCTGATATTATTGTATCTCTTTTGATAAAACTGCAAAAGTATTTATCTAAGCTAGCAGGGATTCCCGGCGTAGATCGGTCGTAAAGTACGCTTAAATATGATATTTTAATTCTTGAAGATTTCGTATATATTATCATGTAGTTCATTATATATTATAAAGTTGCGGTTTCAAAAATAAAAAATATATCCATATGACTTGGGTGCATTAGCTTGAATCGCATTGCATTCATCAGTTGACGAATATCATCTTGAGGAATTTCTTGCCATATCTGATGCAATAATGCTAAAAGTTCAGGCTAGGAAGATGACTTCCTTTTCTTTTGCGACGGTTCCGATCCAATATATTCCAAAGGTTTTCAATTAAGTTCATATCCGGGTACTGACTTGGCCATGGAATTTTATTAATCCCACTTTTGCTCAACCAATATTGTGTTTGTCTAAGAGAATCACAAGGAGCTTCGTCTCCCATAATTAGAGAATTAACTTGGTTCATTTTATCTCTTCAGAATATTGGTACGAACCCTTCATACAATATTGAAACATATTAAGCAGAATTGATGTTTTCAGTGGCACTCCACCAGATCTGAGTGACCATCACCCCAAGGTGCCAGTCCTATTTCCTATTATTATTATTGTTATTACTATTCCAAATTCGACGGTGCTGTCAAAAGCTCGATACTCCAAAACTCGATAATTTGCTGTCTTATACACACTAGAGGACCTCCTGTACTGTCAAAACACGCAGCTTCAAAACTCGATACTCTGGTTTCAAAACTGGCAACTTCAAAACTCGATACTCGGCTGTTTTATACACACTAGAGGACCGCATATACTGTCAAAGCACGCATCTTCAAAACTATGCACTGCTGTCAAACCTCGATGCACTGCTGTCAAAACTCGCAACTTCAAAACTCGATACTCTGCTGGCTTATACACACTAGAGGACCACCTGCACTGTCAAAACTCGCAACTTCCAAACTCGGCACACTGCTGTCAAAACTTGATACTCTAACGTCCAACCAAAGTCTCTTTTTATTTAAACCGGAAGCACCTCATTTGCATATCCCACGTAATCTTTTCCGTGGCCGTCAAGTATATATTCTTTATAACAAAGGAGTCACCACTTACCAAGGCCCTGAGGCCACTCGAGGATAAGGGTTAATGAGTTTGCAGTAGTCATATATCATAGTAATTGTTAGAAGTGTAAATTTGGTAAATTAGATTACTTAGGGGGACGGCTCATCAAGAACTTGTTTACGTTGGACTTGAAGACAATCGTACTGTAGTCAGTTGGAAAGCAGGGAAACGGAAGAGAGTTCCACAGGTGTGTAGTTCTAAGAAATAATCTTTATTCATGGAATCTACGTTTAGTTTAGATAAAGAGTGTGGGAAATTATTGATAGTGATTTTGGCTAGACGAGTGTTTTTCGTGAAAGTCAGGCCAGGGGAACCATAAATTGGAGCTCAGACGAGCACTCGCCATGAAAATAACTATAAAGCAGAGACAGGCTTGCAAGGTCTCTTCTGTGGGAAGAGGTTGCAGGGAAAAAAAAAGGGATCCTCCACTAGTCTAAAAAGTCTATTTTCAACTCTGCCAAGGCTGGATAAGCTGCTTGTAGCAGCCCCTTCCCAGATCTGGCAACAGTACCCC
Source organism: Euprymna scolopes (assembly GCF_053919585.1). Taxonomy (NCBI): domain Eukaryota; kingdom Metazoa; phylum Mollusca; class Cephalopoda; order Sepiida; family Sepiolidae; genus Euprymna; species Euprymna scolopes. The sequence goes on from NC_136482.1 coordinate 174,456,968, forward strand.
ATCCTTGGACACACTTGGCTCTTATACATGTAGAGAATTGCAACAGCAGTGAGATATCTACTGGAACGGTAGAACGACCCCATTTTCTCAGCAGCTCTGGCAACGGATTTGATGTATATATTTCATCTCAGATCAGGAGTAAAGGTCAAGCCCAGAAGTTTGTCAAAACTTAGAGCCTCCTCAAGATGAGAGCCATCCATTTCAATTGATGCCAGACGGAGATCAAAGCGTTGATGATGGAAAGGTATATGTTTGGTCTTAGATGCATTAATATTAACTAGTTACCTCTTTCCCCATTGCACTACGTGCTCAAGATCAGAGGAGAGAGAATCAGAGAGAACTTGGTCATTTATGGTCTTTGATGTACTGCCATAGATGGTAGTGTTATCAGCATAAATGTCTACGAATGATGTAAGGATGCGATTCGGAAGATCATTAATGTAGATCAGGAAGAGAGTTGGGCTCAGGATTGACCGCTGATGGACTCCAGCATTAATACTATGAGCTTCTGATTTCTGCCCATCAACCACTACTCTTATGAACCTATCAGAGAGAAATGATTTAATAATTGTGAAGACATTTCCAGTTATACCATAGCTGGAGATTTTGTGAAGTAGGCCTTTATGCCATACACTATCAAAGGCCTTAGATATGTCAAGAGCAATTGTCATAGAAAGGAAGCCTCCCTCGAGAAATTCACTAATCCTATGAGATATAACCGTAGGCACATTTGCTGTATATCTAGCAGAACGGAAACCATATTGCATGTCACTAAGAATATATATTGGTCTGCACTGAGAGGGAGATAATCGATCACCTGAATTCTTTAATACAAGGCATACTGATGAGATTTTATAGGATGTTGGGAATCAATTTTCCTTAAGACAGCGCTTAAACAGCTTTGTAAGTATGGAAGCTAGTTCTGGTTGAATTTTTCATACTCTATCCGGCGCCATATTTCTTCTTTGCCTCCTTGTCGACAATTATGCTTATCATATCCCTGGCATTCTTTTCTATTTCACTCTTTTACAGTAAAAAATAACCATAAATATTTAATCTAGTATGAATTTATATTCTGAGAGATTTGAAATAGTCTCCGTAACTCGATCGGTTAACAAAACAAACATGGCGGCAATCTCATTGCGTAATATGATCGTCATTATTTTAAACTACTACTTAAAACTATATTCATCTTTATAAAAACCTTAATTCTTTGCAATTATTTCATGTGATCATTTTTGTTAATATTATATCGAACTTTAACATTTAACGGAAAAGAGATCTATGTAAATCTCCTGTAGCCGTAATGAGTTTACAATGACGGTCTAAACTTCAAAAGGAACATGTCTGCAAACAACACCGTAATAAACAAATTTTTCAACATGAACGCTTTATTTTTTTCAGCTGACTAAAATTTGATTCGCCGTCTGGGTTTCATCCGTCTATCTTTTTTAAGCCAGTTAATCTTTACGCATGCAAATTAGATGCTTACGCATGCAAATTAGTTTTAACTATTAAAAAAAAAAAAAAAAAAAAATCTGTCATGATGAGTTTTTTTTTTTTTTAAAGGAAGATAGTTATCCTACACGTGAGGAATATAATTCGTTTCGAGGCTGGTAAGTGTTCGTTTTCGTCTTCATTGCTAAACAATGGTGGTAAATATTTTTGTATTGTTTCTTCCTTTTCAGAAAAAAAAAATGAGTATCGTGTTCTTCTAACTTTGCAATTACAAAATACTCAACGAATACAATTCTGTAATGATTACTTTTTGGGTGTTTATTTCGAATTACACTTAATTAAAAAAAAAAAAAACAGAAAATACATTATTGATCCGTGCTGAAATAATAACGTTATTATTTAAAAAGCCATTCTTAACATGGGGGGGTGTTTTGTACCTATTCTATACTTTAACCTTACAATTGAATAAAAAAACATATCATAAAACTTTAATTAAACTTGGAAATACAATTTTAAAAAATAGCGTTGATCAGTAGGTGCACTAGCACCATTTTTTCTGATGAATAAATTTACGAAATTCTTATTTTATTAATCTTACGTGTCTTTTTCCATTTCGCCTGTTTAAAGTTGCGAATTAAACGGCATTACATATTTTTTTTTTTTTTTGTAAAAGCAATAAATTACAGTTCAAATATTTTTCTGTCACCTGAATTTATCTTCGTGCGACAAATAAATAGCGATTTCTATGGAGATTGTTGTTGATGTTTTTGTTTCACCTATTTCACGGTATGACTATCGATTAAACTATACAAGTTTCATTTTGTTATGTTTACAAGACTTTTTCGGCATTACTTCCCTGATATCAAATCTTAATTCTAATATGAGATTGTATGATTGTTATGCTTCTAAGTGTTACATTATTACACTTTATGTATCTATTGCTAGATAATCCTATAATTTTAAGCAATCTTCTGTTTATTTCTCGTCTCTTTGCTCTGTCTCTGTCTCTCTCCCTCTCTTTCTCTCTCTACATATTTATATATATATATATATATATATATATATATGTATATATATATATGTATATATATAAATATGTATATGCATTTTTGGATTTTACCGTCATTGGATACTTTACCCTTCACCAGATTCACGTGAAATCACTTTTTTCTTCACCCTATTCCCTCTGCTTGACTTACTTGTAGTTTCATCAAATACTTTTGCAAGCAAAATTCGATCCCGCATTTTGCTAAATCCTATCCTCTGATGAGAAGGAAAGTATTTCTTCAAAACTCTGCGGATTAAGGACTATCCACTTATTTAGTGTTTCCTTTTTAAAATTAAATATGTTTTTAACTCTT